>NC_066856.1:2943602-3314436 GCF_001640805.2 Lates calcarifer | reverse complement strand
TAACTGCGATGGCCGGAAATCAAACCCAGGTCAAATGCTTGGAAGGCAGCTGTGCTCACCACTATACCACCATTGCTATGGAAAGACTATAATCTGTTCAAAACTGAGTTTGATGTCTGTCTGGGTTTGATTCCTGGTCATCGCAATTAGCTTTAAATGTACAAAATAACAGGTTTAATAGAGGGAATACAATAGTTTGTACATAAAGTTTTCTGCCAACACACACACTCTTTCAATAGAACACAAAATAGTAATAATCACAGATCCACCATAAGCTTACACCAGCCCAATCATAAATAACTGACATGCTGCAGACCTAACACTGTAAATTACAATGCAGACTGGTCACATTTTTCTATTATAAGATTGCATGTTACAGGGATACAGAATGGAACAAAGAGACTTTATAAGTAATAAAAAACTATGGCCCCTGGTCTACACAGATGTGGAAAACAGTGATATGGTCAGATGTGTATCAAATGGTGGTTAGATTCAGTTTCAGTTTCAGCAGCAGTGAACAAGCCAGCAAGCCTGTACACTGCTGCTGTTAGTTTGGCATTTTGTTAATAATGAGGCCAGTGAGTGTCTGTCTAAAACCTGTGACTTCCTGTCTTGGTGTAGAAAGTGTAAATGAACAGTAACCTGATAATGTTCGAATCATACAGAGACCAGAATGATCAGGTTATGTTCTACATCATACCCTGAATATGGTTAAAGCCTGGATAACAGGGAGCATATTGAGCATTTAAAGATTTTAATTGACAGAGGATGTTGATGGCATTACACGGAACAGAGGCTGCATAAATTTAAAATAGCGTAACCCAGTTAAAATACAGCCTAAATGAACAGATCATTGTGATAAATAGATAGCTACATAAGTAAATTGAATTTGTTAAACAGTATGTACACGTTTTTACTGTGTGGTGAAATGTCAAGTTCATGGGTAAGAAAATATAGTCTATATAGGGATTTAATTAAAAAAAAAAAAAAAAAAAAGAGCTGCTAATTTGACATGCGCATGCATGCACACAGGGCCAGAATGAAAAAGGGAGGGGGAGGGGCAAACGACGTAATTCGGTAGTTTACGGTGGAGTTCCGAAGTTTTGCAGGAAAAGTTTGTAAGCAAAGTTTTAGATCGTCAGCCTAATAATTCCCAAGCTCGCAGGCTGTTCCTGCCTGAAGTTTGCTGTGCTGTAACCTGTACGGGAGGCCGCTCGTTAATGAAGCGAGTGGTTAATTAGCAGTGTGACGGGACTGTAGGCTGCTGCTAGCTAATCCAACAGGATATAATAATTTCATCTGGATTGCTTGCGATTGCTTGGAAACTAGAGTCAACAACCAGAGAGAGGTCCCGGGAATGTTGACAACGCTGGATAACCGCCAGACTATGATTATACCGAGGTGCTGCCACCCTGCCCGTGGACACCATCCATGGTGGACACAGGCCTGTGGACCGGTAGTCTCCTCTGGACCACCACAGCCCTACAAACAAGGTAGACCACCACACAGCCTTTTGGTTTTTGCTTCAGTTTGAATTAAGCGACAGTTAAGTTTTGCAGTGATTTTATTTTGTCATTATTTTGTCGACAAAGAGTGATTGTTGGTGTGTGCACCGTTTGTGTTTGGTCACTAATGTAAACAAAGGGAAAAGATACTGGCAGGTTTGTTTTGTTGGTAGCAATAATATATATATAATATGGTTTGAAAGGGAAACTGTGTGCTGCGAGATGAAACGCCTGTTTGAGAATCGAAATTCCTGTTTATAATTATTAAGAAATTGTGGTCAGAAATTACCAGTGTGCACTGGAACTGACTGAACAGACATGGTGGAAAATTCTGGGTGCACCTGAATTATGTGCTGGTGCACCTACATGAAAAAATTTAGTGCACCAGGGCAACCAATGTAAAAAGTTAGTCTGGAGTCCCGTAAAGATTTAAGTTAATATTTCTTGTTTATCTTTGCCTTGCACATAAAGAATGAATAGGTCAGTGGTTAAAGGTCATAGACTGCAGTACTTGTATGCTGTGTTAAAGGAGCAGTACACTCAATTATTTGCAATAGTGTGGCCTAATATTTAGTTATATCTGGGAGCTGTATGATTTCTGTAGTGACTAAAATTACTTGGATTAACGTCAAGTTAATCCAAGTTTTAATACCAAACTCAGGGCCCCATTGACATAGACAAAGGGGAGATCGGCCATAAAAAATGATTAGAATTGTAGAATAATATATATATATATATATATATATATTATTCTTATAAACTGCAAAAGAATGCAGAGTAATGTGAGTTTCCATCTACTGCTACCTCTTCGTTCCAAACAAATGTGGTACCTTCTTTGTCCCACATCAGAGAGTGTGACAGAAATAGCCAAAAAGTAACACTGAAGGTGTCCTGCATGGAGCTGCTTTAACAGGCAGTGCAGCCGCAGTTTATCAGAGGCCTGACTCACACTACTGAAAGTGTCACTGCATGAACATTCCCGGCCCGTCAACTTAATTGTTCAGCCACAACAACACAAGACACAAGTACCTTTCATTTTCTTTCCTTAAGGATAGAATTGCCACCTGAGTTCAGAAGTCGAGTCTAATGTCTAACTGTCGTCACCTCCCTGATAACAGACCAGTGTGTGTGGGTTATCAGGTACCACAGTGACCTGCTGTAGGTCATCAGAAAAGCAATCAACTGTTTCAACAGTGAAAACTTTGCCTCGTTGTCGGCAGGATTCGAACCTGCGCGGGGAGACCCCAATGGATTTCTAGTCCATCGCCTTAACCACTCGGCCACGACAACTTCCTGTTCTATGTGTTAACTATATCCTAAGTTATTATATCAGTTAGTACTTTATCAACCTGTGGGAATGAGCAACATGTAAACAGCTGTGTGATCCCCACACACATATTCCAGGTCAAAGTTCATTCATACATCTTTCATATAAGAGACGAATGTGGAAAAATTAAAGCTGTTGAAATACAACATTGTTAAATGTTTTCAAATATTTTCATCTCAGTATTTCTTCTCTTTGCTTTAAGAAGCTGAATGACAGCAGAAAACATGTAATCTCGACAGAAGCAAAGCAAAATGAAAACTGAGTTTCTTTGACATTAAAATAGCTTTTCTAATTTTATATGTTGTGATGAGTGGTTGTCTTGTGCCAGAGGAGAGGTTCTTGTTGCTGCTTGTTGTGAATGTAAGTTTATAGAAGTAGGGAGTTCAGGATATTCTCTTCACTCCATTACACCCCCCTTTTTGGCAAATTCAGTCCACCTCAGCTTCTATGAGTTATCAGAAGAAGCTTGCAAAGATTTCAACAGTGAAAACTTCACCTCGTTGTCGGCAGGATTCGAACCTGCGCGGGGAGACCCCAATGGATTTCTAGTCCATCGCCTTAACCACTCGGCCACGACAACCACTTATTTAGGTTTTGACACAAGGCCCCCCGCCACACACATGCTGGGGACTCAAAATTAGTGAATAGGACCCACCTTAGTTGATATTATGCTTTTACAATGCAAATTCCCAAACAATTTTACAGTTAATCAAATTACTAAAATACTATTGTCAACCTGCATCAGTGGATCCCTTGAGTGTCTGTGGGTTCTTTACACAGTTAATAACACAGCATTGGATATATAGTCAATGGACATATAGTTACTTTTTCTTCTCAAAGTTGCTATCGTATACCATGTATCTGCAGTATCTGCAGTATATTTTACAATGATGTGAAATCAGAGTTGGGGTGCCAGTGCCTCTCATGCTTTCTCCAGCAGATGGTGCCATTGGCCTGTGCTATAACTGAAACTCTGGCAGTCCAAACCTGTGGCATTCTTATTATACATTATGGTGTAATATTCACTCCTTTTAAGCAGCTGTGCTTTAAAAATGTATTTGATAGCATAACTTTGATACATAAATACTTGATAGTTAATTGTTCACAATGCCAAGTTTCAAACAGCATCAAGCCTGCATTAAACTGTGTGTGTTTTGGTGAGTAGCCCTCACACTTAAAATGAGACCGGCACAATCCGCTCATGTGGCAGCAGGTTGAGAGAATTGTACTAAACAATGATATGTGTGCATGAGTCCCTCCATATGACTCCTTGCATGCAGGTGACTCTTGTGTACGCATCTGTGAAAGCATGTTAAATGAAAAACCCACACAGAATACATGTGTATATGTGTGAGTGTGTGTGTTCCCAAGTCTTATAATCTCACCCATGATTAACAGTGGAATCCAACTGGTCACAATAAGGTCTTTGTGTTGGCTGCAGAGCCAGCAGGTGAAACCTCTGCCTCAGACCTCAGAGAAACCATGTGATGGAGAGTTAGTACAGTACAGTGTGCTAACACTGTCTTATCTGCATGTATGTGTGTGTGAGTGTGTGTTTATGGTGCATCTGGATGATATGTATGTACATGCTTGAGTGACAGGGTGTTTGACTGTACCTTGTTTGCACTAGTGTATGCATGCCAACCAAGATTAACCATGTTTAAACCTTTGAGGATTAAGTGATTTTTAAGCTGTTCTTTGGTCAGTGCACCTTAAGTCAACCATTAATGCTTAGTTATAATGTAAAAACATCCATCCATGTTATTCACTATGATAGTTCATCTAAAAATGTCAATTTCAAATTGCAACCTAACCAAAAAATTAAACTTATTCAAGTTATCTAACTAAAAATAAACAATAGGAGAAGCCATATGAAGCAGATCTGGTAGCAGTTTCTACTCAAGCTGGAGTTGCTCCATCATCACATACAAATATGGATTCTGAGCAGGGCCAGGTCTCCTCTGCCAAGCCGACAAAGCTGTGTCTGTGCTGCCTTGAAGCAGGCTAGTGGGGCACAGCGGGCCGCGCAACCCCGGCATGAGAGCAGCACATTCAACCACTGACATTTCAACAGCCGTTTACATGACACTCAGCCATGAAGACACTTTTCCGTCCATGAAATGTGCAGCTGCACCGATACTGGTGACCATGACGATGAGGATTCGGTGTGTGCATTTATGCGGGTCATTTTCCAGCTTATGGATTCATTCAAGACCTTCATGTGTACCTTGTCAGTGGTTCTATGCATACCTCACTCAGTCTGTTTATTTGCTCTCGCCAAATTGGTTTGCTCTGTTGACTGTGACTATTAAGTGTGTTTGAGGGATAATTGCTTGTGTACATTTCATGTTGTGAGCTGAGAGAGGGGAGTGCAGTTTTAAATCATATGGTTGTAACACATATTTGCATCAATATATTTTTGCATTTGTGTGCATATGCAGCATCATAGTGCATACACAACCCCTTTTGTTTGTCTTGGCACCCGTGGTCTCTTGCTGTTCGCCTGTTTGTCTTACCCTCCACTAGTATGAATGACTAAGGACATGACACATATTCTCTGAGGTGAGTTTCCCCACACTCCTTGGCACTGTGCGCCTCTTCTGGCTGGGGGCCTGTGGGCAGGGATGGATGCCCGGTGGGGAAAGTCGGGGGGCTGGACGCTGCTACGTCCCTTGAGGACTGGTTGGTGGACTGGTAATTTTCAACTAAGCAGAACCCAAGTTGTTTTTAATATACCGCGTGTGTTCCAGCCTCCATCACACACAAAAAAGACTTGTGAGTTATACATCTGCAGTGTATGAAAAGCAAATCAAATTCCAGATTACTCTCACAGCCTAGGAGAATAAGCTGATACTCCTGCCAAGTTCCCACTCTGAATGATGAGTAGGAATATTAGGGGGAAGTGAAAGCAAAACACAAAGAGAGCTAAAACAACGTAAAATTTCATGGCCTTACCACAGAAATGCTGCTTGTTTTCAGATGAAGCAACCCCCGTGTTTCCCTGGAATGGCCTCTGTGTTTAAAATTTGACTTTACACCCAGGGGAACAGAAGCCCTTCAAACAGAATTTCATTGCCCTTTTACTTTGAGAAACACAATAAAACAGCACACAAACATTAAAATGAAAGAAAAACAAACTTTGTCACCAGACTATTTTTCTGTGTCACATTCAAAGACACATGAACAGCACTGACACAAAACCTCTTTAAAAGTCAGTTTGTGGTTTTAACTGACTTTCCACTCTGCATGCCACCATGTAGAAGATTGTATGTTGTCATTGGCAATATCTGTAATACAGGCTTTTTACACAGAGCCTATCCAGTGACACCAGGGTGACTGTCATATTGGCAAGTCAATAATCTGGATCTCTTTAAGGTAAATAAACATCAGAAAATGAATCCTTTCTGGGTTGCAGAACAGTTTCACAAACATTAGTTGCCCAAATTACATACAATCTCAAAGAATGCATCACACTGACCGTGGGTGGTCTTTGCTACATGGTATTTTTCACTTTTCCTTCTGTATAATAGCCCTTTCCAAAGACATCACATTCAATCTCTTGTGACATTTTATCAGGACTACCTAAAAATCTTTCATAAACACAACGTCAGGTATGTTTAGCGTAGACTTGAGTTCACACACTGCTGTCAGGTATACCTTTCCCCATTCACCACAGAGACCTCATCTGGAGGAGATTGACAGTAACCAAGGCTGGAGCTGTTTTACTGTGGTCTAGACCAGCAGAGGTACGGTTCTTGAAATCACAGACCCCTCTCTCAAGCCACCAGTATGGATTCCATCTGTATCACATTACTGACCCCTCTGTGATGTAGGTGTTCTTGCTTTGTGTATGTTTCATTGCAGAACTCTGTAAACTCTCCTGAGCTGAGAGCGATCAAACCTGCACCCCCCTCCACTGACCCCACATGAACCCCCTCTGAGATGGATATCACACTAGTGTAAATGCTAACTTAAAGCAGGATCACTATCATAGCTGGCTACTGAGGGGGCCCAGTGGCTCGAATCCTGACATGAAGCTGATAACTGCTGGAGTTTAAAGGCTCATTCAACGTCCTGGTTCTGTCATGGAGTCTTTGATAAAAGTAGTCCAGTGAAAGCTGCTATGGAGCCTAATGACTTTAAGTAGCCACAGCTACTATAACACAGCTGACACAGATTAATCCCATGAACTGATTAATTGCTAAAAACTTGTGGGTCACCTTTGCAACGGAAGATCATATGAAATGTTTTGGGAGCTTTTTAGCCTCCTTTACATCCTTTACTGTTGTTTTGGTTTTCTGGACAGTAAACTCAGCCTTCATTATTCTGTTTCCAAGAGCCTACATTGCAAACACCAAATTATAGATGGACAAAGATGGTGAATAATTATTTTCCTCTCCTTTAAGGGCACATAAGGTAACAGGGAGTGTTGTGTAGCAAAATCATCGCTGAGTGTGCAGCATTGCACAATACATGCAAGGTGTGCTGAGAATATAGGCTTTGTAACACAATGTGATTGGATAGGGCTGAGCGGGATATGTCACGCAGCACGGTCAAATCACTAGTTTTAAACAGATATCACATTTATTGTCTAAGTCACGCAAATGGCTTTTAGTGTTTACTTACAGCATAATGGAAATGGCAATATTATGAGATGTAAATTAATTATTGCATCATGGCATCATATTTTTGCATACTATAACCCCACTATAGTGGCCAGTAAATAAACAAAAACAAACAAAAATCTAGATTGTTTAGCTGTAAGTAGAACCATAATTCATTCCAAATACAAGCCTAACTGCACTGGTGAGAACAGAAAATGTATCATACACGAGCTCTGGGAAAACCAACAGATTTGATTCAGTTCCCCTACTTGACCAAATATCCAGTCATACTTAAACTTTAACTTCCCTAAACTGGATAACAATGTTTATTTAGCTTTAATCATCCACTGTCTCATATTAAAAATGGTTAACTTTATGACTTCCTTTGCATCCCTCTCTGAAATTCAAACCTCACACTTCCCCAGCCCTCTCCTACTCCTACCTCTCCTCCAGCCAACTCACTATTTATTCTCCAGTATATGAACCAAAGTGCAAGTCTTGTCTGTGTAAATACAGGTGAAATGAGAGATCTGTCTGAAGGAGGAGGGAATATAGGCTGGATTTAACAGGACATGCCATACTTATTTTACTGTCTCTTTAACTTTAATCCTTATTCCAGAGGACTTGGCACGCATCTGAGCTTTCAAACACTGCTCTGTGAATGTTGTTAATGTAAGCACTAAATCTAAATTAACAACAAGGAAGTGTATTCTGTGGCTCCAATGGAGATTTATCCTCAATGGCGGTCAGGCTCGGGGAATGGAGAAGGAGTATTAGGAAAGGATTGAATATGGAGTCTAAACACACTGCACATATTACAGGTCATTAAACAGTCGTAGCCTGCACGTAGCACCTGTAATCTTTTCTCATTGATTTATCAGTATGTACTGGTGGTGATAACAACCTACAGTGCTAGCAAACAATAGTCCCTCTGGTTTGCTTTGTGCTTTTTGACTTTGGCAGTGACTGTGTGAGTTTGCTTTCTTTCAATATCTACAGCAAATAATCCCTCATATCCATTTAACAGGATTGGAAATGATGAAATATGCTGGCAACCTGAACTGGCTCTGCAGTAGGTTGAAGTGCCATTATAATGACTGAATTTTTTAGAAAAAATAACATTCCACACTTTAAATCCTGGTTAAGACTTGCATAACAGTTTCAGTGCATTGTAAGCTCTAGTTTACAGCTAATATTGTACTGATTCTGATGTCGGTATCTGGACAGGGTTCCACCAGCTACTCATAAACCCATTTCATGGTTTGTGAGTAGTGCTCCTAAGTTTACTTGATTGGGATGCACCAGTAAAATTTGAAATGTCTTTGTTAGTAAAAACTTAAAGTGGTTATATCTGACATTTTACAATGCATCAAATGACACTGAAAACACTGACGATGTGAAAGGGATCAGTCATAGTGATGAATCCACAGAAAATTATCAGCTGAATCTGTAGCTCTGTTCAACTTTACAGAGCTCTATAGCTCGTTTAAGCCTATTGTTTAGGCTGTATTGTTTTGCTTCACTCTCATCTGTCTCATAGTGGCAGTTTTGCCCGCAGCAGGAAGTTGTTTTCAGTAAAAAAGCTCTAAAAATCCACTGTACACTACCTTCCCAGCACAACAGCAGTTAGGATCATTTAGCAGCTTAAGAGCCTGATAGTCCCCTCAGGAGTTGGTGGAGACCAAAAACACAACTAAAACAGATTGAAGATTCATCCTTCATTTTTGGATGTAATTATCATTACAACAGTTAATCTGTACATAAGAATAAGTTTGTGTGGCATAGCCTGTTTTTATTTAGTGATGTGAAAATCTCTGCTCAGTGAACAGTTACATTATAACTAGGCTAAGTTTGACCTTACTAACAGCTGGTGTAACTGGCAGTTGATCTCTGCCATGAATCATTACTTGACCATAAGCAATGAGTTTTTACCCTCACCATGTCCTTGTCTGAGATAAATGAGCATTCAGACCTACAGTGACCCTTGACCTCACAACAAGGTGGTGCCTTTTCATTCTTCCCAGACACCAAGCGTTCACATGAAGCAGGGAACCAAACACTTATGGAGTCCACATTGTTCTCAGGGCAACCCGCTGCTGTCAATCCAGTCCTCCTCCTCCTTCCAACTGTGCCTCTGTCTCTCTATCTGCCCTCCTGCCATCCTCTGTTCCCAGCGTGAGGGCCGAACAGACTGCTGGTTCCCTGGGCCAGAGGCCACCACCCTGACAGTACACGCAGGCCAAGCATGACTTCAAAGGTCGTAGCTTTGGGCATTTTATTGGGTGTGTTCTAAAGCCTGTTTTGTATTTGAGTTTTTAATTTAATTTACCTCCTGGAGAACAAAGCACTGAAATATTTTGGTATAAACCAGCTGAGCAGCTAACTGTCTACAATTATTTGACATTGGTTTGCAGCTAAAATATATAAAAGTACTTTAATCCATATGTTAATATTTTGAATAACTATGTCCAATGTGACAAACTCATAGAGAACTATCAGCCGACTCTGCAGTTTCCCCCAGCTAACTAGAGTTTTAGCATCTTTCAACTCAGACCGACAAATCAGTGGGTAGCTTGTGAACATAGTGGATCATTTAGCAGCTAAAGAGTCAGATATTTCCGTCAGGAGTTGGATGACACTAAAGATGAGTTATAAGTAAAGAGAATATTGGACTTGCATGTATCAGGTGGCCAGAAACAATGTGATACTATGCTGTTTTTACAACTTCTATCCAACTTTACAGTCATCTTTTCAAAATAGTTTTTACAGGACATAATTTTTCTTATTGGTATGAAATTTATGTAAAAATATAGATGTCCATAATTACAAGTTACAACACTGCAAACTATATTACAAAATATTTTTCAGATATTTATAACATTTAATTTGAACTGATCAGTGGGTAAAGAGGTTGAGTCTTTGGGAATTAAAATACTTGGGGATAGTCAAATACTACACAAAAGATAGATTACTGATCAGTGTTCAGAGAAATGCATTGTGAACAGGAATGGACTTGTGTGGACTTTTTGATGCAGTTTTCCTTCTCCCATGACCCTGGTTTGATATTGACCTGTACAGTAACTTCTGTGAAACCACGCTGACACTGCTCATCCAGGCACAGGGTCAATATTTGACGCTCAAAAGGCAGATTGTCATTGAAGTATTCCATTAATGTTCCCAGGATGTTGGTACACATCTGAATATTGTGGATTGTCACCTGTAGATGTTTCATCACTTACGGCTCCTTGGTATAATTGGTTTGTCTTACAGGGCAGCTCACATTCCCTTTGTACATAGTTGTTTACATGGCAAAGGAACTCTTTTATTGGTTTGAGTAGATAGTAAAAAGCATGTTTGGCATGCATGAAAAGGAGACAATGAAAAGTGAAACTCAACAAATCAATGTTGGTATTGGAAAGTATGTGGATTTATGTCACTCCTCTGTGCTCCCTCTGACTTTTGTAAAGGTGTATGTGTCGCTACACAAGTGTAGTGTCTGTTTGCATTTGCATGTGTGATCCTAATCGTTGCTCTGTCTCTGTCCATTGTGTTTGCTTTGCGCTGACATATGGTGCCGCCGCTGTTTATCTGCACCTTAACTAGACACACAGGCTGTTAGGAATGTGTGTGGGAGAGGACAGCGCTGAGCTAACAGACTCTTCTTCCACCGTCATGTCTGTTTACCTGCTATTGTTCACAGCTTCTGTGTAAAGATGAAGAGAAAGGAATGATTTATGTGTGTAGTGACAACAGCAAGTGTTTGGGTTGCAGTGGCGCCAATGTACTTCTTTATCCTGAAGCCCGGAGGCTACAGCAGTGTTTTATTTGTGGAAACCTTTACAAAATGCAAAATGCACCGTTTATGCATCGACTTTTTGCATGATTATTCACTTGCACGCTCAAATTTAAAGACAGGGTGATTTTACAGGCAAATTAGTTATTTTTTGTGTTTTTTCTCTTTTAAAAACAACATAGCGAGCCAACAATTGGGAAGAGACACGCAAAGTTTCGTAATGAAGTCAAGTTGCCGACTTCTTCTCTCTTCTTTTACTCCCCCATTGCCTTTCCTATGCTGCATCTGATATTGTTGATGTTGTTTTTCTTTCTTTCTTCCTGAAAAAATGAATAGTGGCTCTGTCACGTCAGGGAGTGCAGGGTTCTGGGTTGTCTCCTTCCTGTTGCCTGTCTTATCTCGTGCACAGATCCTGGCCTGGCCTGCTTCGGTGTCAGGCCTCTGCTTGCTCCCAAACTGTGGATATAGACAGTGGGGAGTTGGGGGGGGGCTGGTTTGAGGTGCCTCTCTCTTTCATATTCAGGCAGGAAGTTCCTACCAGCTCCTTCCTCATTTAGACCATACAGGGACACTGGAGGCACTGGGAATGAAGGGTTTTAAATGGAAAGAGGTAAGATACGAGACAGGGATGGATGGGTGGGGGAGCTTAGTGTGTGGGGGCTTTTACTTTAGGCCATGCCATGAGGTCCTCATTTGTACTAGGGGCCATTACTGTGACAGACTGTTTACAATCACCGACAGATTAGGTTTACTTAAGGATTTATGTTATTCCTTTAGCTGAAACGTATAAACACTGCTGACGCTTTTCCACCACCCCACTGTTATGAATTAATACTGCCTGCTGGGGCCATGGGGCTTACTTAAGGCACGCTGAAAATGTGTGATTTTCTAAAGTCTGAGCAGGAAAAATATGCTGTAATTCTTTCCCAAAGAGGTCGAAGGAACAATAGGGTATGTTCTGATCGGTGGTGCTACCAGTTCAGGCTTTTGCTTCACCCACTCTCTTTTCACTTCAGAGGACTCAAAACCTCAAAGAAGAGGTACCTGAGTCAGGAGAGGTCCACTGCCACTGGGTGGTGCACTATGAGAGGGAAGTTGTATAAGCTATTCTCTCTTTTCTGATGTTTTCTATGCACCTCTAAAATCTCTGCAGGAGAAATGCCCCATGCCATATAAGATAATACTTTACTTTCACCTTCTCTTTTGAAAAGCAGCACACACAACACTTACTCAGTGTTTTATGATGCACTATACTGATGTAAGTGCATTTATCAAGACATTTGTCTGCAGTTACAACTTATATATTGCAATGATTATAAATATATAATTCACAGGTGGATTTAAAAATGTGTTTGAAAACTTTCTTTCAGAACTTTCAGTCACATCTCTTGGCATTGGAGAGAGGAGAGAGAGAGAATGGTGATCAATCGGTCATTAAGAAAAAATACATATATAGAATTTATTGCAATACATTATGCAATTGATGAATATTTCCTATTCATATAAAATATAAAGACATATTTTTATAATTAGAACTGTGTGATATTTTATTATCATTAATAATTGTTTATACACCACTTACAAATGCTTCAAATGAGGAATTAAAATTACATAAATAAACACTAAAACATGTCTTTACTTCTGCTTACAGCTACATTATAGTATTAAACCAGTTAGTAATTTATATTGCTCACATGCAACCCATCCATTTGTGTGCACCATTTCAGATTTTGTGTCTTGCTAATTCTGGTAAGTCTCTGATCTGATAGGAGGATGATGCTTGGGGCAGAGTTAGCTACACTGCTAATAACTACACCAACCAGCTGCTGTGTGTTGCAGTAGCTGTTTCTATGGTGAAAAAGTTTCCTCTGCTGCTAATAGTATGATGATGCAGGTTATTAAGTTGTTCATATAACTGGCATGCGGGTCTCTAAACCAGATGATTTTTTTGGGATGATTTTTGGGTCTAGAAGCTGATTATTAATGATAATTATGATTAAAATAGGATAAGGATAAGTACCTTGTTACTCTATAATAAGTGCATGTCAGAGCCCATGTAACCTGACAGCTGATCTCAGTGCAGAGTGGGATCTAATTATCGCTGCTTTGTAAATAGTGGTCATGTAGAATACTGCTGTAGAGGAAAGTCTCTCAATTTCTTCCAGCTTTGTCTGTTCTTTATGGTGCATGTTATATTTAAAAAAAATACAAGGTGTTTGGTGCCAGGTAGTAACAAGCAACAGATGTCAATCTACACAATGCACGTATTTCCACTCCTGGTGTAGACAGGAACTTAAAAAAACAAAACAACAGAGCTGGAGCACTTCCTAGTTACTGAAACACATAAGGTCAATACTGCTTCTACATGCTAAATGGGGGTATTAAAAGAGAGTGTTACCCAATATGAGCAAATATATCATAATACCACTTTGTACCTCAAGAGGCAATGGTAGCAGTAATGTCCAGTCTGCCCTCTGTTCATCATGAGAGGATGAAGAAGTAGCACAGCCCAGAGACATTAAAGAGGAGACGTGATAGAAATGCTAATGTTGACTACGTAGTGACAGCAAATACTTACATATAGCATCATTAACAAACAAAGGTGCTCTTAATTGGAACAACTAAGAAAGAAAATTCAAAGCCATACAAAGCATTTAATACTGCATGGCTAATATTGAAGTCTTTTTCAGGGTTCTGAGACACATTATGATACTATGACTAAAATCTCCAAATTGAAATTTTGTCAAAACTCTGCATGTGTCTCTGTCTTTGAATTCATCCTGTGCAGTTCCATCCCTGTCCAGTGGCCCTGCCCCAGGCAAACCTCAGCTTCTCAGATCTCTTTTAATTACATGTCTGGGCCTCTGTCACAGAGGAGCTGTATAGCATAGCTTTTGAATAATCAAAACATAAAATGGCATCATCCTTCCTCCTCTGCCTTTAAAGCAACAACAATAACCAAGAGAAAAGAAAAAAAGGTATTCTTTTTCCAGGCTTTGTTGGTCCTGCTGAATAATAACTTTCCAAGAGGAAATGATAAACATATGGAGCAATTACACTACATAAGAAATTCAATTCAATTCAGAGCCGCTGCTTTCAAGTTTATGTTTCTGAATCATTGTTGTCATTTTCAATTTCCAGTCGGGCAAGCATTAGAAATAAATGTCGTGAGCTGAGCTCAGTCACAACAGTGGGAGACACTCATATCATTATTGTTCTGGATTTATTCTGTTGTTCCTCCCTTTTTCTTTGAAGTCTCATCTTGTAGTTTTCAATAGCTGTAGTCCTAACCACACAACATGAGAGCCTAGGTTCATTAATGAGCTGGCCTCTAATCCATGTTTTTCGAATTTAAAGGAACTCTGGCTGACCTCTTGCCCACCTGCATGTGGAAGATTTTAATTAATACATTTGGTTTTTCCATAGGTCTGTTTATTCAGAAAAAAAAAAAGAGAGAGAGAGCAGAAACACGGCATCCTGGGCGGGTTGGTATCCGGAGTAAGGTTTGGCATGCAGCTCAGTGAAACCACAGATATTCACTGGCCTTCCATCTCCTCTTTTCTCTTTCCTCATCAATGTATCCCTCCTCCTTCAGGCTCTTACACACTCACACACTCCCCTGCTAACAGTGTGGCACATTCACCACTGTGTCTTTTCTGTGCTGGGGTTGCGACCTCCCTTGAAAGTGCTGTACTCTCCCTTTTCTTTAGGCGTGAGGAGGGTCGTAATACTCTAACAGAGAAGGCTGTCTTCCATTCACAGTGTTTGGAGACATACAAATGCACACACATGTGAAAACACACAGAGCTGTTTGTCTCATTTATGTGAGAGTCAGCCAGTGAGGCTGTGCGTGATCCTTGTGTCCCAGCTAGATAGATTTATGGTGTGTGCTTTCCCAAGCAAAACTAGAGAGATCCTCTTCCTGTCATTCATTCAGTCTCTCCACCAGATCCAGAAATATTTCACTCAGTAGTTCGGCCTAGTTTTCAGTACTTAAATTAGTCTGCACACTGTCAGCACGACACTTATTCAGAATGCACTGCTTCAATCACAGATAAAACAACAACATCAGATCAATAATGAGTTAAAAAGGAATAAAATCACAACACCCACCAGATTCATCAAAGAAAAAAGAACAAAAAATAAAATAAGTATCCATAAAATTCAATAGAGAGTGGAAATAGAAAATACAGAATGGGCAATGCAAAATAAGTGATTAATGTCAAAGAAAGGTCAGATATGGAAGGAGAGGAGAAAGACTAAAAGTAAAAACCAGAATTCAAAACCTATTTTCTTCAAGTTAGCTAATGATAAAACTACAAATATTATTAAGACAGTATAAAGGAGATCTGTAAAAGAATGTTTTTAAGAATATATCAAATACATAGCCTAACATTAAATGATTCTGTATTATGAGTGTAACAACATCTCTTCACCAGAACCACAGGTTTGTGTGGACTACTTTTTGATTGTGGCTGCAGCCTGTGAGTACAACGACATGTTGTTTGACAAAAATATATGACCAAATAAATTTAGTGACAAAAGTGTGCTGTATTTAAAGGTTTATAATCCCATATTTTAAAAAGAGAAACATATGTTTTAATATATGCAGTTAAACATGCCAGACTTGTTTTTAGGTTTGGGTAGCAAAACCTAAACAATGTACAATGTAACATGCAAAACAATTACTAACACTGAAAGATACTTAAAGTTGTGTAACATAATCAAATTGCAGAAGTGAGTCTCCAAAGTCTTCAGAGTAACATTCACAGACTAATAAGCACTAACTCTGCTGTCTGATCTACAAGAAGAAATTTGTTGAGTGACAAAGCTCTCAGGTCGTCTCTTCAGCAGAGTTTTGGTGCAGTGTGGGCTTCAGTTCAGCATGTACAGGAAGTGCAAAGGGCTTCATGTCTGGATGAGAGCTGGTGTCAGCAGCAGCGAGTCGAGTGTCCAAAAAAAAAAAGAAGGTAGAAACTATTGATTCATTCCTATTTGGCCAACACTAGTTCCAATAAAAGCTGCTGGACCCCTAAGACCAAAGGGGTGCAATACTAATTAGTTATGATTACTTATAGAAATACTGTACATCTGATATCATTGCATTTATCAAAGTAACTCAGTTCTGGAAACAGCTTGCTAAAAATAAAACAGGTTGCAAACTTTCAGGCTAGCCAGAGGTGAAAACTACCCAAACTCTCTCATAAATATCACAGTTTACAGATTAACTTTCTGGTGAAACTTTGACTGAGTCTATTTACTGTAGTTGTGAGTGGAATTTCAGATAATCTGACTGAACTGTTGGCTTGTTTACAACTTGTCTGATAGTCTGAATGCTCATGTTTCTTGGCTAGTCTCCACAGTCCCTGCTCTCAGCAGTGGCTTTAGTGACTATAGCGTTGTCATAACCAACAGAAAGATTGGCCAGAGCTCCAAAAATAAAACCAACAAAAATATAAAAAAACCATTTTCTCTTAAAATGCCAATCAAGTAGTAGTTTCCTATGACAAGCATGCTTGTCTCATACAAATTTGTGCTTTTTGATTGAAAGTATTAAAGATGGACATTGGATGCAGCTCAGGCCATCACTGGCCCATGTGTTACCCAGCCCAGTTCAAACCATCTCAGTGGGTTTGTTTTTGTCATTGGTATACCTGTTGAACACATCCTAGCACAGTATATATTGTGCATACACAACCCTTACAGTTAGGCGGAGTGTAGGGGTCACAGTGGTCCTCATTGAGGCGTTGTGATAAAAATCAGCTAAGAAGGCTGGGATGTTGGGAAAACACAGAATTAATGTTGCGTTTGATCTGCATGGCTACAGGCGGAAACCACTGCCTTGTGTATAACATTATTCAACCACTGTCAATTCCAATAACACAGCAGAGATTTCTTTCATAAAGGCTGGTTTATGCATCTTGCAGAGGAAGCAGAGAGAAAGCGGGGCAGGAGACAAAAAAGGCCAGATTCATGAGGCAGAGTCTTGGGGATACACAGAAACAAGTAAAGCTGCCCCTTGTGAGGAAACAGAGAGGGGGGGAAGGTACTAAAAACATGGCAGTCAGGAACTCAACGGACTCACTCACATCCTGAAGGCCAGGCCATTGTGTTGTGAATACTGCGCAGAGGATGTGTGTATTTTTGGATGCCTCAGTTCCGGTGATCTTCAGTTGGTGTGTTCAGGAAAGTAAATGTAACTCATTTTAGCTCAGAGAAGCCAGGACTGAAGAGTAGTCCAACCAAAACAGGCGCCAGAGACAAGGGAACCATCCCATCCCATCCCCAAGTCCCCTCGCTTCCTGTTTGCTTTCAACCAAGGGGCACCAGAGCTCTGACTGTGTGTGTGTGTGTGTGATATGAGGAGGATGTTTGGTCCAGAGATGGTTTTTTTTTCACACTGGAGAGGAAACTAGTTTCAGTGGCTCTTGGGAAACATGTTTAAACCCAAAGGGTGGGTTACTATTTGAAGATAAAGTCTCTTTGTTTGTAAGACATTATGGTCACTGCTGATTCAGCAAGGTATAAGCCAGGATATTTAAAGTATTGAGGTCACTCTGTTGCAAGACCTGACCCGCATAAAGGATGGGTTAAGTACAGGATAGAACTTAATAGTGTTAGCATAGTGGTGGACTTGTTACTTAAAAAACACACACATACACAAGTATTTTAATGTTTGTCCTTCAGACTCCAAACAGACAAAGAAAGCCTGTTATAGTTAAAGCCATGGAAAGTGTGTCTACTTGAGAACACACTGCACAAACTTAGTGTATGTGTATGTGTCTTCCTATGCATTTTTATGAAGCTTTGTGTCCTCTTGTGTGCAAGGGTTGAACTAGCTACTTGAACTTTGTGTATTACTAATTCAGACTGTGGTTATGTCAATATTATGACAATGCCCTCTTGGTACCTGTTTTCTGAAAGGAATGAATTGTGACGAATCCTATAGGAAAGCATCCTCTTTCCTCATATCACAGAAGCTGGGGCTTTAGAATAACGTTGTCCATTCACGTTAGTTAAGCTGAGTGTTGTGTCAGTTGATGTGTGTAAATTGTCATGAGTAACAAATTGTGGATAAGCCATTCAAAAAGAAAAAGGACAAGGTCAAGATGCTACCAGTGGGTGGGCTTACATAAAATAATAGACACAGGTGTTCTGGCATAATCGCCACCAGTGCAACTTTGTCCCCTAAAATTTGCATTTGCATTCTACTAAACTGCAGCAGCACAGTTTGGTCTGTCTGTTGACAAGGTAATAAATGATGATGATAAAACATCGTGGAACTTCCCTGGCCCGGCACCTCCAGTTGCTGAGCAGTGACAGCTGATAAAAACAGTTGAAAAGACAGGATTTATACAGGCCACAACACTGAGACTGCTGTTTGGTTATGGTGAGAAATGCAGCGTGTGTACCTGTGTGTATGTGTGTGTGTGTGTATATATTTAAATATGTATGTGTAGATCATGGCTGATTTTATGCTTCTTGAGGAGAATCACATGTGTGGCTGCTCGCTGATCCACTGGGCCACCCTCAGCTCTCAGCTGCTACACATTGTGCAGATATTCTAGACCTGTTCTGACAACATCAAACCAGGAGAATGGAGTTGTATTACACTGCACAGTAAGGTTTTAACATGCCAGAGATTCTGTAAGAAATAGTGAGACATCCTGTGTGAAGAGGATCCTTATACAATACTGTTGACACTGACTCAACATCGTAAATTTGTCTCTAGAAAAGTTTTCCTTTTCTTTTTTCCTTGACTGCTTTATTTTGGAATAACCCCAGAGCATACAACAGTAGCAATAGTTAATTAATGCTGTCATTTTATTTATTTCCTTGTCATTTTATTTATTTCCTTTTTTTTATTTTATTATTTTATTTGTTTTATTTCCGAGCAGACAGAGAGATAGACAGAAAGACGCATCTGCAAAGACAGTGGCAGTTATTTAAAGAAATAAGAAGAATAGAAAAAATACAGGAGAAGGTGCACCAGAGGATTTGGCAGCATTTGGGAGGTTACTGTTGGAGAAAGATGTTGTGGTTTGGTTAGATTATTTTTTTAAATCACAGTGTTTTGAAGCTTGAGACAAGATGTTATTACTTTACTGACATTTCACTGAAACCAGCATCTTTGTCACCCTTGTCTCTTTTTGCTGTGGGATATGAACCCTGCCCTCTGGCATTAAAGCTAAAATTCAGAAACAGTTTAGTCACAGATGAACTTTATTTAGGAGAAAGGGTTGCAATGCACTTGTCACCCAATGTTACATTTGTTGGTGTCCACCTCACACTCAGTACCAAAGGAATAATCTTATTGTGATTAAAAAAATAATTCAAACTGAAAAATGTCACAAACTATTCCTAAATTACTTTACAATTTTCTATAACAGCATTGCTTCATATTCTGATTGGCTTGCGTCTTCTTATCTTAAATCTGACCTCTGTCTATATGTATTATATGGTTTCAAGCACAAGTAAACACCTTCTATTTTAGATTCTCATCTCTTATATACTCTTATATACTAATACTGTGTCCTTCTGCACCCCATTAAAGAAGGAGGTCCAGATGTACCCCTTCTTCCACCAACACCTCCAGTCTACCAGTCTGCTGTGAGACTTTAGGGGCCTCTGTCCTGCTGAGCATGTCTGTCCACTGCCTCCAGAGGGGGTCCCAGTTTCAATATGGCTTGTACACATTGACACTCTTTCTTTATCCAGCTTTCTCTCTCTCTCTCTCTCTCTCTCACACACACACACACCTATCTCTGAATTCCCTGTGAAAGCCATGCTCCTGAGTGATGGAGTCAGCTGGGCTTGTCTCAAAGAGAAAAAGTGCCTTCCCAAGCTAGCGAGTGGGGGTCTCCCCCATTTCTCTCCCAGCCCTCCCAGTCCTTTAATAAGGCCTTTTCTCTAGGTGTCAGAAGGAGATGGGAAAGGGGCCCCTGAAAGGAGGTCAGGGTCACAAACAAAAGAAAGTTACACTGAAGATTTGAACAATTTAATTCTTAAACTTTTGGAGTCTAGTTGTGTTGAGTCAAGTTTAGCTGAAACTGAATTCATACTGAAAGTATAACATGTTAAAGTGAGAAAAATACAACCATTGCATCATTCTCCATCTTAACACACACACACACACACACACACACACACCGTTCTCTCAGGCCTCCAGCTCCTGCGGGTTGTTGAACTTGCATCCATCATGTTTAGAGAGCATCTGAGCTTTTCAAATTCCTACCTGTGATTAAATTGCAGAAACATGGTCCAAGCTCATAGGCAGCTTCAGCACACAGAGGTCAAGTTATTAACATGGAGAGAAAAAGTAGATGACAGTCTCTCAGAGTTTGTCTCTTTGGGAAGTGGGACAGGACTGGTTGAAAAGGTGTCGAGATGTGGTTAATGGCAGCCATTAGTGTTGCCCCAGACTCAGGGCCAATTTAATTAAGAAAACTGTTCAGGGAGGAAGTCACACTGAGGTAGAAAATAGGATTATCATACTAAAGAAGGCAGAAAAAAATTTGCAGTGTAGGCAAATGTCAAGGATTAGGGTAAAAAACACAGTGAACATTTTGGGGACATAACTTTCCCACACATGCATGCACACACTCCCAAAATACTCACACTTTTCTCAGTCTGTCGTAGGAGTTAATATTAAACATTTTTCACAACTGCCGCGTTTCCACACAAAGGCTGGTTTGTCCCAGTTGTGTTTGCTCAGTTTATTAAAATAGCTGCTGCACTAAAGTGATCAAACCCCTCCATTCGCCCTCTAAATCTAAGTAGTCACTCTAAAAATATTTAATATGCACCATCAGCGCAAAACCAACAAGCCGCCTCTCAGTCTCCCTCACTGGCTGCACTTTAAAACAACACACACAGACGTTGTGGAATGTGACCATATCTCCCCGATAAATCCCTTTTTAAAGCTTTTGATTTTTCTGCGATGCCTCTTGTGGAAAAATGCCCTCTCTGCATGGAATGTCTCAGAGTTTTCCTCGCTCATATGTGGCCGATATTGCTTTTAAAAAAAACCTGAATACAGACATTGTTTAGTAGAGGGAGAGTGAGAGAGGGAGAAAAGAGCCAATAATGTTGGTGTTGTGTTGGCCCAGGCCTCCCTTTTGCCATGTGAGGCTTTATCGTCTTCCCTCATCAGGCAAAGTCTGCTCCGGGTTATTATTGCTGACCTCTGGGACCTTTAGCCAGCGGAAAGAAAGCTTTTAACCCTTCTATAATTTCCAGATTGTGTACATCATGCTTTAACTGTGTACACATACTAGTTTATCTTGGGTTTAAGTTCTGATCATTACTTGCAAGGGGCCCGACCAGTTTTTGACATTGCAACTTTTCTTATAAACGATTCCCTCTCATGTAAATACTTATACTGCAGAGGGCTTTACATTACAGGGTGATTAATCCCATGGTTTCCATATTGACCAAAATAAAAGCCCACCTCTCAGCCCCTGTGTGGAGAAATAAGCGAAAACATCCGTGTTCTGCTCGACCTGAAAACAAACCCGACATTCATAATATCCACAAAATAAATGACCCGCTCCCTCTGAACTCTGGGGGAGCCGTGTACAGTGTAACATAATCTACATTCAAAGTGTCGGACACACAGGCCTTTGCTCTGTCCCTCAGCGGTGCCCTCCTGCTCGACTCCAAAAAATGACACACACTCAGAGCAGCACTGTCATCCCCATGTCCTGTTCTCACCCCCAACCCCAACCCGTAACCCCCCTCCAACACCGCCACCCAGCCCCGCCTGTCCTTTCATCCAAAGAAAGTGCCCATTGTGTGGGTAGTTTGTTGTAAAAGAGAGATGTAGCTGTGCCCAGTTGGTGACTGCTGAGTTTCCGTCGCGGAAGAGAGGACATCACTGCCTTGTTGTGATTTCAAACGCTTTGGTTCAGTACTCAAAGGATGCCCTTTCCGAGTTATCTCTGAAAGGACTGCGTTTTAAGGAGAAATGGAGGCCATTCATTTCTAAGATCGCACTTGCAAAAAAGTGTTTCTATCTATAAATTTTCTCTACTTAGACGTTTCCAAGTTCAGCATGTGGCAGGTCTTCACTGGTATGTACTGCTTCCAGGAAAAAGCCACAGACTTGACAGTGTTTATGATATCACCAAACTAACCTCATACTAATAGAGATTAAAACAGATGCATTAAAACCTTTTCAAAATATCACAAACTCACTCAAATACTAAGATTAACTTGTTTTAAAGCAATAGTGTGGGAAATGGTCTGGCACGTAACCTCATAAAAAAAAAAAAAGTTATTTCCAGTCTTAAGCTAAGCTAACAGGCTGTAGCTTCATATAAATGGTATTTGTCTTCTCATGTAATTCTTGGCCCAAAATGCTCAACTATGTCTTTTAGTGGTATGATTGGGGACTGACTGACTGTTTTCCTTGCAGTAGCTGCTAAGATTGTTCAGAACTGAAAAGTCCATATATTCATCGCGTCCTGACTCAACTCAGCTTCTGGCTCACGCAAAAACTCACTATTCCTGACACTTGCCGGTACATAGTGAACTTCTGCACATATGCTTAAGAATAATGATAAAGATGATAAAGTCAGATGGTACTTTTAGTGCTGGGTAGCATGTGGACACTGTTCCTGCCCGCTTGTGGAGTTTGTGGAGACTGCTCACAGCTGCAGTGCTTGTTAGTGTTAGTAATTGTTTAGGCTGTTATTTAAAAAGATATTGTTGTCTGAATTAATATCATTTCAGATTTCTGATACTGCCATAATACAATATACATATGTATTTGTAGATTATTTACTGAAAAACATAATTGGTAGAACCAGCACACCATAATTTCATAAGTTAGCATTTTAATGAAGCCTTCAGGGATAGTGAAGCATAAATTGCTGTACTTCCACTCAATACCAATGCATCCTCTTAGAATGCCCTGCACTCCTGTGGCTTTCATTTGGATGTCTGTCCTGGTACCAGCGCTACATATGTCTCAAACGTCACGACACTATTCTCAGATAGACCAGTGTGTTTGTTTTTGTTTCCACCCGGGATTTGACTTGTAAACCCTTTTTACAAGAATCTTAGAGCACCTCCTTACATGAGTTGATTCTTCACAGTGTGAGCCTCACTTTTATTTTTCCCTTTTTTCCTTTCCCTCTGGAAAATCCTCTTCAGCAAGTCACACAAAGCCTGTCTTCACCGTGGAGGGGAAGGAAGCTGCGGGAGACTGGAATACCAAAGCACTCCGCGTCAGAGATTCAGAATGGAAAGTCATTATAATGGCCACTGAGGCACTGGCATAATATTTACAGTGTGTGTGAACACCCTGGTGCCCAGGGGCTTACTGTAGGAAACACTGCCTGTAGCATCTTGGCCCAGAATGGGATGGCTCAGGTCCCATTGCGCCACGCGCTGTCAGCTGATGTTGTCATGGTGACAACTTGCCAGGTTTCCATGACCCCAACACCGCTGTTACAGCACTCCTTTCCGCGGCATTTTAAGGTGGTGAGCTGGCATGTCCACCAATGGCGTCCCTAGTTTAAGTAGTGCTCTGTGTGTTGTTCTGTATTCATGACTTCTGAGTATAGTTCTGTCTTTGTCCCACATCGTCTAATCTGGGATGCCATCTTACCTCCTATCCTCGCTCTGTATTTTCATCCTGGTGGTCCTGGTTGGGAGACGACCACTACAGGAGAGAGATGAGTTCCTCTCTTTGAAGTTGAGCGCCTGTGAAAGGAGGCCCAACTCTGCCTGACTGACAGAGCCCGCCTGCCTGGCAGACATCAAATAGACAGGTCGTCCAGTTCCGACAGCGACGTTTCAAGCCCCCCCCCCCACCCCACCCCTTGGAACCCTCCTCTCTCTTTCTGTACCTCTCAACCACCCATCCACATCAAACTTGAACTTTTTTTGAGCTTGTAATTAGAACCAGGCAGGCTGTGACAGAGGTAAGTTGTTTGGGCTACAGACGTGCTGCTGGGGTCAAAGGCCATGTTGGGTTTGAATCTCCTTTTGTGAGAGTGGACTGGCCCCTGATAAAAAGGCCACAGGCTTCATGTAGGATGAAAAGATGAGAGGAAGAGGATGGTGTAGAGGGGGGTGTAGAGCTACATCCACGTTGTACACAGAATTACAGAAAGTGTCATATCAGTCAGGGAACAGGATAGGAATCTAAGATGTGAGGACACTTTTCACAACTTGAATCCTCCTTTAACTGTGAAGAACTGGAAGTCTTGTTAGACCTACCAGTAAAGCTTTTGTGTGACCTTTGTGGTCCACAGTAACACCAAAACATCTGAGGTGGTGACTCATGTAAAAGCCCTAAAAACAATGATGTCTGCATGGGAAGTTATAGAGCAGGATCAACTAAACAGCACGTGTGTCACTGACTTTTCTGGATGGGAAAACTAACATTGAAAGAAAAACAAAACACACTCATCCTCAAATTGAAGCTTTCAAGGAATTTTATGAGGAGTTTCTTAAGGGACTCAATGTTGCACCATGCATCCACATATCCTTTAAGTACCAGTGAGTAAACATAATCAAACTGTCTGTGGATCTTTGTTTGTTCAACTCGTTAAAACATGACGTTTATTAGCGTGGTGTTCCTTTTCATTGGGGCTTTTAGCTCCATTAGTCTCTTAAGTTGCCCCTGTATATATCTGAGAGTGTTTATCTAACTATGTTGACTAGGGCGGACAGAGGGAAGGGCCGGGGGTGGAAGGCAGATGAAACACAGCATGCCAAAACTAGTCACTCAGCAGTCTATCATTGACAAGCCATCCAGTCTGAAATGTCAAACTAAGCCTTTTGGCTGTGACACACCCACCCTCAACCTCTCTCATCAGTTCCAGTCTCTACAAACATTGGCTGGTTACGTTCACTAGTCCTCTAATTGCTAATTTGCCTAATGGATGTGAACTCTGTGTCTATAGTTATCTGGGCCCGGGAGGGGCAAAGAGAGCAGAGGGGTGGAGGTCATACTAGAGACCTCCCTCAGGGGAATTTCTGCTCCGTCTGAGCACTTTACAGGATTATTTAGGCTAACTTTCATCTCTGTTGCTGGGACTGGGAGCTTGCGGAGTGCTCTGACCTTATGACCTCTGCCTCTGTTCTTCTCTCTCTCCAATTCCAACATGGAAAGTGTCTCTCCTAACTGCAGTCTCATAAGTATCATTCTGGCTAAGCTCACCACCAGGTTTGCCCCACAGCCACAAGACGGGGTGTCATTACCAGAGTAAGAACCCACAAGGTCAAGTTTGCACAATGGCTTTTTTCAGGGAGGTTAAGAGGAGCTTCTGCTGAGCTGGAGGAGCGTCTCTTTCCCTCTCTGTAGTTGATGACAGCAGGATTCCAGTGTCAATAACTCTCCTTTTCTGCTTCCACAGAATTTGCAAGACTTGCATGAGTTTCCATGTATGGCCTCATGCAGAATTTGTGAAAGATTAGATTAGTCTGAATGTTGCACTAACTTGTTAACATATGGATGTAATCAAGTCAGGATTAACTTGGCTGAACACTTGACATATACACAACGCTACAATGAACTCTAAACCAATTTACACAGTTCAGTACAATAAATGTGATATATATGTCTGCTCAGCACAGCTTTGTATAAAAAGTTCCCACTACCTATGGAGAAGCAGCATCAACTAATGACCTGGGTAGATGTTGGAGATCGGCATGCAGCCCCTTCACCCCTGTCTCCCACCACTTACGTCCCTATGAAGGAATGTAATTGTATTTTGGCTGGCCCTTTCAGCATGTGTATCAGATATTGAATTGGTGTGGGAAGACGATCGGTGGTGGGAGGGTTTTAGAGGACCAAGCAAAGAGGGGGAGACACCAAGGTAGTTGGTGAAAACCAATTGCTGTGGTTTTAATGCCACAGAAATAGAAGCACAGAAATGTTTACTACTTGAAAATTATTTCCAGCACAGATACAGGACTGCAATGCTGATCAATTTTGCCAGCTTGGGTATCGTCATTCTGTATAAACAGTTTCAACAATGCATAACGAAAGGTAAAACCAAACTGAAAATAAAGCTACTCTATACTCAAGAGAAAAAAAACTGCAACAGGAAGTAAAAACTTCTTTGTGTTTACTATGGCGGATACATCGAGACGACAACTACCCCTTGAACTAAGTACAACTCACCCACAGAGCTACAGGTTCACGAGAGCCCGTAAACTGCCTACTACTTTGTTTCTGTACATGTGAACGCAGTTGCGTTGGGTTTTCCTGCTGTCTACAGCAGCATTCCTGTGTTTTGCTTTAAATTAGTCCACAGTGCCTGCTGCAGTGTCAGAGAGCAATGGCAGCTCCCACACGGACGAGAGCTGGGCTTGTGCGAGTATGTAGACATTAATTGCTGCGGACAGTGCGCACACACCCACAGAGGAGCTGAGACCACGCTGAGAGCTTAAGTGTTATCAAACCTATGTGGTGTGTTAAACAGATGGTGTAAGGGTTTATGCTCTATCAACCTCCTCTGCCTCACTGAGCCACCACTGGGGTCAATTACTACATTTTCTTGTTGTGAGGAAAGACTTTGCTCAAACTCCCAGAACTTAATTTAATGTTCTAGTGGAGGTCTTTTCAAAGATACCTAATATGTCATGTGGAACTGTTGGTAAACAGAACTGTGGGTAAACAACATTGTATGACAATGCACAGGACATCTGGAATATTTTCATTTCATAAGCAGCTACTAAAACATTTTGCTTCACTTAGTGTCAGCATAGAGACATAGTTCTTTCAGACTTAAAGGGGTATTATAAATTGTATTGGTAGTTCTTAATGGTTGTTTTGTAATTAGATCTCTGGTTTAGACCAATGGTTTAAGTGATTTTGAGGGGATAGTGTTGAGTTGATGGACAGAAGATCAAGTGTACATAAGCCCTGGGAATGCACTGTACAGTCACGATATAGTCAATGTACAGACTTTCTCTGATCAGTATCAAAAACCAACAAACCTGCTCCCAGTATTCAGCTGTCTGCTTCTTATTTTCCAAACACTGCACCCACCATTAGCAGAGCAGGAAAATAATCATTGTCCATATGTAGGTATTTCATGGTAAATGAAATAACTGAGAGAGTAATGAGAGAGAGGGCCCCTCTTGCCAGCATACAACTGGCCCTGTTGCCAGGATACCAGGGTCACCCCCTGTGGGCGGTGGTGTTCTTTGGCCAGTTTGTAGATGGGAGAAAGAGAAAGGGGAGGTAGAGCACGAGTGCTGATCAAAGTTTAGCCAGTGCCCTGCTGCTCTTCAAATAAATCCCCCCACCGCTGGGCTCTCAGTGCCAGCCTTGTTTCAATAAGTCTCCCTTATTGTACACACAGCCAGGGGTCTTTGAGCCAAGCCATTCACTGTGAGCTTCCCACAGGATTACATATCTAAATATATGGTGTGAGAAGCTGCACTGCTGCATGTGTGTGTGACTGTGTGTGTGTTTGAACATGTGTGGCGTTTAGTGATTCTGTTAAATTAACCAGAGCTGAAGAGGATCAGTATGTTGAAGGGCCCACCTAACACTGGCTGCTCTTGCATTAGTGGGAATTTACCAGTGATCCTCGTGTGCGCCTACTGCGCATAACTTCAGGCACAATGTTTCAGAAAACTACAAATGTTTCACTGTCAGATAAAGTTGTCTGCCCTCTTTGTCTTTATTTTTAATTTAAAAAATAATTGAAGTGAATACTCCCAACATTTTGTTTTTTTATTGCTATCTTACCAGTTGGGAGATGAGAAGATTAATATCAGTTTCATCTGGGCGTTCAGTAGACAGACCTGTCCAGGTAGTATTTAGCAAAAAAATGTACATCCTCCAACAGCTCAGAAACGGTCTTGTTTATGTTTCTTATCTTCTTCTGTATCTTGACAGTACATGTTCTTCTGTATGAACCTGAGGGATGAGGTTTTCATAATTTCATTTCAATCCAGATTTACATGTCTTGACATGTATGTTATGATCCTGAAGATAACAGTCATTTCATTCAATTTCAGGTAAGCCTAAGACTCAAGGATGTGAATCTATGAAATTTGATCACATACTGTGTATATATAACAACCCTCAGTGTAATAAACAAGTTGTTTGTGATTGTTTTTGTTTTTTAAAAACTCATAATGTCATGCAGATTTGTGGCTAAACAATTCACATATATAACTAAACTGTGAAGTAATCGTAATCTGCCAAATTTAAAGAGGAGTTTATGAGATTATGCTTATATATTTGTAATAAAATATTCTAATCTCAAGCTTTACCACTATCTTTTTCTAGAGCTTCCTCTGCAAAGCTTGTTCCAAAAAAAAAAGTTCAATTTCCAAGTCATAATATGGCAGTTGTAGTTGTATTCCATTTGCTCAAGAAAATCATAAGCTATGGTTGGGGAAAAAAAACAGTAGTGAACCTTGACTTTAGAATATTCTAAGACAAATATTATCTATCTATATATCGTAGCAACATCATTATGAGGACAGAAGATTTGAGATGCTGTGTGCAGTGTGCCGCCTCCAGAAAGAGCTCCAAGTTAACTGTTAGTTAAGACACGTTCATTTTCTATTCCTATACATTTAAAGCTGCACTAATTAACAATTTTATCAAATATCTATGTACAATTTGAAAACGTTAGCTAATAGTGACAAACTAATAAAGAATTAGCATTCAGCTCTGCAGGTCCCCTCAGCTCAGACACTTTTTGTCTTTTAGTTTACTGTCTATCTTTTTTTTTGTCTATTTGGTTCAGTCTCATCAGTGTTGTTTCTAGACAACAACCAGCTAAAAATCCACTGTACACTACCTACCCATCACCAAACAACACACAGACAAAGTTAGCAATTAGCTTTTGAACATGTAGCAGTTAGAGACATTTATTTTCATTGGTGGAAGCCAAAGCAGTCCTAGAGGATGAGTCAGTAAACTCTATAAGGTGATAATATGTCACTCTTGTGATTTACAGCTTGTTCTGTTGCCTCCAACTACTTATAGTCTAAAAACACATGTACAACTTTAAGTATCCTCAAGTGTTCTGAGTAACCCATGGCTCTAGTTTGGAAAATCAGTTTACCCCCCCTAGGTAGGTGAGGTATTTTGTTGATACCACAGCATGCTGGGACGGGTGTAGAGTTAATGGGGGGTTGGACTTCTGGGGTTTCTAAATGGCCAACAACACTGTAGATATGGGCCCAGACTAATAGGCAGTTGAGGTTCCCACTGTCAAGCCTGATGGAAGCCAAACGCTGCAATGAGTAATTTCATAAATATAGTGGCAGGTGGGACTTGTTGGACATGCCTGCTCTCTCCTTTACAAATGGTGGGTAATGTTCCTGACCTCCTCACCCCACCGGGGGCCGCGGCAGCTGGGGTGCCTCAACCTATGCAACCCATACCGTCTACTCCCCCGTGTGCGTAATGTGTGTGAGTGTGTGCGCGTACGTGAATGTGCATTTGTGCCTGTCTGTGTATATAAATTGCCACATGGCCACCTGAGTTTTCCTTTATCCCCGTCCATTTTTCAGCTCTGCCACACACAGTCGCCCATACGGGCAGTTGTACAGCTGCCGTCCTTTTACAAGAAACTCCCAACTTGAATCTGTTACATTGGCTCCATGGTATTATTTCCTATCTACTGTTAGAAACAAATCAGCCTTGTTCAGTCAGTACAGCCTCATTTTCCACAAACTCTTCGTGGTGACACCCTGTCACCGCTGCACCTCTGCGGTAGAGGGGATAAATCACACTACCACTTGGTATAAACATGTCAACATGTTGGCTTGACGTGGGGTGAGGTTATCCAGGGTTACCACTTAGGCATATAGCACATCGACCTAAGAGAGGTTGTCAAAAATGGGGTTTGGGGGGGTGAGGAGACACAGAGACACAAATCTGATGCTAGTGTCATAAATCAAACCAAAGATGAATCTCTAAACTAGTGGTCTGACACTGCTATAACAGGAACATAAAGGTGACATAGGCTGAGACAGTGTGGAATGTGTTGTCCTTGACCATCAGGAGAGAAGATAGGAGTCTGCTGCTATAGTAACGTCATGTCTTAGAGGCGGCGGGCAGAGAGCAGAGGCAGGAGGTCAGGCGTCATGGTGATACAGCACGGGATACCGTCATGTCTGCAGCTGCTGTGTGGTAAAGAAGATGAAGAAAGATGAAAAGAAAGAGTGGTAAGGGAACAAAAGTGCCATACATAAAAAGAAGTATCAAGACAAAGAGCAAAAGAGAGACAAAAGAAAAATCAAGACAGCATGTAGGCGACAGAGACAAACAAGCAGACATTCTTACTTCAGACTGTCTTACCAGTCTGTGGCCAGACAGCAATGTGTAATAAGATGTTACAGTAAATGGCTAATGCATGCCTCATGCGGAGAGGGACAGAGGGACAGAGTGTCTCCATATCCTCAGGCCACAGGGGTCGGCTCATTAAAGCAAGTGTCCTCCACTGAAGACATTAGTGCTCTTTGATGAAGCCGAGGGCTCCACGTCAGCCACGAGGACACAGATAAACTCCCAATCTATGCCTGCTAAAAGCCTCGCTTGTCTGGGTCAGGGAGCAGGGAGCTGCAGGGGCCCGGCTGTGAGAGGGGAGAGGACAGAGAGTTTCAGGGGATTAAACGGTGCTGATAGGGAGGCCCCTATTCATCCTGCTACCTCAGGGTGTCATGATCTAATGCTGAATGCAATGTGTGGTACCATATGGTGGACAATGTTCACAATATTCATTATTTGTAGCATCAGAAAATACATTTAGGTCCTGTACTTAAAGTAGCAATACCACAAAGAAAAAAACTTTTAAACTAAAAGAAAGATTTTGCTCTGATTGTTTTCAGTTGAAGGATGAAAAAAAGTAAGAGTAGGAAACTCAACAAATGCCACTGTAAATTGCCTCCTGCCAGCATGCATAATTTTGCTGACACAAGTTTGCTATCTTTTACATACATCTGTGGTGGTCAAAGATGTTGAAAAGTCCAGAAAAACTTGTGTACATGCATATGTTTGCACTTCCTGTTTCTCCTTCCAACAAATATGCAAAGAGACTCGGGTTTTCCTCTTCTCACAGAACAGTTAGGAGTCCACAGAGACATCTTGTATGTACAGCCAATTTTTTGGTTTGGCTGAGCAATTCCTATTCCCCCTTTGGCTTCTAATTTATTTTCAGTGGAAATGGTATTTAATGACTTTGCAAAATACAGCAGACATCGTGAAATTAAACTAAATACTGAAAATGAAGGCAGAGTTTTTATCATTGTAAATTCAGAACAAAAGAAGGTTTGAGCAAGCATTACTGTATTACATGGGATCCTCCATGAACACACACATTATCTGCCTAAAACTGTCTATTTATTATCTAATATAATGCATGTTCTAAGACACTGGCTCTATAAATATGGTTGAAACTAACAGCTGGTTACCTGTGCTTGCCTGCATGTCTGCATGTGTGTGTTTAAAGTATGTTTCTGCTCATGTTCTTCTAGGCATGTCCTTTTTGCGAGTGTGCATATGCCTCTCTGTCTCTCTGCGACTGTGAAATTGTGATTGACTTTGCATAGTCAAATGCTCAGAGACACTCTCACTGTTTGTTTGTCAGTAAGTCTCGTCTTTTTCACTGAAGCTGTCTCCCAAGGACCTGCCAGTGTGTCTGGGAAACACATAAACATGGGCCCATGCAGTCAGCATCTCACTGATGTCATTGTTGCTGCTCTGTCTCCCACAGCTTGGGCAGTGGACAGAGGTCACACCGGCCTGCTCATTCTGGCCATTTTGGACATGAAAGACTTAGTCATCTCTGAGGCTGCAGAGATAACAGACTGGCCTGCCAAAAGCTGAGGTCATGGTTTGGAGAAGATCTTAACACATAAATGTGGAGTTGATTTTTGTTTTCTAACAAAGCAACATCAGGTTTTGTTGACAAAACTGATCCAGCTCCGATAGATATTTGTTCAACAAAATATGTTTAATTCATGCTCCGCTGCCTTCCACTGAAAGGGTTCCTAGAATGCATGTCATCATTTGACAAGTCATGAGCTGGCCAAATAAACCTGCTCACCCTCAAATCATACAGATGCAAATTGTCTTACTGGTGAAAGGATAATCACAACCAGACTCAACGTTTCCTTCACACACACAAGGAGAGCTCCTCTAATCAGACATGTAGTTTTTGTCTCTGTCCTGATGGTGGTGATGATGAGTGTATCCTGTGTCAGAAAGCCTGTGAGAAAGGAAAGGGGCTTTCTCAGCCGCCATATCAGTTCTGGAGAATGTGTACAAAATAGAGTGCCAGCAGCTTTGCAGTTTGATTTGACATGCCAGACGTCTGCTTGGCTGACTGCTGCTGCTCATATCAGATTTTCTTTGGAGTAGCTGAGAGCTTGTATCAAAATCTATTCTTGTTCTATGTTCATGTCGTTGAAATAAATGGCTTGTAATTACTTCATTTTCACATCTATTCCACTCTTAACTGTCAGTCATGTGCACATGGAAACTCTGTAAGGCTAATTTATCTCAGCAGAGTTTCGGAATGTAAACATAAAATGAAAAACAAGTTACAGCACAATTCATCCAATCAGCTTCAGGTCCATATCTCCTGCTTCCTGCCTGAGCTGGGAGGCTAATCGATCAAAGGCAGGCTAATCCTCACTTCGTGTCCAGTCTCAGGCAGTGTGAAAGAGCCAGCACTCAGGGGGTTTATCAAGGAAGAGATGGCCTCTGACCTCTAACTGACTGCAGGTCCTGAGACAGGAAAAGGTCAGGGGGTCGTAACAGAAAATCATTGACACCTCACAGTGCTGCGCCACAGGGGGAGGTGGTCTCCTGTCGGGTGTCTGTGAGCGTCTGGTAGCTAAACAGCCGCTGTATGAGAAACCAGACAGAATCCTGGCAGCGGTATCTTAGCAGATATCAAGTTTGTCAGGAGTCTAGACAGTGAAGTATGTGCCTTGGAGAACTTGATCTACCTTTGATGTGTTATCTAGCGATGCTAATGTTTATTGTGAACACTATGTAGTAAACAGAGCTTACAAAAACTGATTTTTAAAAAGTAGCGATGTGATGGAAGACTTCATCAGAGCTCAGAAAAACCAAACAGAATGCACAAACAAGAGCTAGATGTTGAGCGATGGGTAAGAGGCTGTCCAATTTCCTGTGCCCGCTCAAGTTTTCTACAGTTCAAGATTATGTAATGATAAAACTGATAAACAGGCCAGAATGTAATCATACAAATCATTGAAAAATGAGACAGATGCTACAACTCATCTCGCAACTTGAGAAAAATCAGGGACAGTTTTTTTTTTTGTTGTTGTTGTTGTTTTTTTTTTTAACAACTTTGTCCAACATTCTTGAGACTTTTCTAAAACCCTTTCTATTAATGACAGTAGTGTTGGTGGCTCTACGTCACTGGAAGGCAAAGAGACTGAATAGCTTTTACATCACTTATAGTTTCTCAGCGTAAAATGGAAGGATATTGATGTTATCTTTGGTCATCTTTGCTTTAGTTGTTTATTTTTTCATATAGGTTCGTTAACATTTGGGGCCTTGGTGTTTTACATCAGGAAGGGGATGAGGTATAAATATGTTGTCTTGGTGGAGGATTCTTTAGGGGGAAGTTGTATTTAGGGAAATCAATGCTTTGAGGTAATGCCACCATGCTACCACGCTCACAATGACTGGCAGGTTTAATGGTCATTCTGTTTACCACCTTAGCTTTGCATGCTAGCATTTACTAATTAGCATAAAATACAGGGCAGCAAAGGCTGTACTTTTTATTAAACCAAAAATGTCAGCCTGCTGGTGGTGGTAGAAGAAAAGTCATTCTCTGGGGGATTGGAATTTCATTTCATGGCAATCCATGTAATAGCTGTTGAGATATTTTAATCTGGACCAAAGTGGTTCACCAAACAAAGGATGAACATTGCTGTCCCTAGAGCAATGCCACAAGCATGGCTTAAAATAAGAGGAAAAGGCTAAACATGGTTCTTTGAGGTATTGCTCCTTTTGTGTTTAAAATTGCATTGGAAAAAAAAAGATACAGATATGATCTGGGCATTGTATTCATCCCAAAACATACAAAAACAACTGAATTTTCAGTTAAAGCTGCTGTCAAAGAAATCCACGTGTAATTACAGTCCTGACTTCAAAAGCTCCAAACACAGAGCGCTTTACAATCCGACTCTTTCAGAATTGTGTACATCAGGACCCCTCTCATGACAACAAGGTGAGTGAGGCGCATCGACCTGCCCACGCACCACAAAACAGCAGCTCATAAAGAGGTGTATTATCAAGGCTGCACACTGCATGACTTTGAAAAGAAAGGGTAAAGGTATCAGTTGAAAAGTACGATCAAACTTTGTCATCTGTCCAAGGCCTACGCTTCTTTGTGTGCTACAGTATCAAAGCTACATGGTGTAGGATCATCAGAGAGCATCGGCTTTGATCTGTTGACGGCTCGGTGTCTGCGCAGCTCAGCAGCTGACCTTTCATCTGGCCCAGAACCTGGGATTCACTCTGGCTTCAGTAATAAGATGATTAACAATAATAACCCCCTGAGAGAATAGGAGGGAGGGAGGGGGTAGAAAGAGACAGAGACAAGCTTCTGAGGGAAGAGTACTTTGAGCTGCAGTCTCTTCTCTTCTCTTCTGCAGTCTCTTCTCTTCTCTCACTTACTCACTTTCCTCGTCATCCCACTTAAAATTCTCTTTCTGCATTTCATCCAAACGTGACAGTTTGTGTGACATGATCTACAAACATCAGCCCTCCCCACCACAAGAGGACCTCACTGACTGGTACATGTCCTTCATAGGTCAGAAGCGCAGACTCTGCTACTTCACCACAATTTATTATTTTATCTGGAGTATATACAATACATCACTCGTATGGTTTTCTTTGCTTTTAACACAACTATTACACACAAAACATTGTTTGCAGTGCAGTCTACAGTGAGACTGTAACTGACAACTGCTCACAATATTCTTTGTCTTAATGAAGACAAATCAATGAAGAAATCTCCTTCTGTTGCATCAGCTTATTTTGTGAGAATATGACAAAATAATAATATGGTTTCTGCAGTGATCATCAGATTAAATTAAATACTTTTAAAAACCTTTTCAGTACCACATTGAATGTGATTTAATATCTGTTTCACAGTCATACCAGTCAATCTGTGTAGAATAAATAATTTCTAGATGGAGTTCTGCATGAATTAAGAAAGTAAAAAATAAATGTATCAACTCAACACTTGTTATGACACAATGAGCTTTTTGGCTAATGTAGCCAGCAACCCTGACAGTACTTGCTGATAGTGCTGACTCCACACAAAGGATCGAATCCACTGTCACTGTCAACAAATGCACTTATAGTTTAAAGGTGTGTAACATCACCTGACACAGAAACGTTCAGGTTGTTTTCAGTTTACCATCTTGTGTGAGGAGTTTTTCATTGCAGTAATTTCTATTTAACACCAGTATGGATTTTGCTGAATGTATGATAAGTTATAAGAATGCATGCATTTGCTGTTTGCAAGAGAAAGTTTTAAGGGGAAGTTGATGGCAAAAAAACCCCACCACAATAATATAAATATATTGTGAAAATATGCATATGCAGACACCCACATACCCACACTTACTAATATACACACTTCATATACATAAACACACCTCTATATATCTAATGATTTCATTCTGACAGTGCAATGATCTGAAATAAAAAACAGCCCATCAGTAATATTAGTCATGTTGTAAACGCGTCATTATACTGAATTCCATTGTTGAGTTGTTTGTATAGAAAAGCCCACCTGCCCCTTTGCATTGTTATTCTTTGATGATACCCAGTCATTTTTTTATCGTATTCCTTATATTGATTGTGTGTTTATTTCACACCAATAGTTTGACCTGAATGATTTCAAAAAATAATACATTTCAAACAATGTAATTTAATGTGGGCCATCTCATCATTTAGTGTAACTGTGAACTAGATTATATCTAGAATATAAACAATAAATCACTTAGATATTTTGCCTGTCATATAAGAGAAGAAAAGTTATATATAAGTTTTATATATATATATATATATATATAATATATGTGTGTGTGTATGTGTGTGTGTGTGTGTGTGTGTGTGTGTGTTATACTGCCATTTGAGAAAAGAAAGCCTTCCAACTTGAAAAACCAACAGTAATTTCTTGTGATGAAAGTTCAGTAAAATCCTGACTGATAATTCAATTTATCCTCTGAATCTCATCTGCAAACAGATCTAAGACGTACAAAAGCATAAGACATCCTGTTTATTTTCTCTGTCTGCTCTCCAGTACGAGCCTCAGACTGGGATCACAATCTGCTGAAAACAGGAGCCATGAAAGAGGAAGTGTTTGCTTTTTTTGGGACACTGTACAAACATATTAGGACACTATTAAAGCAAGCCTTGCTGGAAAGCAACAAAGAAAAGATGTGAGAAGTGTTTTCTTGACATTCGGGATGTTGTTCATTAATAGCAGAGGACATGGGGAAGTTATGAAGCCAGACAGCCGAAGCTAAAGCTGCCACTGCTCTGCATCACTCTGCTGGGTTGAAACTGGGCCACAGACTGTTCTCTCACTGTGTCACCTCTACATTCAAACTCACAGTGGCGCATAGCACACTGTGGATAGCTTATTACAGTCTGTGTGCCTGCGCTTGTGTTACATACTTATTTACTGCTGGGCTGGGAGGAATGAAAAAGGACCTTCATTTTGGATCTAACCTCGCTTGACCACACACCACAAGAAATGTGGGTAAATATATATCCATAAGCGCTCCTACCCTTTAGTCTGCTGGCCCCAGGGACTTAATGAAATAGACGCTGGAGGCCCCCCTCTACAATCAGCAAACTGAGGCCCAGGGCTCAAATTATAATCAGCCTCAGTTTACACATTGTTTGTTGTGGGGCAATTAGGCCGTCCGAGCTCAGACAATGCGGTTATACTTTCCTGCAGCAAATGGCCTGCATCCTGTGCCTGAACACTGCCAAGAAAACCCTCAAATAACAACGGAGAGAGAGAGGGAGAGAGATGTGGCTTCTGTGGGTCTTGCCTAAGAACAGGCCTCAACCTGGCTGCATGTTTGTCAGCAGGGAGAATCAGATATGGCCTCATTTCCCTGGAAACCACCTCCAGTCACCCTCTCCTCAGACTTTTTTATTTTTCCCCCTACTGTTTTTTCTTTGTCCCTCTTTCTCCTAAGGTCTTTCTTGCCTTATGCAAATTATTAGTCTGTGATTTCCATTTTTCCGAGCCCTCCTGATTTCTGATTTGAAGATTATAAGAAGAGGAAGAGACGGGCTCTGTGTAATGACCTGTCAGATTAATGCAAAAATGAAACTCTGCAGCAGAAAAAAGCCCATACTGTAAAGACTCTTTCTTTTTCTCTGTCTTTCTTTCAACATGCATGGTGTCATCCTGGGCTGGAATTACTGGGATGTTTTCTCTCTTTGCTCTTCTAATCTTGTGAGTCTCATACGGCTCTGATTTACTATCGCTGTGATACAGCAACTTGGCAGACGCTCAAGTCCCCTGATTGTATCTGGTACGACGCACACCAGCACACAATATTTGTCAAAACATTTGGCCTTTAAGCATTCTTTTCCTCCTCTTTCCCTGTCTGCCCCCTCTTATCAACCTCCCTCCACCATAACTACCTTCTTTTCCTTCCTCGTCCCTGGATCCTCTGAGGATGAGAAGGCCCAGAGACCAACATGAAACACACAGTGACAGACAGAAACATTTTTATCAATGAGATCCCACTGCATGATGTCTGTGAACAAAGATGAAAATAAGAACTAGAACAAATGTGTCTAATCCTGCAATGGAATGTGGCTGCATGTTCATAAAAACCAACATTCTCCATGAAAAAAAGGAGGAAGACGCATCTAGAGATATCAGTGTATCTGCAGAGGTGCTGTCACGCTACAGCCAGACTCAACTTCTCCCCACAAACACAAAAGGATTAGTCAAAGTCACTCAGACTCTTACAGGATTAAAACATGCACTGGTATTTCAGTTGTGCTGGCTATTTGGCTGACTATTTAAGCTACTGATTAGGTAATACGATGCAGAGTGGTAGACCTTGTTGGACATGAAGGATATGTTTAGTGAGTTTAGTGTTTGCTGGAATCAAGTAGGATACAGCTACAGCAGTGGTGTGGAGTTGGATCACATGACATGGACTCAGATGTAAGTCATGAATCTGACCTGCAACTCAACTTTGACACCACTGACTGAAAATGATCTCTTAAAAACAGTAAATGTATTTGTTTCATGTCATTTTCAGTAGTTGGGGTTTCCCAATTAAAGTTTTGTTACAAAAACTGAAGAAACAATTTTAATAAAACATTTGACATATTCATCTATTGTTTTCTAACTCCAACCCATGTCACAGAAATAATATACCAGTCATTTTGGGTGTTGACTGTTCTGTGGATTGATGGTCTGACTTTGGACTAGACTTGGAGAATAGTTGGTCTTGACTTGAGACCCGACCTGGGAATTGTTGGTGTTGATTTGCAACTTGCGGCATGGTGGTGCCTCACAGCTAGAAGGTTTCAGATTTGAACCCTGGTTAAACTGGGGCTTTTCTGTGTGGAGTTTGAATGTTCTGTTCCTGTGTCTGTGTGGATTCTCTTCAGGTACTCTGGCTTCCTCCTACAGTGCAGAGACATGCACGTTAGGTTCATTATGTGACTAAATGTTGGCCCTGCAATTGACTGGCAATCTGTCCAGGGTGTATCCACACCTCTCACCTAATGTCAGCTGGGATAGGCTTCAGCTTCCTGCAACCCTTATGGATAAGCGGTATAGATTATAGATCAATTTGCAACTTGATGTGAGGCATGATTGGAACTTGACTTGGAACTTCTTGTTCTTGACTTGGGACTTGACTTGGGATTTGTTGGTCTTGACCTTACACTTGACTCAAGACTTGACTTGGGACATGACTCTAGGCTTGACTCTAGAACTGACCTGGAACTTGTTGGACTTGACATGGGACTTTATCTTGGATTTGTTGGATCTGACTTGGGACTTGACCTTGGACTTAATGGATTTGACTTGGGACTTGATAAGGACTTAGTAGGCAAGTCTTGCATAACTAATACAGAACACAGAGGTTGCTGAAAACTGGCTGCCTTGATTTAGCTCGAAGAGATGCAACAGCCCATTAAGGTGCCATCTTGGGTGTTCCCTGCTCTCTGAGGCCTGTGGTGGCTGGGTGGGGATCTGCTGCGGGACACTTGCCACGGGACACTGGGTCTTTGCTTTTCCCCTTGTTAATCAGACCCACATGGAGACAATTTGGGGCCACATTTTCTCATTTATACAGACACATACACACATAGTGTAAGGATTCAAATATTGCACAGCCAGGGAACTCAAGGTCACATATGTCCTTATCAGGAAACAGACCATACCACTGTAATTACACAGGTGTAGTTTTGCAAACCCATACATTTCTAACTTGTATATGCAAACACCCTGGATTTGATGAAAATGGTTGCCTCTGGAGAAATGCAGACATGTGCTCTTTTGCTAAAAAAAAAATGTCTGCCTATGCAATAACAAGCAGTGAAACAGGATATAGCCCTGCGAGGCCACCGGTCCCCACTAGGAAGAGAGTTGATTTAAAGTGGGGTGAGTGAATTGAAGTTGTGGAAAATTTCCTTTTTTTTTTTTTTTTTTTTTTTTTTTTAACCTTGTTTGTTGGACAAAGAGTGACTGTGCCACATGAAGTGTTTTTGCTGTTGAGCTTGGAGGAATGACGCTCCAATAAACCTCTCATAGCACACAGCTATTCCATTTAATTAAATGAAAAATCAATTTCACAGTCGTCCAATTCTTAACGTCTATTCATAAAAATAATTCTGTGGACTGCTGGGCTCATTCATTTTATTCATGAAGATGAATGGTACTGCCTGGAAATGGTTCCACTCCTGTGTGTGTGTGTGTGTGTGTGTGTGTGTGTATGTGTGTGTGTGTATTTTGCTACTAATAAGGGAGTTGCTCATGTGCTTGAACACATGACAAACATTCTTACAAAAGGTCAAACTTACATGATGGGTGCAGATAAGATTTATTTTTTTTCTCTCTGGCTTTTCCCTCTAAATCCTGCTCACACACACTTTAGTGTCAAATGTGAAAGTGATATATGTATATCATCATTTTGTTTTCAAGTCATACACAACACAGTAACTTGAGTACACTATCAATTGTCATTTTCTCCATCTGTGTTACAATAACAAGCTAACACCAGCATTCAACACTTCTCAATATCCGCATGGTTCTGTTTTTTCCAGCATTTGGCATACCTCTCCCCTTCTCCTCCAGCTCAGATCCCACAGTCTCATTACTGAGGCAGAGGCCAGAATCTCCCATTATCCCAGTCCCTTCTTATTACCCAGCCCATTATTCCCACTGTGAAGACAAAGTGAGACAGGAAATGAAATAAATGCAGTGCAGCGGTTGAAAATGAATGGCTTCTGATTGAGACCACCGCTTCTCGTTGTTTATGGCGCCCGTCCACTTACTTGTCTTTTCCATCACTTGGATGCTGTGTCAGCGCTGAGTGGACTCAGTCACGCAGAGTGCTCACACCAGTTAGACTGCCTTTACACTGTAGAACTCAGATAGCGTTAATACAGTCAGGATAGTCTGCTGCATGCAAAGATGTGATGTGAAAGGTACTCATCCTCATTACATGTAGAATTCTTTCCCAAACAGATTTTGTTTGTCCTTGTTGTACTCTGAACAAAATACATTAACTATTTACATGACTAACAGAAGACATTTTGATTTTCCTGTGTGTAAATGGGAGGAAAGAAATAAGAAAAATATTGGAACAATAAAATTGTTGAGAAACACAAAAACTATTAATATTCTCTGAAGTTAAGTGTTAAGTGCTGAGCAGCTGTTTTTCCTTATTGATGCAAATATCAAGGGATCTTTTGCGGTCTGGATGATATCTAGATATCAGACTTGTCACAACTCCAGCCAGCAGCCATTACTAACTGCCAAGTAACTTGGACAGCTAGCTGATCAGTCAGATTATCTTTGGTCTCTGAAGACCAAGGAGGGAACAGAGCCTACATGAGAACTTTATTTCATAACATTTTACTGTAAGAGGTTTTACTTTACAAGATTACTTAACACACAAGGGTTTTTCACTGCTGAATATTATAGAGTAAAGGCAGAGTAGAGTTTAGACAGCTTTGGGGAAACCCACATACCATCAGATGATTCCCATGGAGTTTTTAGAAAATCTATGATCCATGGTAATAATACACTTTGAACTTTTCTTAAAGAAATAGTTTGACATTTTTTGAAATTTGCTTTCTATTCAAGACTAACATAAGAAGACTGATACCACTTATATTTGCTCATTAAACATTACACAACTAGCAGCTGGTTAGGTTAGCTAGAACAAAGACTGGAAACAGGGAGGAACAGCTAGCCTGGCTCTGTCCAATGGTAAAATAATGGCCCTACCAGCACCTCTAAAACTCACTAATTAAGACATTATATCTCATTGTTTGGAGCTTTACAGGTGCTGGGAATTTAGGTGGATTTGTTTTTTAAAATTTGAAAGCTACGTGTAGCTTGTATGGTTTGCGAATTTAGGGTAAAGAAGTTTCTGAACAATATCTGTACTGTCTTATTAAATCATAGAACATTTGTGTCACACTGCTTTACAATGTATTCTACACAAAAGAAACTTTGATTGGTTTCAAATTTCAAAACCATGGTGATAGTGCTTTTATGTCTTTGTCTTTCAGTTTTACTTACCCACATGTTTTCACTGAGCAAGTTATGACATTTCTGGTATCTTACGCAATGTTGTGATCTTCACATGTTTTATAGTTTGAATGGTTCTTGCAAGCATAACATTAGTTTATATGGACCCACCAATGATTGGTTTCCAATTATTGGATGATCAGCTTTAGACTAGAGATACTAAACCTTATAGATTTCCTGTGCATCTGTATTTTTCTGTAAGCACAAATTTTTTAACAACGTGCAGCCACTTTGTCTCTATTACATTAGTGTGTCACTGGTGCTGCTGTGCTGCTAATAAAGTATGACAGGGCAATTCCAGGAAAACAGTTAAACTGACACTGTCAGATAATGTACTCAGCTGTACAAATAGACAGTGATGCCTTTAATGACGCCATGAGTACTGTAAAATACTGGATTGTGTGTGATGGAAATGATTTGAGGACATTTTTTGCAGCACAAAGCATGATAGTAAGAGAGAAACACTAGTACAGTTAGAGTAGTGTGTATGTATCAGAGTTGCTGTGCAGTGAAATGTAACTTGAATGTTTAACTTCCATTAGAGGAGAAATCGGAGCATAATTGGCTCTGATTTCAAATTTAGAATTAAAGAGCATTTAATCCAAACGTAAATGGTTCATGTTGCTTTTCTTGGATTGGCCGGCATAACTTAAATAAGTGCTTCTGATTACCGGTAATGAGTTTGGGATACACTTTCCAAAACTCTTCACACAAAACGTATCACATCACAAGCTTATGCGGTAGATGGCTCACCAGGGTGATTATGCAAGAAAAATTTTTGGATAAACAACTGAACCTTATAAACCAAGGCCCATTTTCTCCAACTCCCTCACTTCCTCTAACCCCATCACTAATGAAAATATCCCCAACCATCACCACCCTCTCTGCTCACTGGAAACTCAGTGACAGCATTACACTCCGCATTCCTGTCTAGTGAAGTTCTTGGCTCCTGTTTTCTGTTGGTAGAATATTGCTCCAAATGAGTCAGTGGGCACAGCTGTTCAGGTCTCGTTTAAGCCTCAGCTATGCCACAGCCAAATGTTGTTCTTTGCTTCTACAACCTGTAAAGATAAAAGTGGGAATTTTTAGCATTACAGTAACAGCTTGCAGTGATCACTGTGTGTTGATGCCCGTTACTTTTCTCTGTAATGGCACCACCTCCCACCCCACTGTACAAACAATAACAGCCTGGCCTTCTTCCCTTCCCTGTAACTCTATTTACTTATGTGTCAAATTAACTTTCAGGCTCCAGTGGTGGCCTCTCTCGGTTAACCAATTTGCAAGGAAGTGCGCTGCTTTTACCTTCCACCGGGATCTAGTGTACCCTTGACAATATGACCAGTTGCCAGGGAAATGTGATATCCAAACAAACGGAGCAGGGGACTGTTGACTCAGGATATTGCTAATGTTTTACATTAGCCAACACAAGCCCTGTTCTGTCCTAGCTGAGGAATATGCAGCAGCCTATCAGCAGGAGAGTGATCCACAGCCTGACAACTGTACAGGCTTTTAATAGTGCACAGCATCACCCAAAAGAGACGCACACTTCCTGTCCCACACAGGCACCCTCATGAAATGAAATATTGTGGTAGCCAGAACATTTGTTATGGCATTAGGCATATGGTCTTATCATCACACAACACTCTGTTCCTCATGATAAAGTCCACCATCAGCCCCCCCGTTCTGTCTCCTCTGTGGTACCTCCTCTGTCTCCCCTTCTCTGTCAAGTTAGAATAACACTTCATTCACAAGGAAAGGCTCTGCAATTGTGAGGAAGGATACGCTACTGTAACAAAGAATTGAGAAATACATTTGTTTCACTTTGCATTATCAACATGCATCAGACAGAAATGCACTGAAACATCAGGTGTGATCCCAAAATACCAAAAAGTACTTCATGTAACACAAATAAATCAATCATTTTGAAATGAATGTAATTACCCTAAACAGTCATTGTGAGGATTTGCACCCTGTGGAGTTTCTGGCAATAGCAGATGGTACAAGAGGCAAAAAATTACCTCATCAATTATCAGGTGTTCTGGCTTGAACATGCTTCATGTGCCAACCTGTGCACCCTCGCTTCAGCACACGGCACTGTAAAGGCCACACACAGTCAGCGCATCCACATACCACAGTGTTTTGGAGAGGCTGGGTCCATGCTCAAACTGCAGTGATGCACTTGTGAATGCTTGCTCTTACATATGAGGTATGCAAAGGCCTTTAGGCTGCATTCAGGTCGCCAATAGCACCGCGTCAAAAACTCATTCTCTTTATTAATTTCAATGGGGCCACCAATTTAGAACAACAAGGCTGAACTCTGGATAAAAAAGCATTAATCGGACAATTGCTCGGACAATCAGTATCTGTTGCAATGCAACGCCATCAAACACCATCCTGCATTCATTATTTTACAGATCAAATACTATTAGCATCAATTACCTCAGAATTGAACAGATAGAGAATAAAATCAATGTTACTGTAATAACTTTCTAACGCTGTCAAATCCTGCCTTATAGTATAAACCCATTTTTTGTATTTGATAAGCCTTTCAACTCATGCTGCACTTCTCAAACTGAATATCTTCACTGATATTTCATCTTCTCATCAGCACCTCAGCCATGATAACACAGCTCTCTGGGGTTTTAGCACCTTGACAGACATACACTGATAGATAGATGTTGGTCGGTCTGGTACATATATCTGTGGTGTCCAGATGATGAATGAGTTTTGAAGACCCTCTGACTTTTACTCTAGCACCATCAGTTTGTCCATTTTGATATTTGACATTTGTCCACAATGACATTACCATCAGCATCAGTTGTAGTTTGTGTTTAGTGCCAAATAGCAAACCTATATGTTTAACATAGTAAACATTATACATGCTTAGCGTCTGCATATTAGCATTGTCATTGTAAACATAATAGCATTTATCTCAAAGTACATATTATTATTATTACTATATTGTAAGACATGTTGCTTATAGAATGCACACTTTAAATGACTGTGTGCACAGAGTAGTTGTACACACATTTGTGAAACTGTTGTGAGACATTTGGTGAAAATGAACATGTACAGACTCTGTAGCCCTGTGACTTTATCTCCTGTTTGTTCAACCTAGAATAAATAGATATTTTCCGTGTTGTCTGTTTCAGCTCTGTCTCCCTATTTATTTCAGTGAGAAAGAAAATAGAGAAGGATAGAATGAGTCTGCACAGGGATACATATAATAACACATGATGTTTTTGGTTCAGGGAATGATCCTGTTAGCCACGAGCTCTTGACTCCTTTGCTTTGGCAATCACAAAAACACTATCAGAGCTTTGTGTTTGATTTGGCTCATAGACAGGCTGCGATGTGAAAAGCAGGGCAGTAAGTCACACACAGATGGTGTGCCATGTCTTTCAGTGGCACAATCGCTTCTGTAAATCTCAGGACTGCGGTTATCCTTCGCACCTGGCAGAATGGTCAGTATGCACAGATGTCAGCCAGCTCAGCATTTCTGATTGGATGAACATCTATCAACATAACAGAAGCTGTCCGTGTTTTTGGGGCAAATTCACCCCCTTTTTGTGAGGGAAAATAGGATGTGCTTTTATGATGCCCTTTTTTGTGAATAAACCTCATTTACAAGATGGGGAAATAGGCAATGGAAACTCAAACATAAAACAGAAGCTTTTTAGTAGCTGTTCCCTCACACACAGTTACACACACACACACACACACACACACACACACGTAAGCACTCTCTTCACCACAAACAGTAAACACACATGGGATCAAATGAATGCAGCAGCGTAGACATACAAGACATTCACATGAAATGAACTCAGTCACTTCACCACAAACACACACTCACAAACTAACCAATACCATTAAAAAGTGAAGTAGAGACAATGGTGCATGGTGCGAGTCTCCGGCCGGGTCGAGTGAGTGACACACAGGGCTATAATTCCCAGAATTTCAGAGAGGCTTTCCAAGCCATACTGACGTCTCTGGGACTGGAGCGAGACGAGTAATGGCCAGTGTTTACCACCACAAACTTCCCCATCACTATAGGACTGACTCTATAAGTAGCACAGAGTAACTGAGCAGATGAAGCAGCTTCAACACCCCATAATTCCATGGGGACAAATGGGGAGAACCAGGAGTGAGAGAACAAGATGGAGATAGACAGAAACATAGAAGAAGAGAAGGACGGAGCACTGTGTTAGAACAACTCCACTTATGCTGAGCTGCTTCCTGACCTCCTCCTACTTTTCTTCCCACACTCCCCCCCCCCCCCCCCTCCAGCAGACACTGGTGCCAAACTGCCGGGTCGTGGTGGCGAGGGCGCATGTGGTGTATGTCTGCGTGTCTCTGCCTCTGTGTGTCTGTGTGTGTGTGTGTAACTGTGTGATGGGAATGAAGATGCAGAGCCAGGGCATACCTTAGGGCCATTAGTTCAGTCCTTGCTGGCCTCAGCAGAACACAGCATTAATTGAACACAGTAGCTGTAAGATCACAGGAGCCCCAACTAATTAGTAAAATGAGTAAATTGTCTTGTCATTCCTGAGCTTGCGTTTGTAGTGGAAGGTGTGTTTGTGTGGGTAAAGGGGAAGCACAATATCCAGCATGTGAGCTGGAATAGGCCCCCATAAGGGTGGTAAACAAACAAAAAAAAAAAAAAAAAACACAATTACAAACACTTTTGCATTCAAAATATACTTTTTAAATCTGCATTTGAATTCAGGACACAGTCATATGTCTTCTGACATTATTTGCAGCAGTGTATACAATGGAACCAACTGAGTCCTTGGATTCTTCCTCATGTGAACTTTTATTTAAAACACTTGCAAAAAAATAACTGCTTTAACTATTTCAACTACAATTTCATAAGTTTAATGGGGAAAAAATTTGTGTCGTATATAAAAACAAATTTCTGACCAGTAGTGTAGTGGTGCTATGAAGCAATGTTTTGGTACTTTGCACCTTGATACTCAAGGATCCCAAACGAGTATAATGTGTTGATTCTCAGCGTGTTTTCACACGGTCCGAACTAAGGCTTGTGTTTTGTCACATTGTATACATTTGATCTGGTTAGTTTTGGTTTCACATTGCAATTTTGCGAGAGCACTAAAGAACTACCTTTTAGGTGATTACTGTTGTTATCACCTCCATGTGCTGCATCTTGCTGCACACTGCTTGGTTTGTAGACGTTGTGTGTCTGACATCAGTGTGTTGTCAATTCAACTTGTCCTCAGAAAATAACTAATAAGTTATGACTTTTCATTTTGTCGTCGGACCAAATTACAGTTCAATATTTTGTGCCTTCCTTTCCTCTGTGCTACTGCAGCTCATTTTTACATTTCTTCTGTTGTTCAGTGTGCGACGAGCATGCCTCAGCTTCCTGTGATTGGTTCTGAAAGTCTGAATCATCCAAAGAAGTGTTTTCCCTCTGCAAACGAAGAGAACCGTGGTTCAGTTTCAGATCTGGACCAAGACCTCTTTTTGGACCATATTTTGGTCCTTTGGTCTGGACTGTGGTTTGAGGCACTTTTCACACCTCTTACTTTGGTTCATACCAAACTGAAATGTCTGGACCAAAAAAGGAGGGTGTGAAGCACCCTCAAACAATGCAGGTCCTGATCAGGTGTTAGCTACTACAGATCCACTGGACCCCAGAGGATTTTAAATCTATGTGCAAAGTGCTAATTTGCAGCAAAAATTGCATTTCCATGAGAAAAGTGTAAAAATTTCATGTTAATGCATGAAAACCAGCAAATTACATGTGCTTTGAATTCTCATGTTGGTTTTCACACGTGACTTCTTTTGTACCGTGCATCATGAACACTATATCCTGTTCTCATGGACTCATTTTTCGGAGAGCACTGAGGTAGCCATAACACTGTTTGATGGAATTTGGTGTTTCCTGTGTCCAAAAACCACAGCTCTCAAACTGTACCCAAGTGAGCACTGTACATGTTTATATAAGCTATGTATACTTGCAAAATGTCTGGCTGCAGTGCTGAAATGACCCCGCTTTTCACTCTAAACAATGGCTGAAATAGAAAAGTGTTATCCACATTAAACTGAGATTTCCATCATAAAAAGGCCACTCTTTGTTTTCCATGGGTCCTGCGGTGAGCGCGGAGGCCTGGGCCTATGAAGATGAATGAGTCAGTGCATTGATAGCAACTGGCATAGAAACACTGCAGCTCTCTTGAGTTCTGCAGTTCTTCTATCCATCCGCCTGTCCACCCGTGCTTCCTCCCCGTCCTCCCCACACACGCTCATCAGGCATGCGGATGAGCACAAGAGCCTCCCACAAATCCTCATTTCCCTACAGAGGAACAGTCTCTCATCTCTCTGTCTCTCCTTCCTCCTCAGCAGACCGGCTGTGGTAATCGGTGGTGTGTGTGTTCCTGATTCCCTGCCTCCGTGGCTGGGAAGGCATCTTGGAGCTCTGCCTGGACATTTGTGATTCATCAGTGAGTTTGGTTGTTGCCTTTGTTCTTAACGGCGCTGGTGGAGAGGGTCCAGTAAAACGCTGATGACGCACTGCTGTGCTCCTGGCGTTCAACCCAAGCACAACTACTAGCACCCCCCAATTCCGCAAACTTCACCGCCACCCCCAAACTTCACTGGGCCTCTGCTTCCTCGTGGCCTCCTCACATGCCACACCCTCCCACCCACACAAACAAACAAACACTCAATCCCACATATCCGCTAACAAAAACCCTCAATGGAACTGAGCAAAAGGAGGCACTATTTTATTTCACATTTCACAAGAACAAATCACAGTCCTATTTCCCCTCAGCTGCATTAGTAAATCTCCTCATCCCATAGTGGCGCCTCCTCCCCTCTTCTCCTCCGTCATCACCACCTCTGGTTTTGTGTGATTTTCCTTCATTACCTCTTCAGTTAGTAAATAAAGCCTAAAGTAGTTGGAGTCCACATGGAGCCAAAAGAGCACCATGGGATCTGTGTATCTGTGCGTGTGTGTTCCTGGGCATTACAGTGAGTGTGTTTTACAGTGGAGGGTCATTTGGTCTGCATCGCGTCAACAAGGGCGAGCATGTGTGGCATATCCCACCATGTCTGGTTGCAGCCGAGCACAGGGCAGCTGACAGAAGTGTAGCAGAGGGCCTCACCGCCCGTCAGTCATCATCAACTGTCTGCCTCAAAGTGAGAAAGGGAGGGAAAGCAAAGACGGAGACTGGAGGGCGGTGTGGTATCAAGCTAACCGTCACATGTGACTCACTGTGCATGTTGTTTACAGAAGTAATAACTCCACAGAAAACAAAATAATGAATGAAAATCTACTCCTGCTGTCAGGAAAGAATGTAGATCCAGAGTCTGATTGAGGGCAGAGGCAACAGAGGCATTGTGTATTGTGTAATATGCCAACTGGGGGAGGGTTTATTCTCACCTCTGGAAAATAAAATCAGTACAGTTCTGTCCTCTTTTACATTTATCACAATATTAAATTCTGTATAAATCCACAAGCTAAAACACACTAACACACTGACTAATTCTGACAGCAATGACCATTCACATTATAATATAATTTTCACTATACAAAAAACAAATGCATAACAAAAGAACAAAAGTGGGAGCTCACATAGATGGATAAAATAAAACGCACACCCTTATAGGAGAAAATGGAAAAGGATAGCAAGTTGCATGAGACACTGGTAAACTGGCATAACAACACACCTGTAATTCATATGAACTAAGTTTTACATGACTGTTTATACATTTTTCCTCAGTGTTTTAATGTGCATGGAGCATTTGCATAGACAAGATGTGTTAATTCCATACTATATTATAACTATAGGAGCACTAGCTAGATGAACTAGATGAACTAGATGAATTACTAGCATCATTTTAAACTAACAAGAAATGTGCGCCTTTGGACATCAGTCAAAGTGTGACCTCAGAGTGTCACTGCTGATTTAACGCCTCAAAGAGAAAAAAAGACTTAATAATTTTTTTTGTTTGTTTTCCAAGGGCTTTTATAGAGCTGTCTCACCACCGCCCATAATTTATTTAAATTTTTTGCAGCTGTGAGAGCCTCTATTCTATCCTTTATGCATTGCATTGTGGGATATGGGTCAACAACAACACACAAAACCAAGTGTTTTTAGCATGAATACTGGCTTTTTGAGTGTACATTTCTTTTTTTTGTTGAGTTTTTCAGAGTGAATGCTTAAAACCAGATCAGGTAACTATTGTATAACTCTACTGTAGAGTTACTAAGTATAGATCGACATTAAAATGAATCATCAGTACAAAAGATTGTTAGGTGTGTTACAAAATGTGTTTGGTTCTTTGACTAACTCAAAGGTACAAGGAGCTTCTCATAAATTAAGTTAAGATAATTACAACTGACACCTTAATTCTCAAAATTATCAAGCAAACTCCTGTATCTCCACGGTGAGGAACATTAGTAACAATTAAAATCATTTTTAGAGTAACACCTCCAAATGGGAATTTAAGGCTGGCAGTGTACAGCCATGTCTGCAGCTCTGAAAGGTCAGGCACTGGCTGCTTTGAGCTGAAGGCTTATGTCTGCATGCTAACATGCTCAGTATGACAATGTTAGCATACTGATGTTGAGCACGTATAATGTTCACCATTGTTTAGCTAAGTTTAGCATGTTAATATGCTAACCATTTGCTAATTAACAGAAAACACAAAGTACGGCTGAGGCTTTAGTTATGTTTTGTCGTAAACCAAAGTATTGGACAAATAATACTTTTGACCTGATGATGGCGCTAGATGAAAGTTTACAGGATCACCAAAGTTAGTACATTTCATCCTGAGGGGGACATGAATGTGTGTGGAGTGAGAAGAAAAAAAATGTAGTTGTCTTATTGGTTTACAGTACTTTTCTTCTGTGTTAGGTGTTTCAGAGGTGTAGGTTTATTTGTTAAACTGTACATATTTATCTCTAAAATGTGTCAGTGGCAGGAATATGAGACCTAAGAGTGACATGCTGTGTTTATATTTGAACCTTGTATAACTGTCCATGACTGATAATGTTGTCAGAAAATACCAAAACATACACACTGAGGTACACCATAGTGACCTCAGTGTTTATATTTTACATTTTATTTGTAGATAAATACACTAGGATTAGAATACTAAGAATTTCTATCTGTGGTGGCTTTTTCCATCACAGGAAATTAGGTTTTGAATTGACAAAACATTTCCTTTTCCATAATGGCTTGCTCTGAGACAAAGTAGGCTCTTTAAGGGCCTCTTTTTCTCTCTCGGTGCCACCCCCATGTAGGTCTGTGTGTTTGGAGAAGGAAACGGGAGGGCCTTGTGGATCATGTAACTCACTTCAAACTGATTTGGGTCAAGTTATGTGACATGGAAATTGATTTTCCTTGTTGTTTTCTTTCAGAATGGGTCCTACACAGAGTATTACCTGGGCTGTGTGGCAGAAAGTATGACCTCTTATGATTTTTCCTTAAAAAAAAAAAGAACAGGAGGTTCTTCCAATAACAAGGGACAGCTATGGTTCATGAGTTTTGAGTCTCATATTTGGAACTGGACTAATGGTATTTGGTGTCTAAGTGGGCTTGACATGATCCACTTGTATTTATGGTGGGAAAACATTTCTCTTTGGAAATGGATACCAGACAAAATAGAGTTGATGCAGGAGACGTAATATGACTGGTCAGAAATTTATGAGTGGAAAACATTGGCTTTCTGTCACATGTGCATATTTTATTGAATTTTCAGAACCAGGACTTTTGCTCCAAACCATTGCTTTTCATGATAAACAGGATCATTGCTAGTGCTGATATTAGTAACCCATAATAATACGTTTTATATTGTTTCCATTTATTTCCATTAGTTTTGTGTGTACTGTTTCTGCCAAGTTAACAATAACAACAGATTTACCACTCACTTTTATGATTATTTTTGAAACACTGGCTCATGTAAACAACAACAGGCTATGCCTTCTATGCATTCAGGACCTTTACCTGTTTGATGGCTGAAATTAAAAGTGTCACTAGATATAATCAGCTGGCTGAAATAACACTAACATTGCAGTTGGCTGAAAACTGTGACTCCAGGTGACAACGATGAAGGAAGGGCCGCCAATAGTGCACTCTGCATGCTTTCTGGGCTGCAGGAGATTTTTTGATTCCACTACCAAATTAGCAGTAAAGCTGAGTGGTGGCGCCACATTCAGCTCTCTCAGTACATCCATGCTACAACCCCGTACACACTGCTTGATCCCTGCTGTGCCAAGTTACAGCTTCTGAGCTGTGATTGGACAATCGCTGTTCGGGGGAACGGTTCAGAGAACGGTCAATTGAACAAAAGTTCAACAATATGATTTGAGGTCTATTGTGATTGCTGAGTACCTTTCTGTGTGAACTCTCCTCCTTCCAAAAAGTTAAAGTTCAAACATCCACAGCTCAAGTCCATTACACGCCATCTAGCTCCGTGAGAAGCCTCAGGCGGGACCAGGCTCATCCCCATCCCTGGCAAAGACACACCTTTGTCTCATAATTGAATGCGAGACAATAGGGAGGGTTATTATCTCAATTTTACTCTCTTCCCCCCCAGACACACACACACACACACTCCCCTCTCATTGCAAACTTCACAGAAGTCCCTTAGTCATAATTGTTCTCCGCCAATAGAGCGAGGGATTTTTTCCTCTGTCTCACAAAGGCATCCCGTCACTCAGGTTTGCCACTTATCAAATCAAACATGGCACATAAAATGGGTGTCTTTGTCAGCGACCTCTGTGTGTGGGAGAGGAAGGGAAGGTAGTGGAGAGGAATAGAGGGTTATTCATTTTGCTGTAGGGTGAGGAGGTGTAGGGAAGCAGGGCCTTTCTACCACTGTAGACTAGCTAACCATAATGACAACAACAGGGGTGATTTACCATACTTATCTGTCTGGTTTCTTTACACAATACTGCCAAGACTATCTCAAATGATATCCTCTCTTGGCTTGACTGGCTAACACACTGCAAAAATCTTAACCATCCATATAAACTTTTAGTCTTATATTCAGTATTGACTTAACTGCTTCAGCAGAAAGCAAGAAAAAATATTAATCGGTCAGATTTTTTAAAGTTAATTTGTTTAATCAGCTCAAAACTGCACATCTCTCCACACAGTGATTAAAAACTGAAGGACTGATACAGATGGACTGACCAGAAAAAAGGGGAAAAGCGACCAAATCAAAGACTGGGAAAGTGAGGCGCCCACTGATGACCTTTCTGAACTATGTGAATGTGGAAAAGCTCAGGGAAAGGGAAAAAAAACTCAATGTACTGTAAATCTAGTTTAAGGGGCCTCTCTCTCTCTCACTCTCTCTCTCTCTCTCTCTCTTAATTTCAGTGTCTCTCTCTCTTTCTCTTACATGCAAGCCCCTGTCCTGGCAGCTTTGGAAAATGTCAGGCCGTGGACTGGCAGAGGATGAAGGACTGTGGGCGAAGGAGGGCTGGGAAGAAGGGTTGGGTTGGGGGTGGGGGGGGGACTTTAAGGCAGGGGCGGAAGAACGACGTTTCTGAGGTTTTCAGACACCATATTTGTCTAACATTTCTACTCATTTCGAACAAGTTCAGTCACAGTTCATGAAACAGAGCACCTCCATTTACCGGTCTCCTTTGACAAGCCAGTGCTTTATGCTCGGGTTCTTCCGCACACCCATATGGGCGGGGAGAGAGAGAGTGTGTGTACATACAGTGAATTCACGAAATGGATCTTCCTGAGATTGTCTTTTTTAATGTGAAATTCAGAACATCGAACATTTGAAATCCTTGAAAAAATTAGCTGTGATAATGAATATTTCTCATATCAACAGTGGATCAAATGACTCTGTAAATGGACTCATCTGCAGAACCCACAGAGAAACCTGGGAAAACCTGACTCTCCAGTTCCCTTCAGCTTTATGGAGCCATTTAGCCTCTTTAGCTAGGTGTTTTGGTATTTCAGGCCACACACTGCTCTCATTTACCTCATTTCCATCTGCAGCAGACAGTTATTTTTAGCGTTACAGCTCAGGAGTACCCACTATACACTACCTGTCCAGCACCAAATGGCAGACAAAGTTAATGACTAGCAGATGAACCTGAAGTAGCGTTCAGATGCTAAGGAGACAGAGATTTATATTGGTGTAGACCAAAACAAAGCAAAGGGTGAATATTGGCAAAGTTCTCTTACCCATTTGCCATATCGACTTTAAATGGTGATTTATGTGTCAGTCTTGTGCCAAGTGGCCACAATATCAATCCGTGCAGGTTTAACTTGTCTTTTTCTATCTATCCCATTCTCTCTCTTGCCTCATTTCCATATCAAATATGTGGATGTACTGTGAGTGTGTATAATGTGTGTGCAATAATATAGGTCAGTCTTGCAGATACCTAGGCATCTCTCATCTTGATTGATAAACTCTGCTGATTTATGCCTTTAATTAAAGCCTGGCCATTGGCAGAGAGGTCAGTCCAGTGTGTGTCAATGTGGCGCTGCAGCCCATGATCCATCATAGGAGGTTTGGTCATTCCAGGAGCAGGCAGACATCATGAGGGAGACAGGAGAACCAGTGGTAGGTTAGAAGACATAGAGAGAGGCTGAGAGACCTAGACACAGACACAGTAACAGAGAGGAGAGCGAGAGGGGGGCACTGCCTGGGTTTATGACCAGGGCGGGCAAAGGGGAGCAGGGGTGGGTGGAGGGAAAGACATGGATCAGAGGCACTGACGCCTTCAGACAACAATGCACAGTTTCCCCTGTAATCCTGTGATTCATCGGGCTCAATGGAAGACACTTGATAGCAGATGATAATGAAACTTCAACCCCAGACAGCCTGGCTGCCAGGGGCTTTTCCTCACCCGGCCAACAGCTACTTAATGCACGCTGTCTGACTGGACTGTTCGTCTTTCATTCGCAATCTCTAACACAGGGTGGTTCTGCCCAGCAATGAGCTCATTCTGTCCTTAGGGGAGTCATTTTTAAATCTACTGCTACCACCTCATTTCAGAAGCATAGGTGTATTTGACTCACTGTGTGTATGCTTGCTACCTGGTTGAGGCTCTGTGGGCATCTGCAGGGTTTGGGTAAGTTTGAGGCTGTTGCAAAAAACATCCAGGCCTAATCTAACTCAGCAAACTGAGCTTTCAGTCCACTGTGCAAAGCAGCAGATCATTGCAAAACTACAACTGAGAGAGTACATGTCAGAAAAAGAGAGCTGGGCACATCAGGCATTTATTGCAACATAATTAAAGCAAGCAGAAATATAACGTTAGGCAAGGTTTTCATTTCAATTTTGGCTGTACTGGTTGAGTAGGATTGAAAGCTGTCACATTTTGAAATTCAAGCCACTCTTCAGCTGTGGGAAAAAAAAAAAAACAATCACTGGTTTGAGTTCTAAATTTTGCCACTAGGAGGTGTTTGTAAAATGCAGTTTGTGTGACCCATAGAGCGACCTCAGCACACTAGGCTATTGTTGCTTTCTTTGCTATTACAAAAAGGAGTTTAGCAAGCCATAAAGCAGAACCAAACCATTTGAGAAGTGAGTCCTCAGGGGGAAAAATCATGGATAAAAGTTGTTTGCTAACTTCAACAGCCTTGCTTGCTTAACATAAGCTAACATTACTTTAAAGCCAGAACTTAACAGTAATGCATGCTTGTCACTCAAATGAGGCAGTGGAGGCAGCACAAATGAATGGAATGTCATTTCTACAACATATTTTCAGATAGGCTACATAGCTTGTTGAATTAATTCAAAGGAAAAACATGTTAGTTTAAATTTGCTCCAACTCGACTGAAGCCACAACTATAGTAGCTTCTTAAAGTCATGGTTACAGGAGTCAGTTTCATTCCCACGTAAACCCCTGACATGAAGTCTTGTACCGCAGGTGTTTTGCAGACATCTACGTGTTCACAGTGTCATTAAGTTTGAGTTTAACACTGGCTTATAACATTTTGTGAAAACCTGTGGTCGCCAACACATATACAGGAAAGTGATTTACGCTATTTTTCCTCGCTGCAGCTTTCATGCTCAGCCTCGCGTAAGCCCATAAAGTTACTTTTACGCAAAATAAATGTCGGGCAAATTATGGAGACAACAGCAGCCACAGGTAGTTAATACAATAAGAAGGCTCACTACTGTTTAGTCATCAGTTCTTTAACATCAGCAGGGGAAAACAGAGGAGCACGGTGAGGGGTCGACTCCCCCCGGCGATGTGTGTGGCGGCATTAGTGCTGAGGGAGGCATCCAAGTTTTGCTACATTCTGCACGGGGTTTTGCCAGAGCCTTTTCATGGTGAGAGAGTGTTCCAGTCCAATGAAAGTAATATGTTGTAGGCGGTGGAGGGAGGAGGGGAGGGAGTGGGGAAATATAAATCCGCTGTTGTTTTACCTCCTTCAGGGAAAATCCATTGTTTTCCTCTGGTGCCTGGCTGATGGTCAAACTCTCTCTCTCACACACACAAGAGAACACATATGCACATATTCATGCACACATACATGCAAACCGAGACATGAGTCACCCACATAAAAACTCAAAAACGCACATGCGTATACACACACACACACACACACATTCATGTACATGTTATATATATATATATATATATATATATATATATATATATATATATATTATATACATGTATGCAAACACAAGTTCATGCAAGCCTGCTGTGACATTGTACATGCTGCAGCACACATTCATTCACAAATGTACAGACACAGAGCCTAAGTGCAGCCCAGCACAGTGTGGTGTGGTGATGAGAGGTTTGGCTGAAGCTTCACAGAAGCTCTGGTTAAATCTGGTTCAGTCCTGAAGCACAAACCCTCCTCTAAATGTCTCAGCAGCCTTGTCATCAGACACTGCTCTCTGAACGCTACACTGTAATAAGTCCTACAGCGTCCCTCCCTTCCATCCAGTGCACCACCTCCCAGTACAATACACACTGATGGAGGCACTGGTGACAAACTGGAGTGGATTTGGAGTGTGCGTTTGTGAGAACGCACACTCCAAATTCAGTCGAAGCCTCCACATCATCAGCCTTCCACACCCTGTCCCAGAATCTCTGATGATGCCTTTCTCGGGTCCCAACCAGTAATTATTTTAAGTTTTTCACATTTTTACAATGAATGGGAAGTAAGGAGTTGGCTGAATGAACAATGACCTTTCAGTTGTTCTTTAAATAGCTCATAAATGGGCAGGAGACTGAAGAGTAATATGATTTAAACTGTTAGGGAATTTGGGTGTTTCAAGTTTGCAGAAATACTGGACTAAGAGTGACTTTTGGACTGTTTTTTCCCCTTTGTGCAGCCTCCTCACTTTGTTTTTATATTTATTCCTTGGTAATACTTTTGAATTAAAGTGCCTTGATGTACCATCACAGTGTGTTTTAACTAGAATAATTAAACACATACATTAACACATACACATACACATACAACACATACATCACACATTACATTAATTTAATTATGATTTCATTAAGTCAAATCTTATTTTTGATACATTTATTGGTCAGCATTCTCTCTGCAACAGCCATTCATGTATTTACATTCTGCAATTATCTCTCTGAATAGAAGTTTTCATTGTTAGTGGTTGGAGTCCGCCATTGAACTGCTGGATTTAAATTGCTTCCACACACAAACATTAGATTCAAAAGAAAGCTCTGTGTGTGTATTCACGTTACTGTTAACTGTAATTTTATTTAACTGAACATATTTGAAACATGTTGAGGAGAGTTGGTCTTTTTTTTAATTCCTGTGTAGTGTCTACAGATCACAACAAGCTGCACCTCTTCAGAGTTTAGGACAGCCTCTATACCCTCTGAGAATATCAGGGTAAAAAACATTTAGGCTCCTCACCATCCCCAGTAGAGATTACTCCAGACTCACCCATTAATCTTAGTGTTGACAAGAGCATAAATAAAGTCAAGATGTGTTCAGTGTCATGTTGGAGTTTCATGTTTCATCAAATATACCATATTAATCAAGATTATATGTGTGACTAAGCAAAGCATATAATGTTTCAGCTTAAGTGCCATGAAAATATTCTCATCCATGAAGTCAGTAAAATGTAAGAAATGGTCACACTGTATGTGTGTATACAACAAAAAGACCTGATCTGCTGCTAAGTGATCAAATTTGAAACCGTGGCTGGCTGTGGTTCTCTGACGCAAACTCAAAAGTCAAACTCAGTCACATTGGAAGATTATCTAATCTTAAAATCCACGGTCCAATTGGCATAATAGGCCTCTTATAACAAGATTTTCCATTTAAAATGAACCCTCACATTTTGCAGGAAGCAGCGAAGGGGCCCCAGTGCTGATGGTTATGGAGGAAAAGAGTATTCAACAATGTTTCGCTTGCTACAATCATCAGCAATTTAACAGATGCAAACATTTTGGATGAGGTTAACAATAAGCCCTAAATTGAGGGGAGATCCTGACATGAGTTAATAATGCCACTGGGTTTCACAGACATGTAAAATTGTCCGACATGTCAAGTACTGGCAGCCATGTTGGTTCAGAGAAGATGCCTCGCTCTCCTGTGCTCACCGATCCACCCTGTGGCTTTTAATGCAACTGCCTGGTGAGCTGTGATAGAGCCATGTCAGGGATGTTGGGTGACAGAGGTTAAAGCCGCGGCATGTTTACCCATTCCAGGGCCAAATCTTCTCTTCCTCGGGATAAGACTGGAGCGGGGGAAGCCTGCCAGGAGCTGTGGCTCTTCCTTACAGACTTCATTCCAGTCAGAACTGGAGACGAGACCACCAATTATTTTTATTCTGGGTGATTTGGGTTTCTTGGGGTTAGAATAGAGGAGGGGGAGGAGTTGGTTGGATTGGCTAAATATATATCCATGAAAGTATGCATTCTACATCACAACAGAGATCTTTCTTTCTGTTTCTCATTCTCTCTGTCCTGATTGTTTATTCTCTTCTAGTCTGAAATACCAACAGTGGCTAAAGTAAATCAATTAAATGCATCTGCCTATTTTAGCTCGAGGACTCAAAGTCAATTGCAACTCCTCTTTATCCCAGAGGTGCTGAGGTGTCTGTCTGGGGAGAATGTTTTGCTGACTACAGTCCTGTCCAGGGACAAACCAGGATGTCCCTGGGAGAGGCCAAAAGAGCCTCAAGGCAAGGAGGGACAGACAGAGGGAGGAAGGGAGGGCTGAAAGAGAGGTGTGTTTACTGTTAGTTTTTACTCTCAGGCCCGTCAGTAAACAGGAAAAGGGCCGTTCTGTCAAGTCAAAAACGTTCATTAAAGCCACGGTTCAGTCCCGTCCGGGACAGTCCAGGGGATTTCCTGCGCTCGGTTAGCCAAGTAGCATAAGGAGACAACAGTGAAGGAAGGGAGGGAATGAATGACCGTGGCACTGCCAGCTGTCCACCAGCACCACCACCAGAACTGTCCAGCTTGGTGCCATGTCGGTCTCCACCTCCTGTCGCTTCCTGACCCAGGCTGAGTGCCACAGCCAAGTTTCCACCAAAGATCTACGGCCTCGAGCTGGCACTTAAAACTCAAAGACACATTCATTTTCCTCATTCATTCTTGAATAAATGCAGTTAAGAAAACATAGGCAGGGGTAATGGTGCCAGCGCTGACATATAAATGAATGAATTTTAAAAATCTGAAATGCTCACTATAAAAAGTCAGGAGACCTCTCTCTAGATGTGATGTAAATGACTGTGGGCTCATGAGTCCTGACAGTCAATGCATGATGCAATGGTTAAAGTGTTGCCTTCATTTTTCCATACGTACTGGAAAGTGACAAGCTGGGGGCCTGTGGAGCAGAGTATGAAGCTGGTTGTTATATCAGTTTACAAGTACTATAGCTGGGTTTACGTCCAAGTGTGTAAAGTATGGAATTGGAAGAGCAGAATGGAAAGAGCTTTAAAATGTCATCAATAGAGTCTAGTGTAGTAGACATTTTTGATGAGAGAAAGAAATTCTATGTAGTTATATAGTATGAAGACCTCAGGTTCCACTTCACGTGTCTTGGGTGGGCATGATAGATGAGCAACCAGCTGGTTCAAACCTGCTTCAGGGGTGTAAAGAAGAGGTGCATCTATCTCTCCAAGATGCATATGTACTCTTTCCTCCCCGAGTCTGTGGACGTAGCCACTGGTCTGGATCACTCTGTGATCTTCCTCTGATCTCTCTGATCTCTCTGATCTCCCGATCACCACAACTATACTCTTCACCTCACCACATTTTTTTTTCAATTAAGTTTTATTTATATAGCGCCGAATCACAACAAAAGTCATCTCAAGGCACTTTTCATACAGAGCAGGTCTAGACCATTCTCTTTAAAATATGGTATTTACACAGAGAGACCCAACAAAGATCAAGGCGACAGTGGCAAGGAAAAACTCCCTTTTAAGAGACAGAAACCTTGAGCAGAACCGGACTTGACTGGTTTGGGTAGAGAAAGGTGGGGTGGGGGGGTGGGGGTGGTAGTTTATAGTGACAGAAAAACAATGGCATTGGGCGTAAGTCATAGAGTGCAGAATTATCTATCATGGACATAATTCCAAAGGTTACTTAACTATAATCTGTTTGGGTCAAAAAGTGGTGTGAGCAGGAGTAGTCCCTCAGTGTGAGTCATCCATGTGTAGCTGCTGCATAGGTGGTAGCAGGCAAGTAAGACTAATGCAGTCAGATTCAGGATCTGACACATACTGAACAGATGTGTATTAAATCACATCTCAAAAGTAAATGGGGCCTGTTCTGATTTCATGCTGCATACATGAACCAGATTCCCTTTTTGCTTTATTGCATGCTTTAACAAAAGAGACAATATTTCATGTCCTCCCACACTTTTTTAAAACATTTCATGGGAGTCTTATAAAAACATTCAATAGCTCATGCTAGTATAATGCTTTGAAAAAATGTTTGGCTCTTAATGATTTTTTCATGATGCCCAGTAATAAAGTGAGTTCAGGTAAATATTAGATTATACCTGGTGACACCCTGTAAGCAGTATACATGGTGTGTACGTATCCATGCTTGTGCATTTTTGTGACTTTGATGCATGCAGAGATGAACATGTCTGAAAGTAGCAGCTGTCCTTATCAGGTTGGGGGGGGGGGGGGCCTCTGGAGATAAAGGCTCTCTGCTGGGAGGTGTTACTGAGCTTCTACAGACTGACAGTAGCAGCAGTATCCTGCTTCCCCTTGCCTTCCCTGTACCACCTCCTCCTCTTCATGCTCCTTCATCCCCTCTTTTACTCCACTCTCCCTCTCTATCTCCACCAGCTCCCACCTCTATCTTCTGTCCTCTTGCCTCTTCACCTCTAGTCCTCCATCTTTCACCCCTATCTACCACTCTGCTCTTTATCTCTGCTTTTTAGTTTCTAACTTTGTGCCTAACACTGTGCATGCCGGAATCTGCTGTGGCCATATTCTGGCCGCAACGATGCAAGCCAAGCAGTGAGATTTATGCATATGCCTAAATTGTTGTTTTGCTATTGTTGTTGTTTATGACAAGTTATAATCACAGTGCTTAGGCAGATGCAAGGAAGTTCCTTCCTTTCCATTCTGATCTCCAGCTCATCATTCACTGCCACCTCCAAATTAACACTTAAGCCCTAGACATGACAGATGGGATATTATAAGTGGGAACAATACCAAAGTGAGGGCTTGCATGGATATGTCATATGAAGGAAAAAGATTTCTTGGTGGGGAGACCATATCCTGGAAGTCCATTTCAGGCGCAGGACTCTGTGCCTACTGAAACAGCTGCTGTGGCTTCAGAACCAAAAGAATGATGAAGTTTAAACGGGGAGAGAGAGAGAATCCTCTAAAAGTATCGCTTCATCCCAGCAGAACAGGGCTACGAGGCCTGACATCTGCAACAATGCCAAGAGGAGATGATAGGCCGCAGTAAAACCAGTCTGAAGCGTCTAATTTAGGAGCCCTGGATGGCTCACAAAATACCGAGAGGGAAAAGAGAATAGCTCCCGGCCCGACATGGAAACTGTCTGGGGGGAGTCCGAGCCAGTTAAAACAAACATGAAAATAATTGACATTGCCTCGCTGTTAGACAGCTATGATTGGTGTTTGCGATGCAACTGTGTGAGTCTTTGAGTGGCAATGTGGTTGGCTGTCATATCTCCCAGTAATGCCGCTGAAAGATCTGCTGAGTCGGTGTTATCGGGAGGTCTCTGGCCATCTCCATGTGCTAAAAGCCTTTAACCCGCCAAGCCAATTAGCTGAGCCCCGTTTGAGGAATGGGAGGATGTCTCCCAAGCCTTGTGTGATGCTTTCCACTTCCTGTTTGCACTCCCTCGCTTTCCTTCATTCGACTCGCACAGGGACATCTGGGGAACACATTCAATGTAGTCCTGCTGCCACCAAGTAAACCACACAGTAAGTACTAACACACACCAGAGGCAGAGGAAGAAGCTCAGTCACCTTCTTGTCTCTTGTGCAAGCATCACAGGCATTCTTCTCTTCTCTTCTCTTCTCTTCTCTTCTCTTCTCTTCTCTTCTCTTCTCTTCTCTTCTCTTCTCCATTTGCACCCTGCAGTGTTCAAGGCTATTATCCCAGTGACTGCTGACCTGTGGTCCAGTCTGACAGAGAGGTCAGAGAGGAGAGTGATAGGAAAGGAGATGAGGCAGAAAAGTGGCAGGGCAGGTCAAGCCATGGGGACCAGAGGCCCTAGGGATGGGAAGAGGGGAGAGATCTTAACAAGACTGCCAGGGGGGTTGAAGGTTGGGCTCCTAACAAGACTAGCTGCAGGCATGGGTCACCTCCCAAAGGACATGAGTGCACATACTGAAATTAAAAATACGGCTTCAACTGTTTCTTGTTAGGCTGGAAAAGCTTCTGCAAGAACTACAACTCTACATTGGAGATAGTAATAGAGATCACAAACAACATGCATACTTAAGTAGCATGGTTATTGATTTAAATGATGCAGCAGAATCGATTCAGGCTCTGGGCTTCTCATTACTACTGTAACGAAGCAAAATGGACCATTTGAGGACCCAGAGGCTCCAGATTTAACATATGGAATTTAGTTTGTGATAATTTAATTAAAAAGTACATACGCAATCTGCACATAATGGGAAAAACAAGAGGGTCAACAGGGGCTCCTAGTGTGTTGATCTGGCCTTGTTGGAATGCGTTGCTGCAATGTTATACTTTATTTTTTACATTTGTTGCAAAAATCTGGGCAAAATATAATCACACACAACAACTGTGTGTTCCTGCAGGTTGTCTACGACCAGAACTCCAGCTGTTCAGTGTGCAGTCTAGTTCCCTCAGTCTTTCAGTTTCAGTAAAGGTTTCTGCTCCGTCTGTGGAAACAATGTGGAGTTTGTCCAGTCTTTGTAGGTTTCAGGTAGTCCTCAGGTTTGCCCAAGCTTAAGATGAACCTTAGCTCATAGACTTTTAGCTTATTTCTTTTGAAGGTACCAAAGCTCCACCAGCTTCCCTCTCCAATGCAGAAACAACACCACACCCTCTTCTGTAATGCCCTATAAAGCCACCACAGCTCTCTTGTTCCCTCACTGCTGTAAAAATGCCCCACGATCAAATACAGTAAAATCCTTCACTTTATTTGATAACAAAACCACACAAGTACTGCACTGTTATTATAAAACCATTATTATCAGTGTGTCAGATAACAATTTGCACAACTGAGAGTGTAATTTTCCAAATCCTCATCCTTAGACAATGACATGATAAAGACAACAGTTGTACAGTAATGTCAGCTCAGCCTTTTAGTATCCACCAGATAGCAACACATTCAGATAGCTGAAAATAGACATAGGAGCCACATTCCTTCCTTGTGTTTTTAATATGATAATTGAGAGTCTAATTGCAGCTCGGTGCCAGAGAGCGCTGGCCTGGTTCTGTATTTACTCTAAGTGTATCTAATCAGCTTCCTGCAAGCCTGGTCTATCTGAGGGCTATTGCTGAACAGCGGGCTGGTTAACTATTGGCTCCATGTACCACAATAAGACAGATTAGATTTATACACACTCTCTGTATCACTGCCAGGACATATTCTGGCTACAGTATCACGCTTGTTGTCTAAGTCTACTTCCTGAGTCACAGTCTGGATATGATGGATATTTTTTCCCCATATTTCTCTCTTAATATGACAGGGCCCTGGCACAACCCCAACATCATTTTCTCCAGTGCATAATGAGAGCAAACATTAGGAGTGAAGAATGTTTTTTTTGTTTGTTTTTTTTATACTCTAACTGTGAATTAAGTGGAAGCAGGATCATTCAGGAGCAGGAGTGGATTGTGTGTTGATGTTAACAGGCTGCTGTAAATGTCATCAGAGTAAATGTTGTTATATAAAGTGGAATGTGGGTCAATGGGATGATGGCCTTTATGCCACCTCCAGTCACTTCCAGAGCAGTCAAGCAGCACAGGCTTCATTAGATCACTGACTTCTGGTCATGAGTTCTGGCTTATGGGTCACAGCACTAGCCTGTGTGTTTGTGTGTGTGTGTGTGTGTGAGAGAGAGAGAGAGAGAGAGTGAGAGAGAGAGAGAGAGAGAGAGATCTACACCTTTGAGTCATATATTTACAAAGTAAGATCATTTATATCATACAAGTCACACACCTACACTGGGTAGGATTAGGGTTTTTAGTAAGGTTTGTGCTGACTGGTTAAAAGTAAAACTCTGAATAATGAAGGGTTATTGCAGGGTATCTCCAGAAGAGGGTGGATTTTTAGAAGTGGGTTCTTTGAGAGGCAGAAGTCCAAAATCTGATAATGTGTGTTTGTGTGGCCATGTGACGTTCCCATGTAGTACACACGTAATACACACACACTCCTCACCCCGCAGCCTCCCCCCCTCTTCCACCAGATTGCAGTTTCAGGAGAGCTGTGATGGTAGAGGTGATAACATGTCGCTCTCAGGATGAGGAAGACGCCACTGACTACTGGCCATCCAGACATGCCCTAGCACGCTCTGTCTGAGCCTCTGCTGCAGAAAATACACATCCTAATAAACTAGTTGATCTAGTATTCACCCCTAAAACCTTTTGTAATGCTTAGATTCAGTATATTAACCTAAGTGCAGGGTCAAATATTTTACTTCAGTCCCATGTAAATGCTGCCACTGTGACGTGGAAACTCTTAGTAAAGTTTCCAGTGAAGTTTAAGAATGGAATGCTTGTGAAATTTCAGGCCCATAAACCTCTTTGAAAACTCAGGACACTGAGGGGAGAGCATGGTTTATATCTAAACACAAGACTTTTATCTCAGTTCCTAAACCTGCATTAACTAACTGATTTTTCACAATAACAGCAACCATGTTAATGCAATGATTTAGAGTTGTGATTCTGACCAACATTCACTCTCCTTTCTTTAACTGCAAAATGCCACTATTGTGTTCACCAGCTAGTTGCTAACTTTGTCTGCCATGTGGCACTAATAAGAGCAATGAGTGAAAAATTGGTTAAGTTGTGGGCTGGAAAACCAAAACAATGAATGGAAATATGCTAACATGCTCCGTACAGGGACCTGCAGAGTCTGGTGATAATTTTCTGTTGGTTGCTTACTATCATACTACTACTTAACATAAACATTTAAATCATAACCGCTTTTTAAAAAAGCATTAGTTTTTACTTGATTAGCTTTTTTTCTGAACAAAATTCTTGTTTAAAGTTTAAAATCACAAAGATCAAAATTGATGCAGCAGAACCAGAGAAATAGTCTTTTTAACTCCACACAGTCTTCTCCTTTGTCAAAGCCTGGAGTGATTCAGTGCTACAGTGGCTAATATAGCCTGGAGCCTCTAGCCTGCAGCAGAGATGAGGAACAGGGTACAGAGGTGTGGTAACAAGCTGACCTCTTACTAACTCCACACCCACACTTCATTTTTCAAACTCACAGTCTTCAGCTCAATGGTAGCAAGTAACACCACTTACAGACTTTTGCACAGCACCCTATGGAAACAAAAGATACTACTTTTTAGTGGTACCCTTCAAGACTTTGATGTGTAAAATCAGTGGCTGTCTTTAAGTGAAAGAAACTTGCCATATGTAGTGCACACCCAGTGGTAAATTTGCACTTGCAAATGAAATACATTTTAGGTTTTAATTCAAGCGGTTTGTAACACAGTCATTTTTAATCTTTTTGTCTGTACTTGTCTAAGTGTGAGACAAGTGGCGCTTGGTGGCTTGATTGGAGGCAGCAGTTGGTGCAGATTCTTCTTTTCCCTGGAGCAGACTGTGGCTGTGTGGCAGGGAGGTGAGGTGAGACCATAGACCCCTGGAGGAACAGTGGCTCTTTCTGTGAGCAGACAAGAAAGCAAAGGGGGCGACTCCCAGTACCCACCACCCTCCAACACCCCCTTACTGCTTGCTGTAACCCTACCCCACAGATAACCATCAAATCCTGGGCCTTTGGCGTGCCCCGCCTGCCCCTCCTGGCTCTCCCCCCTTGCTCCAGGGTCACTGAGAAGGGGGCAACACTTTCACATCAACGCGGGCCTGTCTGGAGGCCTCGCATAGCTCTGCTGGAGCCGCTAACTGGCTCACACATTTACACCGTCTTTGTTTTAAAGCCCACCTGCCTCAGTCATGTTCACTCCTAGAAAAATACTGCATCTGTGTCTCTATGAAGAACTGGGAGGTTCGTTCACTCACTGAAAGACAGTAGTTATCATTATCCTTGATTTTAAGAAATCAGATGGAAGTAGGAAGCCATATTTTGTGTACTGTGTCAACTCCTGAGAGAAATTAATTGGCTAATATGGAGGGACCATGTGTTTATTAGGGTCTCACCACCATTAGGATAGTAGATATTTGTGGTGATTTGGTATCGTGTGGCACAGTGGTGCAGTGGTTAACACTGTCACAGCAAGAAGGTTCCAGGTTTGAGCCCCGGTTCTGCATGTTCTCTCTGTGCCTGTGTGGGTTCTCTACCAGGTACTCCGGCTTCCTCCCACAGTCCAAACACATGCACATTAGGTTAATTGGTGACTCTAAATTGCCCGTAGGTGTGAATGTGAGTGTGAATGGTTGTTTGTCTGTATATGTTGGCCCTGTGATGGACTGGTGATCTGTACAGGGTGTACCCTGCCTCTCGCCCAATGACAGCTGGAAGAGTCCAGACCCTCCACAACCCTTAACGGAATAAGCAGTATAGATAATGGATGGATAGATGGATGGATGGGTATCGTGTGGATTGAAATCTAAATATTTATCTGACCCATACATCAGAGAGGAGCTTTCCAGAAAAAGACCCACTGTCTAAAAATATGTTGGGTGCATTAGTGTGGTTGGGAGAGCACTTAAGGGCTGAGTGGCCCTCCTGAGCTGAGCTAAGCAGAGCTGAGTGTGACACTGCTGCTCCTCGCAAACACATTAAACCTAAAATGAAACACACGTCTGCAGCCAGGGAGGCAGGCAGGAACTGTGTGGAACATACCCTAGAGGTTTGCTTGAGAAAAAGACCATAGACAAACATATAACTGCCCTTTAATCAAAACCATAACTGACACATAGTTAGAGCAAGAGCTGCATTCTGTTGAAACTGAACTGGTTTTGGTATATCCAGGTGACTCCAGGGCACAGAATGTTGCTACAGTCGCTGTTTCCAAGCTCAAGAATGAACTTTGAAGCTCAAAATCAGCCAGATTGTGGAGACAAAAAAAGCATCTCAGAATGTCTCTCTGAGCCACATGAGCAATGGAGAAAATTATATCCAAGGAAAAACACTCATAACAATATAAATAGCCCATGGAACCAGCTGAAGAAGCTTGCACATTAAAGAAATCCATAAAATTTGATTTTCATGAACCACTAAGTGAAATGTCAGTCCTAATCATATGAGAAGACAGATGGCATTTGGCAGGTGAGCTGAAGTCTGTGGCCACTCTGACAACACACACAGACACGCACACACAAACATATAGACACACACACACACACAGGGAGGGACCAGCAGGTTGTTTGCCCTAGCACTGGTAATTGCTTTAGTTCCCTGCCATAAAAGCAATAAAGTCTTATCACTAGGTAAATAAAGCTGACCATTACTGCCAAGGAGCACTGTAAATATTTCCCAATTATCAATAATCCAGTGGGGCGGCGTCCGATTTGCGTCTATTTCCCTCCATGTCATCATAAAACTATAGCAACTAATAGCTGCTGGATAAGATAGTCCTGCATTCCTTTCCTCTTAGAGCTCCTCTTTAAGGGGAGGAAAACAGGGATCATTTGTGGAATGAAATATAATGTTGAGTTGAAAATGCCTGTTCTGCACTCACACACCCTCCTGACACACATGAACACACCCTCCCTCTCTCCCTCTCAGGCTGAATGGACAGTGAACCACTCATAGGAATATCAGATTTCTGTTTGTGTTGGTTCCATTGTGTCTTACACGGGATGGACGTGTAATTGCTCAGGAACAATACACAGTGAGTTGGCTGAATAAATGCCTGGCTGGTTTGATTTGCAGAACCTTTATGTTTAGATCTCACACACTGACTCGCAGTTGAAGCCGAGATTGAGGTTGTAAACAGGTTTGGTCGCAGAGCAACAAAAACCACAGTGAAGTGCTGACTCTGGACTGCCAGCTCATCTAATGCAATCATAATGTTCTCTCTCAAAACAGCCCTGCTGTTGCTACACTTGAAAACTCCCCTCATTATTGTTAGACTTGATCTGGCCTTTTGGGTTTTCTCATTGGAAACAGATACGTCTTTATTTTCTGAAAATGGGATTGCTGAATTTGGACTTGTTCCTTCCATGGTGAAATAGGTGGTGATTGAGGGTTGGAGGAACTAACTGTCAACTATAGAGAGTGTGGAAATAACAACTGTATATTTAACAATATAAACAATATTGAACATCTGTGTAAAAATAGTGTATTTATGTCCTGTTTGGATTTCATAAAACAATTTAAGGGCAAAGAGTATTTGTGGAAATATTTCCACAAACTCTGCAAATATTTGCTGCATGAGTGCAGCGTGTCATACTTTTATAAATGAACCAACAGATTTGGGTAAATATATAATGTAAGTTTACATAATATGAGATATTACACAGGTATAATCATACTTCAAAGTATGGGAATGTCTGTTAGTGACTTTTAATTTCTCATATACCAAACATATCAAGCCTCAATTGGAAAACATTTAATGCTCCAAATTTAAATTAGGTAAATGCAATGGTACACATATCGTCCTATGAGGCCCTGCTCAGCACAACAATTTCCTGTGAATGTGGCAGATTTGAATTTCCTTTGAATGTGAACTTGGCCTCTTGCTACTGTACATGCTACATGCTACTCCGCACAGCTCTACAGATGGCAGTGTTAGTTGATCAGGTGGTTGGTCGGTCCACCACTTTGGTCTAGACTGAAATATGTTGACAACTGTTGGATAGATTTTCATTCCCAGAATGAAACCCACCAACTTTGGAGATCCTCTGATTTTTTATGTTTTATTTTTAAATTCAAAAACCTTGACCATTACTGTTGTATTTGGAGAACATATTCATGGTTCCCCTGTGATACATTATAATTTATTGTATTCTGCAGTTATCAATTATCAGGTCTGTTACAAACCCTGGCTCACTGGAAGGAAAAGGGAAGCAACATAAGACCAGATGGTATCAGTAAGAGTAAGTTATTTATTAGTGAGTTTGGCAGAAAGGTACAAACACAAAGGAGATGAGGTGGAACTACACAGAAGAGGGCTGAAGAAACAAAGATAACCAAAAGAAGACTCTGAAAACTAGAGTTATAGCACTCATATACCTACCATGGATATCACCATAGCAGGCAAGCTGCCGGAGGTTAAGTAAATTTCAGTCTCCAATTGCTTCACCAGGATTGGTGGTGCTGCTCTGGAATCCACCAATCAGGAAACACACAGTATAGAGGAGAGGGCAGTTGTTGAGATCTGGAGCCAATCGTGGGCGGGGGACCGCACATCCAAATTTACATACAGAGCTACCAGAGGTTATACACACAAGAGGGAAATTAAAGCTGTGCTGTACCTTTGTGTTTGGTGCTAATTAGTGAATGTTAGCTTGCTAACATGTTAAATGCTATCTTAAAAAAAAACAAAACAAACAAAAAAAAAACAATGGTAAACAATGTACCTGCTCAACATTAGCATTAAGCAGTATCACTATGAGCATGTCAGCATGCTGCTGTAGCTATTTAGCTCTATAACTAGCTTTAAAGTACCTCTATACCTGAGGGTGCCATGTTCCAAACCTAAATAAATAAAGACGGTGTCAAAAAGTTCTTTGCTTAACTTTCTCACAAACTGAATGATTGTGTAAGTGTACAAAATACATTAACTGGCTTTCATATGGTTCTCTATGCTTTTGGCAGCCAGTTTGTGGCGACTCCCATCCAACATACACAAAGTAATTATTATCAACTTATTTCTGCACTCCACCTCCTCATAAAAAATACTGTAAACAAAAATGCACAAAACATACACATCAGATTTTGCACGCACTGTTTTTCTTTCACACACATTGACATTTTCTGAAGTCCAGTCCAGTTTGAGCGTGCAGCAGCATTTTATTATTTCTTTTTTTCCAGTAGATGTTGGAGCATGGTTTAATTGCTGCATGATTCATGCTTGTTCGGCATTCCCAGGGCCGTGTATTAAATGCTTCATTATATGGGCCAAGCAAACATTAGTTTCCAAAATCCCTCCTCACCCTCTCACCCCCCAGGCGCTGGAGTGTGGGTGTGATGTCTGCGTCTGGCCGCGTGCCCATCTCTTTCATATGGACAGACAAAGAGTGTGTGGGTGTGTGTGTGTTTAGAAAAACTTGTCTAATTGTTTATTCTGCTTAAATGTCAGAAACACTCTGACTCAGGAAGTACCATCCCCGGATTCTCCTTAGGCACTCACTACTGCAACTGTATACATGTACTACTTAATTCCATGCCACTCATTGCAGCTGTGTGTCACCCTGGGAGTGTTTTTCTGTGCTGACTTCATAAGAAATGGTTTTGAGTAACTGTCAGAGGTAATTTCTATTAATTATCCTCCCCTCTCCTTAAAGCTAATCACCGTTTGTTGTGTCTCTTTGCTAGTCGTGACATGTACAGATACAATTCACAGTTCACACATTGTGAAGAAAAGCAACTGTGTGTACTGTAAGATGTCCTCATATTACAAACCAAACCAAGAACTCATTTAAAAATAGCTTCCCTGCGTTAGCAACCTCTCTTAAACTTTGAAGATCCAGCAGGCAGCTGAGTCAGGAATGAAAATAGATGTCAGGAAATATCAAAGTTGGAAAGTTTCTGTGATTATTTCTGGGGATAAATTAAGAACTGTAAGCATATAAAATAAGCACACAGTGACATATTTACTGCGCCTGGGCAACACTGTTGGTGGCCTTTTAACTGTGATGCATAATTACATTTTATTTGTCCTCTGTAATATACAGTAAGAAGGCTAACTAGACTCACCCTGAAATAGCGCTGAGAAACCAGTCAGACTAAACAAACTTCTCCCGGACATTCTGATAACAGAGGACATGCTATCAAGTTTACAGTGACATGTCCACACACCCCTTCAGATATATAACGATACTCATGAAAGGCATGTAATGGGACCTGGTATTTTATTGGTCTACAGCAGAGCAGAGTGTAAACTCAACACCTACTCTAATTCAGCTTTTATTTAACCACAGATGCTCTTGGTTTAACTTTAAGTTGGAGAGTCACAGAGTTTGAAAAAAAAAACCACATCATTTTTAGTTAGCCAGCAGTATATCTCTATGAATGTTGATCGGTCAGTCCACCACTTTGGTCCAGACTGAAATACCTCAACAACTACTTGGATGGATTTGATACAGACATTTATGGTTCCCAGTGCATGCATCTTACTGACTCTGGTGATCTCCTGCCTTTTTATCTAGTGTTGCCATGAGGTTCACATTTGTGATTTTTATGGTCTCAAGAAATTCTGAATGAAATGCCACAGAATTTTATACACATATTATTCTGCATTATTCCAAGGTGGTTAGCCCAAGAGCTAACATTGCAGTAAGATAGAATAGCGTCTGTGCCCATAACGTTTTAATGAAAAACCCTGTACAGACATTTTTTTTTTTTTAACTCAACCCAAACAATTGCACACACACAGACAGCCAGCTGACTCAGGCAGACTGAGGGGCTGGGGCCGGTGGTTGTGTTGGTGCCTGGGGCCCCGGCGGGTTTGTTTGTGGTTTGTTTGCTGGGGTGTTGGGGGGGAGTGAGAGGTTTACCCACAGCGCTCTCCCTGGCACCAGCCTGTCCCGGAGGAGAAAAAACCAGCCTCTGTTCCTAGACGGATGCTGTCGCTTTGGGGATGTGGCAGGACAGATATGTGAGAGGAATACAGCCAGGGGTTAATGAGATGGGACAGGTGGTCAGTTTAAATGTTTGGTGATTAGAACGCAGACACCACAGTCATTCATGTGATGCCTCTTGGTGCCTTTATGACACTTGCTTAACACACAGTATGTTGAGTCTTTTGTTATTAAAATTATTGTTGTCCAATTTGATTTAAATGCCTCTAGAGAGCTGAAGTAAAAATGTTCCATTTCAGGTTATTCTTAAACCAGTTTGACAGATGGAGGCCAGTCAAGGTTTCTACCCACTGACAAAACAAGACAGGACAGTTTTTTTTAGACAGAGGAGATGACAACAGAAAGTTAGAAAGATAACATTAGATGAGGGTGTGGGTTGATATCATGGACATGGGAGAAGTCAACAAGAATGATAACATATTGCATGTGCTGCCATGCTGGGAAAACTTAATGGGAGTGTTTTTGAATGACTACAATTATCATTTGACTTTATTAGAATGTCAAAATGTCTAGTAGCATATGTTATAGTTGACACTACAAAATAACTATCAATTGAACATGCAAGATTAACTTCAGCAGATACGCAAAGTAAGTGCTCTCCCCTCTAACGCTCCATTCAGCAGGCATGACGGGCATTTGGTTCAGTCAGTAAACAGTGTTCATTGGAACCAGTTATATTTTTAGCACTGAGAAGGCCCAACATCTCCAGGACCTGCAGCAGGGTCATTTAAAACAAAGAAAATAATGAGCACAACTTAAAAGCAGCTTTGATAGAAATGAAGAAGCAGTTAACCCAGTAAATAAATAGCATGTGTTTAAGAAGAAGTGTGTAATTACTATTGTGTGCATCACAACCGCATTCATTTGCTACTGAAATAACAGAATTAGAGCCTGCTAGAGGTTTGTTATTTTGTACCACAGCAAATTTCTAATCCTTCTAACTTCTGAGAGTGGGCAAGTTGCCGAGGTTCTATCAGAAATATATTGGTACTGATATAACAAATTCATTGTTTATACTCTCATTACTTAACCAATAAGAGGAACAATGTGTTTCCCAAAACCGTAAGTGTATTGCTTGCAGTTCACTACAATTTGTGTGTATGTGAGAAAGAAGGGAATCAACATAATATGTGTGTGCATGTGTGCGTGTGTGACTCCAGCTATTATCCACTTGGTCTGTCTCCCCTATGATTTATTATAGCGTTTCCTAACAGCACCAGACAGGGCTCCACAAAATGGGCTTTCTTGTAATTGTCCTCTAACATGGCGAGGCCAGGAGTCAGCTTCAAAATATAAATAAGCTGTAATAATGGCTTTGAAAACACAGCGAATTACAAAATCGACTTATCACTGTAACCGAGAGATCATATGAACCACAGCTGAGGCGGCAGCAGAGAGAGGGCAAAGAGAGAACAAAGTGAAACGCGAGCAGGAGTGAGAACAAGAGACAGACATCCAATATGTGAAAAAAGGTTTGAGGAAAAAGTCAGAGCACAGACAAGGAAGCGGCAGATAGAGAGAACTTGTGTGTAAAGATAAAAAAAAAGCAGTAAACATTAATTTATATTTCAGGGAGCAGTTCTCTCCAGCTCCAGCCTCAGCCATAATAGGAGCCACCTTTATGTTAAAGTTTTTACTTAAAAAAGTACTTACTGCCTTTTGGCCTGGATTTGACCTGCCAAGTCAGCTCTGCAGTCACAAATCAATCTGCAGAGGAGCCTACTGTATATTACATTTTCATTCTCTGACAAAACAAGCTTTCAGTTTGTTGAAGAACTGGAAATATGACTCATAGGTATTAACAAGGTCTTAAAAGAGAAATATCACATGTGTGAATATGAGTCAGAAAGCAGCTTAGCATAACCAAAACCATAATTATCATGATTTATAAAGCAAACCTGGTCCAAAAGCATCACTGTGAGATTCATATTCAAAAGCAGAGCAGCTGGAAACGTGACTGTGCGCTCAGTTCCTTGGCATATTCCACTTTAAGTTAGATTTTGATCAATTCAGTTTATATCTTGAATAAAACACAGAAAGTGAAAAGTTCATATCTGCTGTCAATTGGATTAAATATGTTGTCCTCAGGTGTACTGCATCAGACTGGTTTAAAATCATGTGGCTCAAACAGAACTTTTTCAGTAGTTGCCTCCTCTTCAGTGGCCCACCTGACCTGTGGTGCTCCCAAAGGCTCTGTTCTTGGTTCCTTTTGTTTACAGGCTGTCATGAGGACACATTACGGTGAAACACAACATTCACCAAAGTTTTGCCTTGTGAGGCGCTATCAAGTTTTTCTGATTCTTATTCTGATACAAGCTCACTTCTCACTGCATCCTCAGATTTTTGACATTTTTAAACTTGTAGTCCTCTGCCCCAGCCAACACTGACTCAAGTGACATTACCTGAGGACATTCATCAGACCTCACACACCTCCCTCTGGAAACACAAAGGGCTTTATACAACTTTTTTCACATAGGCAGCAGTGCTCCCTAACACTGTAAACACACTTTGAAGTGTAAATTTGGTGGAATTCCCCTTTAAGCTTCTGAATAACCCTCTACAACCCACAAAAACCTTCTTATGAAATAATGGTTATGAAGAGGTGAGGGTAGAGCAGAGAGGTAGGCCTATATTTGCTTGAGAAAATCTGGCAACAGAACAAAGTCTTCATAATGTCAGAAATAATATTTATGTTTTTGTAAGAGTGTCTGTTTGTATGATGTGGAATTCTGTCTTTTTATTCTCTTTCTTTCTTGTTATGTGTTTTGGTTCTGCAATTTTATTAGAATTAAAATAGAAAATGAATGTCAGTTATATATATATATACATAAAATGCGTTCTTCATATAACATGTCCCCAAAGCCCATCTCCTAATTGGGTGACATCCTCCACTTGTTTATTCCCATGTGCCCCACAGCTCAAAGCACCCAGCAGTCTTCTGGTTTGAAAAAGGTGGATCATAGCTGTTACTTTAGGATGGGCGCTGACGCTCAATAAAATCAATCACAGAACTGTCTTTTCTATGCACCTGCTCTCTTGTAAACATGTCAATCAAATCACTCCACTAATCCCTGCATTTATCACACTTCAGCAGCTCTTGCATGCACGGCTTCAGCATAAAGCCAGCAGTCAACAAGAATTACGAAGATGTCCATGATTATTTTTTTGTATGGGGGATTTCAGTGTGTGGGCCAGTGAGATAAATTGCTTTAATAAAAGATCATTTATTTTGAAACCTTTCTTTCAACACACATACTTTCAGCCTTGTATCTTACATTACTTAAGCGTTCCCACATGAGGAGATATGACAACAAACATTTATTCAAACTAAAGAGCCCAAAAGATTAGATTTTACAAGTAATCCAATCATGGATGTGATCTTTTATACAGCACAAGAGGATGTTTTTGTCATGTCTGCTAAATAAGTTCTTTCCTAAAAGTATGCACAAGTAATTACATTTTGTTTTCTGTTTTAATCATGTTTTGCTTACCTAGTGAAAATTTTGTTTTCTCCCTTTTTAAGCTGTGTCCTGGAGTCATGCCTGTGCCATCCTGTTTGACGAGGGAAATCTTTTAATTCACGTCTACAAACTCGGTATTTACTCAGAGTAGGATACGATTAGCCACATGCTAAGGTAAGCCAACTTTTTTTTTTCTTATTTGGACTGAGTAATGGACGTGCTAATGTCGTGTTTATACGAATGTGTCTGAGCATTAATGGCACATTAGCTCAAATCCAATCCAGAGGTTAAAATCAGCCCCCCCACCACCCCTCCACCTTGTTTTTATGGTCTTGTTTACTGTCGGTTCAAATGCCATTTGTTGCACTGTTGGTTTCAAAGAGTTTTCCATGTCATGGGTGTTCCTGTCCTGAGAGAGGTGAAGTGGGTTCATGTTTTTTTTTTTTTTTTTTTTTTTTTTTGCTTGTCCGGAAAAGTTTTCCATTGGAGAAAAAATTGTGGTGAAATAAGTAAAGAGACAAAATGAGAGAGACTGAAGCAGAGAGAGGGATGACAGATGAGTTATGAGGAGAGAGGAGGGCAGGAAAAGCTGCTTCCTTCCTCCCTCCATCATGATCGCCCAGGGGCCATGGCTTCAGGAGCAGCCTCAGTATTTTTAGCTCTAATCAGAGGGGAAATGCCACCTCTGGGTCCTCAGGGGTCGTTCGGAGAGCAGAGTGGGTGCACAGAGGGAGAAAGAGTGTCCAGCATTTTCTGACCCATCCAGAGACACACAAACATACTGACACCCAAGGCTGACCCCTTAGCCCTGCAGAACACCACAGCCAGGGTCAGAGAGCATGAGCTTTGACTGTGTGTGTGTGTGTGTGTCTCAAGGAAATTTAAATTGAATGCAACTGGACTTAGTTGTATTTCCTTGAGATAACTATGACCTGGATGAATGAGAATATCCACAGGCGTGTGTGTGTGTGTATAACTAATAGAGGGCTAGAGCTGGACAGGGCCCCTGAATTATAGACATTTGATATGTCAGGACTCTTGTGTGTGTACAGCAGATAGATGGAATACATGACAGTACCTTTACTTCTTTGTGCCATTGCATACCACTTGATATTCTATTCCATTATATTTCAAAGGCAAATGTTGTACTTTTTATTTAACTACATTCATCTGACAGCTATAGTTACTTTTTATAGTTTTTTGCACTTGAACTTATGAAGCCAGCAATATATAAATTCCCTAAAGTAAAAGGCTAATAAAACATCAATGAATCAGTAATGGTAACCTAATAATAATCCAAGTATAAAATAGTATTACACTCACAGACCAATTTCCTTTACTAAGTCCTTTTACTTTTGTTAATTTAACTAAACTGTGCCGTGTATTTTTACATAGGTGCAAAACCTAAACTTGTAATGGAGTATTTCAACAGTGTAGTACAGATACTTAAGTGAGGGAATACTTCTTCCACCACAGTTACTTGCTACAGCTGGTAAATATATTTGAGTTAAAAGTACCATTTCATTTCAAGTACAATTTATATTTCCTCAAAATGTAGCAGAGCAATTATAAATTTGCATAAAATTGAAAGTAAACAACAGATACCTCCTAATTGTACCATAGGCTGACCTAATAAATTTTTCAGCCTCTTGGTGGCAGCGCAACAAGCTGTAAACACATCACTGACATATTATCACCTCATTAAGTTGATTAACAACCAGAGTGGTAAGAGTGAGTGTGAGCATTAAAGTTGTAGGCTGTAAAACCAAAACAATCTGCTGAAAGACACAAAAAATCTAAAAAGCTGGGAGGAACAGCAGAGTCAGGTGATAATTCTCTCTAGTTTCCAGTCTACAGGTAGCACTCTCTGCATCATACACAGTCAGTTAAATCTATTATTTCGCTTCAACAACAGTCCTGAATTTGTGTTTGTGTGAGGAAAAAAAAAGAAAGGTTTTTTGTTTCTTATGCTTTTGTCCTTGTGGAGATCTAAAGATACATTTCCACATAATTTGAGCAAAGAGTCAATTTCCAGCAGATACATGCTCATTTACCACCATGTGAAGTGGATAATCTTACTGTTCACTGCAGCTGCTGCTCGCCTTTGTGTCTTCCACCTCATTTATCTTTGCCATTTATTTTTCTATGAATCAACATTTCCTCCAGATCATGTCTCAGTGAGGGCATCGTTCTGCTGTCCTTACATTTAATGATTCACTTTAAGAGAGCTGCTCATGTTGGAACTGAAAACCTGGGATTTAAAGTGACCTTGGTAAGACAAGACCTCCCTCTCTACTACCTTTCCCCTCTTTCAGGACATCCACATACACGCAAATGCACAGTTCTTCATTCTGCTACAGTACAAACTGCTGGAGGAATAGCTAATCTTTAATCCAGATATTGAAAATTAGAGGCAGACTCCTTTTCCGGCTGCCTGGATCTCTCTTTCTCTCTCTGTGTCTTTCTTTTTTCTTCTCTCTCTCTTCAAATGGAGAATCCCTCTCCCAGATCCTCTGGTTAGGAAAATGTTTAGCGGTCGGGCCTTGCTTCCTGTAATTACTCCATTATTCGCATCCCAGTGGTGGAGAGAGACAGTAGGGCAGAGGGCGCCCGGGCTTTACCCAGAGTACAACAGGGAATTCAGCACAGAATGTCAGACATGCAAACTGTGCATTCCCGAGCATACTGCGACACACGCACACACGTGCATACCTACACACACACACACACACACACACACATATACACACAGAAACAGATGCATCACTCAGTCAAAGCTACTGCAATTGTTACTGCAATTTATGCTTGTTTAATGCCAAATTCAGATAATTAAGATAGATTGATGTGAGGCCCAGCTGCAAAATAAATTTGGTTATGTCTGATCTCTGAAGAAAAACCCTCCCACATACACACACACACACACACACACACACACACACACACACAGCGGTCATGTCAGTGCAGTTTTAATGGAGTGGTCAATCAGACAGAGTGAGAGCAACCAGCCAAGGCAGCGAGGCAGCCTCTCTATTGAGTTAGGGCAGACATTAGCACCAGGCCTGTCTCTCGCCTTAGACTCCGTCTCCTCTCTGTGCGTCTCTATCTGCAGTACAGTACAAAGAGGCCTGTGCTGTGGCCTCCACTGCCCATACCAGTGACTGATCATAACCTAATTGGAATGATGTAACTTGTTTTCCAGCCCATTCAATCTAATTTGCCCGGAGCCAGCCACACTGAAATAATTGTCAATATGATCCGTTCTTTTTGCTGTCTCTCTCTTTCTTTGTGTGGATTTGCTGAGGAGGATGTGGGAGCAGGATGAGAGGCTGAGCTGTGCAGGAATGTTCACAACTCAGCAGGGTGAGGAGATGGGCATGAGGAGGCAACGTAATCTGAATTTAAGAACTCTAGAAGGGGAAGAGATGTATTACATTTTATTTTCATCCCTTTTATCAAAATTTTCTTCCGTGATATCTATGAGACTTCCCAAAGCTGACATGAGTGGTAACTTATTAGTTAACATCAGATATGACTAAGTGACAGGTACTCCAAAGTGGTCTCAAAAATGACCTGTGTTGTGACTTGTGATATCAATTAGATTTTGAAATGGGATGTGAGATGGATGGTGACTCCTCAAATATTTTGAGAAATGCCTTAAATTCTGAAATATCTTGAAGGGAAAAAAAAATAGTCATGCTACAACTGTATGAACTAATGTAACCATATGATATCTGCATATTCTCTGCAGGACCACACTAATACAACTCTTACACTAGAGACACACAGACTGCAGCTGTGTCTCAACAGCATCATCACATTATACTTAAACCTCAGTAAGGAAGAGTCTATCAGGATAGCAGCAGCACATTGTGGCATTCATATAAATTAAGGTCCTAAAAATCAGTGATATTAATAAGCTCAATATTTAAAGATGACAAATTCAAACAGGAGAAATCTACTCAGAACTTTTAACCATGTGCTTCCAGCATGGGAAACTAAATGCAGTTTTAAATGTAGAAATTCAGGAGCTTCCAGTGACAGAGGAGCAGTGTGTCAGACAGACAGTTTTATTGTGTGAGTAAGGAGTGCACACCTTTGTTTGCCATATCTCACTTTTATCTTTACCTTGAGTGAGGCTTTGTGTTCAGCACCTGTTTCATTCTGAATAAATGTAGTTGCAAGGAGGGAGTGCAGAAAGGCTATTTTAAATTATATATTTTAATATTTCTTGCATTTTGACCGTTAATTCTTGTTTCAGCAAGAACTGAGAGACACTTGAAAGACACTGTGAGACACTGTTTTGACATGAAAGAGCCAAGAAAGCCATCCAACACATAAACAGTCCAAAACATCCTCAGACTTTGTCCTCAGTCCAAATCTGTTCCTCATCCAAATCCACAGTCACAGAAAGCACAAGCCTAACATAATCACAGAGTGCTCGTATAAATTAGTAAGCACTCACCCAAACTGTTAAACTCTGGTTGACATCTGTGAGCGTCGTTAAATGTTCTGCTTGTAGTCAGAAGAGCTTTTCTCTCTTTATGTGTGTTTACGGAGGGTGTTGGCATATGTACGTCTGTGTAAACAGACAGACGTTCAACAAGGTCACAGGGTCACAATGAAATTCACTTGTCAACTGTGACTTTTTTTCCAGAGGTGTAAAATGGTGGATGGCCAAAGCAGACAAAAGAAACTGATCTGCGAACACTCGAGTAATGAAGTATCTCTCACCGCGGCTTTTGTGCGGACTTTCACAATGGTCTGTGTGATATGGATCCCTCTCAGACGGGCAAAGTGGCCACCTATTGTGAGAGCTGAGCGTACAGGATCCGAGGCGAGCCTCTCTCCTCAATGCGGCCACAGTAATTATGATATAATTTTTCTTCAGGATTTCAGCAAGTCTTCTCACTTTACTCAAAGAGCCTGGAATTGGGCTGGAGTTAGGTGGTGAAAGCTCTGATGCTGCAGGGTGTCGGGATTTCACAACAGCCCTCTAAAAGCCCCGTCTGGGATTTTCTCTGCAGTTTTATCCTCATACATTATAACAGACTTTTGGAAGTTCATGTACTGTACTCTGATACAGTTGACTCATTTTCCACTACAGTTTGACTTTTTGCTGATGACAGAAAATTAGGCAGTAATGTTTTTGATCATAATTGATTTTTAAGAGCATTGTGTCAATCATCCGATGATCATAAAATAATCAAGGTGGGGGTATTTTTTTTTTATCTTATAGTATAGTATATCAAAATTGTGGCATATGTATATTTAATGTACATTTTATATACTCAAATATTGCATTTCTAATTTTTATCCATTATATATCTTTTTATAAATATTAGTTTTATTAATTTTAGAATCATTATATTTCTGTTTATTGCACACTAGCTGTTGTAACATAGTGATAGTATACCACCCTGGTTTCACTACATATTTTGCATGAGCATGCACATCTTCAATTTTTTTCATTAGCCTATATGATCACCACATCACTACAGTAAATGACTGTAAAGTTAAATGTGTCCTAATAAAGTTAGCGTAAAAATTAGGCATGTTCAGTATTACATGTTGCCAACTTACTACTGATGAATGACATGAAACATACTGACCTTGGACCAGTTACTGATAAGATCAGTTCCGTACTTGTGATTTGAACACACTTACTTTATGGTCCAGTTTTCCGCAGTTAGCCAATCTGTGACTAAGACACGTAAAGCTTTGTTTACATATATCACCTTTAGTGTAAAATCAGATCAGCTGTAAAACAAGAGTGTACTGATTCTCCAGTGTGAGAGCTGTTTCCAACTGCCCTTAACATCAGTGAGAAGTGGACTTGAACTATTTCCTGGCAGTTATTAACTTGACTTTGCTGATTTTTGAAAATGTTTTATCTCAGTTGTCTAGAGGTAGCTCCGAACACACCTGGTTAACATGATGTCTGTTGGGTAACATCAAAAATGTAGTCTTATTATTTGAAATCTGGAGATTCAGAGCTGGTGTCTGTGCCCAGTTCATTCAGGGACAGTTGCAGGTCTCTTCATTTACTGGTTGCTGGAATATTTGGGAAATGGGACATATTATTTATTTGCAAGCTCCCAAAGGTTTTTATTGATGCAACATTCAACCTACAAGGTCTCCGTCTGACAGAGTCTAAGACAGTCTAACATCCGTGTGAACGTGGATTGTTCCCAAAAAAGTTCCTTAGCAGAGGACAAAGATCCACACACTTTGGCTTTGAACACACCATTTCCTTGCCATAAAATCGGCAGTCGCTCATTTCACTTGCTGCTGAAACACAACGTAAAAATAATATTCTGTTAAATGTTTAAACTGGGTTATATTATCTTAAATTATTTTCTTCTTTTAATTATTTGTGGTTATGGGAGGTGAACCAAGTCACTGCCCCTGCATTGTTAAGAGATGTTCGGGGGATGGTGTTTTTTTCCAAGTCATGGGGAGAAAATATTAACAATGCAGACTTTCATTAAAAAAAGAGAAACATGAAGTACAGGCCCTTCCACTAATTTCCTACAGTCCCTAAATAAAAAACAAAATGACTCCAATGGCTAAACACTTGATTTGTTACCTAAGACTGAACACTGTTTCAGTTGTGTCAATATTGAATTGTGATTAAATAAACTGGGTCTTGTCCTTCATGCACTGTTATCAGAGGCTCTAACATGCAAAATAACATAATCCAAACATTTTCCTCTACAGAGAACCAAAATGATATCATCACTAAGTTCCACAACTTGTTGACACCCATATGAGCTGCTGCTCTGTGTTACTACAAGACGACAAGCCACCTGCAGCCAACAGGTTGTTCCTGCTGTTTACACAATAGGTCATCTCTGAGATGGACTGATAGCACAGACTCCATGTCTTCATGTCTCCCCGGTCCTCCCTACAAAATCAGACAAATGCATGACAACATTTCTATGCATAAGGCCAAGTCACAGAAGGGTAAATATGAAGAAGCAGCCACAGCTCGGTCCCAGCACCCTCCCTTGCTTGGGGTGGGGGGGGCACGGAGAGATAGGCCATGTTTACCCAAAGCAGGTGGACTACAGTGCATATGATAGCAGGTCTCTGAGGTTTCACGTCAACAAGGAAAGCGAGAGCGCCAGCGTATTGATCCCATCCACAGGGAGAGATAAGCTGTCGCCACTCATGAAGTCATTTCATGCTACATGCAGTTAGGGGAGAGAGCTTGTCTATGTGGACTGTACATACACCGAGCTATTATGTTGACACGAACAAAACAAGACATTGTTGTGAATGGTAGCAGGTAGTGTGTTGTGGTTATAGGTTTGTATTCATATATAACCTTTAAAGGATTTTTTTCTTATTGTCAAGAAATTGCTTTAAAAGACCAAAACCAACAAGAATGCATTGACCTATATTTGCTCCTGCTGTTGTGAGAATGTAAATATCCAGTCCTCAAATATAATAATATCAGTGACATAATAATATTCTCCTTTTTGAAAGATAATCTAATGAAAAAGTGATAGCTCTGAATGTGAATTCATCCACAAAAGAATATAGTTCCCAACAAATGCATGGGTTACTCCTGTTTGACTCACCTTTGTTAAACACCACAGTGCCCAGCTGTTTTAAGAAATTACTGAGCCTTAAAAAAAATAAAATAAAAAGACCCCTGGCTCCTGAGTGCTACAGACAGGATAAATTGTGAAGCACTGAGAGATGGGCTAATACATTGGTTTTGAGAGAAGAAGAGTAGATCTGTTAGGCATGTTGTTTCTCTCTAAATTTGACTCAGTCTCAGACAGATGTAACTACTGTATTTGCTTGTCACAGTTAAAAACTACTTTTAAATAGCACTACTGAATTACTTGAGACATTATTTCTACAATATAAAATGCATGAACAGGACAAAGTGCTCAAAGCATTAATCAGCAGTAATTTTCAGGGAATGTTAGTTTTGGTTTCTGTGCAGACTACCATTCATTTATTCCCCAGGATACTCCAACAATGTTTTCAGAGCTGTAACAGGAGGCCAAGGCCATGTGTGAGGGGTGAGGAGGTGGTTTACATCTGATGTCTAACTTTCCCTTACCTTGTTCTCCTCACTCATCACGCTCATTGCGGCCAGTTTCCGTTGCAATGCTTATAGAGAGCCTGAAAAAATCACCGTGGATCAGATGTCATTAAATTGCAGAAAAGTATTACATGTAGTCAAAATAAAAGTTGAATTCCTATGGAGACAAAGCAGGAATAAGTTTGCATGGTTATGTTTGATACAGAAATCTTTATCTGTTTGTGCTGTTTCTTCTTCTTCATCTACAAAAGTCAGACTTCCTGTATAATCAGTCTGCAATAGATAACGCTGTCTGCTCCTCTGCTGTCGAGTCAGTTTTTCCCTCTGGTTTCTCAGCACACAAAGGAGGATGACTGACAACGCCGGCCACTGAGAGTCAAAAATCCATCTATGGATTTCAGAGTCTTGTTGCTCGCCACCCCCACCCCCCCACCCTGTCCCCACTTCCACTCTCTTCCCCTGCCAAATCAATTCTGTGCAGGGACTTTATTGACTCAGGTAAAGGGGTTGTGATCCAGCAGTCAATGTCTGTGTCTGCACAGTGGAGGGAGGGATGGAGACACAGAGGGAGCGGGTGGCATTAATGTACCCCTCTTACTGGGGTCAGGGGACCAGAGTGTGTGTGTCTGAATGTACTTCTTCTATGCATACTAAAGTGCACGTACACATGGATGCATACTTTAAGTCTGTGATTGTGCTTGTGTGTGCATCAGGCATCTTTATATGAGCTGAAGAGGCAGGCCTGGGCCTCGGGGTGCTGAGGGGCAGACATCGATTAATAGGCTCTGTGGAGCCACTGGTCTGTCTCCGCTGGTGGGAGGAAGGCTAGGCTGGTTTGCTGAAGAGCTTCTATGGCTGGGGGCTACAGAGAGAGACAGGCCAGGGGGGTTGAATGGTAATGGTGGGTGATATGTGGGGGTCAGTTTGGGAGGGGGTCTTCCTGCTTCTTTAATGATTAAAGGAGGATGTGACACCCTCCATGGAGTCACGCAAGCCAAGAATCCACCCTGAGGTGCTTTACTGCTACTGTCCTCATTACACTGACCGTTGTCACTGTGCTGATACGCTGTTAGACCTCTCCACTGGAGCCTTGATGAAAGTCTTAATCACACCTGAAGAGACGCTTGTCTCGCTCATACTTTCACACGTGCTACAACTTTTAGCTTTTTAAGTTTCCAGAAACCTGAATTATTAGAAGTCTCTACTGCAGCACTCACTATTAGAATTTAAGTCCTCATTAGTTTTGACAAAGTTAAACAATTTATCTGTTTGTGTTCAGAAACTACAGCTTCTATAATGTATTTCCAGTATGGCAATAGTATGATATGTTATCTTAACTGTGTCCTCCCTATGATATTCAAACAAGACCTGAACTGTATGGGCAGCAAATAAGGAAACAGTCATTTGTACCATAGTAGTGTTGGAAGGCACTGTTCCTGCTGATCAGAAAACGCTAATATTGGTTGTTTTTCAATTTCTAGGAGAAGCAACATATTTTTTCATTTAGTCATGAGGGTTGAATATGTGAAAAGTTACACTATTACAGATATCAGGTTTTTTATTCGTGGCTCAGAACCCCAATGTTCCAGTGTCACTTTGATTTCTGTGTTCTTGAAGTGTTCTTATTTTGATAATGCTTTTCCCTGTCACTGACCAAAGCCCACTTTAGTGCATTCATGCAGTTATTTAAAGATAACCATTTATTTGTGTATTTATTTCAGATTACGTATATTTTACATTTTTATCTCTCTATAATCACCTTTGTTTTAATTACTGACATATTAGATTTAAAATGTGTACAACACAATTAGATTCTCCCCTGCAGCAGACCTTTTACACTGAATACATTTTGACATGTCACAAAAAGCATAAAAGCATAAGTGTAAATGATAAAATTAATGTTGACTGAATTCCATTTAGCTGCTTCAGTTTCAGGATGGTGGAGCTGTGCATGCTGGCTCACTGTAACACAGTCACTTGAGCCTTGAATAGAGACATAGGGACATTGTTAATGTTATTGGTGACACCTGTGCTTTCCTACTATGACAAGTCAAACAGTCCGCTGTGAAAAAGACCTGTTCCTAAAACTACGGTAATGCCAAGGCTTTAGTCTTACTGAGTCCTGGTCTTTAGTGTTATGTCCCTGGCTGCTGTGCCTCTGAGCCATAGATGAAGCCTCAGTCCAGCTCATGCTTCTTGCTCCCCTGTCTGAGCCTCTGGCCTGTACAGCAGTGCAGGTCCCCCTGGCCCAGTCATGGTGCCAGCCTACCTCCACCAGCCCTTTGATCAATAGTGGCCCGACTGCCTTGTCTCCGCTCCCCTCCACCCCCCACCCCCTTCGCTGCTCTTCAGATCAGCCTGCTCTCTAACCCCTCAATGACTGGAGCCTCATTAAAAATACATCACATCCAAATTACATTGATCTCTTTTACTCTTTTCATTTACTTTCACTGAATCTCTGACCCCCGCCTTCCTTTGTTATCCTATTCTGCTGTGTCATGATGACGAACAGAGGAGCTCTTACTGTGAATCAGTAACAACTTCTCTTCTTCTTTTTTCCTCTGTGCATGTTTTATTTTTATGCAGCTATGATGCCATTGTTTTTGACATAGGGGTGTTGTTTGCATGTCACTACTGATGTTTCCTGTTAAATGATAACAAATCAACAGTTAATCAGTGAGTCATTTGGATTTACATGACTGTTACTTACAAAAAAAATCCCTGCTCTCTTTTCATATCATGCCCTACACTTATTTGGATATTTTCCGCATTCTTGTTCAAATTGCAGTTTCTCCATCTGATTTTGGGTGGCATTCCTCTGGGAGATAATAATGAGTATAGCTGAGGGCCGCTGGCTCACCTGGGGACTGCAGGGCGAGTCTGTACAGGCTACTCGTCTCTATCACGGCAGACAGCAGGCGGACCAACCACACTGCGTGATGTGCTGATACCCAGCCTGCACTGCTGCACGCATAAAGTCAGACCAACATTTAAAACAAATATTTTGCAGATACATTTTTCTGTATGGATTGCTGGTGTGACTTGGACATCTGAGAAGGAACAGAGATGTAGCATTATATGTAGAAGAGAAATATTGGTCGAAAAACATGAGAGCAACCTTTTAGCTCATGTCTGTTCACATTTCTATTTCCTGTTACATTAGAGGAGGTGGTTATGTCTGTTGTTGGTAGAATGAGTAGCCAGTGTGATGACAGTCTTCAAAGTCTGTGCTCACATAGTATGTTCTGTAATACAACTACTGTCTGAATGATTAGAGTCCATGCTGGTACATTAGCCTGGAGGAACACTGACGCATAAGATGTTTGAAAGAAGAAAGAAAAAAAAAACAGCTCTGCTCTAATCCCACCTTTATCCTCTGTGCTGCAGGTAAGCCTGACCCAAGGTAATCTCTCAGGCAAAAATGTGGGGATTCCTCTTCTGTTTTTCCAGATTTAAGCAGCACTGATGACTCAAGCTGATGGACAAAAAACAGACATTTTTCTTGATTCAGCTTTGAATACTGACATCTAAGAATCCAAATGGAAGCTATGGTAAAATTGTGATGTTGTGTCTTCTGATATGAATTGGAAATTGTAATTTTAAAGTACATTTCATCAATTCAACATAATTGCAGTATCCATTTTACTGCTTTTTTGTTTTTGCAACCTTGTGTTGTTGCTGCTTTTGAAGACAGTGAGGTCATGTGGTCTTTTCTGAGAATTTGGGAGTAAGTTTACATTTCAAAATGAAAACATGCTGGGGATTTTATTGAAGGATTCCAGTGTTTTAGACTAAAATTGATTAATTTCAAGGCCAACAAATAAATACAGGGCTAGTTTCCACCACCAGAATTTGTTCCCAGTGAATTCTTAAAAACAGCATGTAAATAGTAAATGGACTGTACTTTTGTACCCAAGCCTGGTTAAGAGGAGCAATCTGTAGGCCGACGAAGCCAGGGATCAAACTGCAAACCCTTAATAAATGGACAATCAGCTCAACCCTTATGTAGTTAAAGGACACCAGATTAATGTAGCTATTTGTTATTATTATTTCAAAATTGAGGAAAAATAATTAGAAATACAAATCATCTTTAAAAACACAGAGACACCTTTTTTATACCTTATAATACTTGAAATGATTTCAGTGAAATATCAATAACACTCAGAGTGATTAGGCATTGATATTAAAAATGTTGAGAAAAACAACATATGCAAAACATTAGTGAAATGTATCATTTAGATTCATATTCACAGATTAAACACATAATTTACTCACTGTTTTGCAGCTATAAACCAGTTTACTTCTGATTGCTATAAGAGAATAAAGAGGATAAATCTTCATCATGTAGGTCACTGACAGAGCGAGCAATTAAGTTACTTAATCAGTGATGATAAAAGGCAGTGCAAAAGAGTTTAATACAGACACTGACTTTGGGTGAGTATTGATGAGGTGGTCAGAGGAGAGGAGAGGGGGCTACAGGGAGCTGTGGACTTTGAGCTCAGCAGAGGGAGCTCTTTCTTCTGTGTGTGTGGTGTGTGGTGTGTGTGGTGTGAGTGTGTGTGAGTGTGTGTCTGTGGTGTGTGAGAGCGTCCATGCATAGGTTTAGGTAAGCTTACAGTGGAGGGTGTGTTGAAGGAAGACGACACCTGCGTGTGTTGCCTGTGTGCAGTCAGTAATGAGTCACTTGGGAAGAATGGACTCAGATCAGCAGATCCACCTTCTCCTTACACATTTTCATCATTTTTAATCCTCATACAATTTTTGAATTTGGCTATAAAAGCCTCCTACAGAGATCTAGAGTTGGATGTGTTCCAAAAACGAAATTACAGATTTCAGTTGTTGCAGCTTCATGACTGCATGGTTCACATTTCAAAAGCTTCAACCACAGTGATGCCTGAGAAAGAAAAAACATTTCTTCCAGACGCTACAAAGAGGGGACCTTTGGCCAACCCCATGCTTAATATGTAAAACATACACACTCATCACAGGTCTTTGACATGGCAAATACCAGTGGCCAGATTAATCAAAAATAATGGACTTGCTGTGTTTGCTGATCCGCTGAGCGAGGCCTTTTCTGCCTTCATAAAGACCATAACGATCTTTTTGCTCCAGTATTGCCGTCTGGAGGTGTTCCAGAGTCAAGAAACCTGATCCACACCCTCGCATTTCTGCGTCCGCCAGAAACGACCTGTTCCCATGAGTTCAGAGAGGAAAAGGTCTTGGAACGTCACACTTAATATCACACGCTCCTGCTCACACACACACACACACACACAAAGACACACAAAGGGGCGGCTGCTGGCCACAAACACTGGAGTAATCATCAAGTCTCACAGTAGTTCTTGTTATCAGAGGTTTCAGCCCACACACACACACACACACACACATGCACACACACTTACATATCACTCCCATCTCTTCTAAACTGCTATAAAAAATGCCATTCATCTACACATTGTGGGAGGGGTCGTCTAGAGGTGATGAGGGGAGCGAGTTTCTATGGCGACAGTAATGAACGAATGAGGTCGAGTGCAAGGACCCGGGGCTGCGATGCGCTTTGTGCCTTTCTTTGTCCCCATAACAGTGGAAATTAAGGGACGCAGGAACAACAGGATTGAGTACACATGACCTAATGAGGGTCCAGTGTTTGCCAGGCCTCTGGGCCTGGGGGGTGAGGGGGGCAGGAGGTTTTGGAGGATCAGGGGAATGTGGGTGGGAGGTAGTGGAGTGAGGTGCACAGGGGAAGGGGTGGGATTATAGGTGTTATGTCACTTTTGTGTTTGTTTTAACTTGTGAGGAGTTTTTGTATTATCTGATGTCTTAAATGTACAGCTGCTGCATATAGCTGATTCTCTAAATTTACCAGATATTAAAGCCCTCTCATTCCCCCAAATCTGTTTCCCTCTGTATTTCCATTCAAACATTTCTTCCCCTCTTTACTTTCTTTCCCTCTCCTCCCTCTCTCTGCTGACTGCCCTGAGTTGAAGTGACAGCAGCTCTCATTAAATACGAAACACCGGTCACATGCGAAATTGACCTCGCAAGTGTTCTGGCTCACCCTGTCTATCCACCAGGCTTGACTCCCATCAGCCCCCCCCCCCCCGGTTCAGAGCGACCGAAGCCCCAGAGGTGTCAGGTATGGAGAGGGGAGGAGGTTGGAATGGATTTAGATTTTTTTATTTATTTATTTATTTTTTTGATGGATTTTTAATGTGGAATGCCTATTATCACCAGATTTTCACTCACATACTAAAGGCCTCTTTACCAGCTTTCTTTCAGAGCCAAGCTCAGTTTCCTGATTTCTATTACTATTTTTACATCAATGCACGCAAACTGTTAAGAGCCTCTTGGCATCAGTTTCCTGTGGTGCTGAAGAGAATGCTGGATACACTTGCTAACACTGTGTTTTAAAAGAGCTTTAGTACATTTTGCTATTGCAAAATAGCTAACATTAGCATTAACAGCTGTTTATTTACCAGTCTAGAGGCAATGTTGCGAGTTCAGCATCAAACTTCATTCCTTTAGTCTCAAGCTTCTTTTACTAAAGTTAGTATGCTAACCAGCTAGCTGTGGCCTGACCGGCCCACTGCAAACTGCCCTTACTGCTCAGAGGGTGTATTCTAACCTTTTGTATGTGAAGGTCATTCTGTCAGTAATTTCTTTATTTGAGCCAAGCATGTGACAAACAACACACATACCACATAAATAAAAAGGAAAGCAAGGATATGGAAACTGAAAACTGGAAAAGTTACATATCAGCCAGAAAAGATGAGTGTATTAGGCAAGAGGAAGAAGGAGGCCGTTGATGACAGAAACTGGCAGAACAGTTACACAACCTGTTTAGTGTCATTTTCCTTGTTATTGTGTGTTTTTAGTTTTACTTTCTAATTTAAACATCATCACTCACTGTACAAAAATGTGACTTGACTTGGTCAGCAGGTAGCTGTCCAAAGTGTAAACTGAACAAAAACAGTGAAAACTTCAGTGAAACGTGTTGTTTTTGCTCCTCCTGAGGAAACTTCTTGAAGATGCTCTTTATCGAGTAGAACAGACTTATTATCCTGTTTACCCCCCAGCCCACCTCCCTTTTTTGTAATGCCGGTTTGATGAATGATGTTGAAGTTAAGCAGCTTATGACTGACACTCTTTACATACTGACTTACTGTCTGCAAAACAGATGCCAGGCCTAACTGTTATATAATCATTTGTAAGAGTGTCTTAAGTTACAGTACTTTCAGAATAAACATATTTTTAAGCTTGAGAGGATTTTTTCAATAATTTGAAATGGCTTTCAGAAAGGGGCCATAATCACTTGCATGAGCTCCAGTCAAAAACTGACTGATTGTAGAGATTGATAAACACTTTTCTAGGACTTGACTGAGACTGGTGATTTGCGAGGTTCTGGGCCATAAGCAGGGCTGTGTTTGTATGCCCTCTGTCTGCCTGTCTGTCTGCCTACCTGTCTATCTGCCCGTATGTGGACAGACAAGGCCCAGCTGCCGTGTTATTGCACTTGGCTGCCTCTGACAACTTAATGGGATGTTTGATTTCCACGTCAGACTTCCTGCACCGCCAATGCTTGACTTTTAGCCCTTTGATATTTTGACTTCCCCTACTCGCTACTCAAAACTCAAAACAAACACACAGATATCCACACATATATAAGTACACAAACACAACACTGACCTCATATCACCTGCAACACACATTACTAATTTCATTTACTCAAGCATAAGCGCAGGGGACAGAGCCAAAATATACATGGTGGTCGTTTGCCTTTACTTTTAGGCCAGTTATTTCAATAGTTTCCCTTTAAAGTGAATAAAATACTTCTGAGTGGAGAGAGGCCTTAGATTCTTTTCAGGATTCACTCTATGACAATCAGACTTCTTGCTTGTCATCACTTGCAGGCCACGAGGATGACCTACCCGAGAGACACGATACTCTCCGCTCAGCAGTATCACTTACACCCACTGATGGCTATCTAGCAGTCAGCCATGTCTGCTCTCTATCTCTGTGACATATGATGATAAAAGACGTCTTCTAATTCTCATGAAGTGATGACTCCAGGTTGCGGCCCAGTGTGACCTTTTTGACATCCAGTTCAGATGAATGTTGTGTGCGAAAGATGAAAATATTTCACAGCACTCATTAGGAAAGTACAAAACAGCCACTATTTATGTCCTTAGCTTGGTTAGTATGGCCCTCTATTTCTTCTAAAAATAAAATTAAAATAAAATAATGGCACCAGCAACACCAGTGCACACTGAAAGATAACTGTTGTTGTTTATATTGATGATGAAAGTAAAGGGTGCTACAAATGGAATGTGAAAACATGAGACACGGAAAATGGATCATGAGTCATTTACACATAGGATGGAGCTGGTCACCACTGACTGATGATCTTGTAGGAAAGTGAAAGCTGATGATATCCAGATATGACAAATAAAAGCTAAATGTGTCTAAACATTAGTTACTGGGGGAGTGTTTCATTGGTGAGGTGCTGGCTGGTGCACCCTCACTACTGAAAACTAAAAGCTTATTCAGTATAATAGTCATTCTTTAGCATAGCAATGTGTCAGTAACACATGTTTTAATAAAATCAGCCAAGTCTGATAAAAAATATCTTCACAAAAACATTACATAGTGAGCACAATTCTTTATTGTCACGTAAAGGTTACATTCAGCATCAATAAGACAGACTAGCTTTTGTGAACATAGCATGAGAGTGACTTTCTGTTCTTTAAGATTGGTTGGGGTTTCAGGTCAGATTCACGTGGTGGTTAAAGTTAAAGGTCCACAGTGTTCTCTATTTGTATTTATAGAAAATGTTGGAATTTTTGAGCTTAGGCTAAAAGTACAACCACATTAAGCCATCTAAATTTAAGAATGCATGCAAGAGAAAAAGCCAGTCTTTTTCTCACCAAACAAAAGAGCCTTCTGTTTTAGTGTAAATGGGGACAGAAGATCTTTTGCAAAATTATGTTGTGATATGAAACAGGTTGGGTTGACTGTGGAGTCAAGATTGTTGCCTCTATCTTATCTGTAATAGGCCTTTTTCACAACAGACATTTTGACTATTTCATAGTAGGAGGAGCACAGGTGTTACTAACAGCATTTACAATGGCTCTGTTCAAGTGTCTCAGTAAAACTATGAGAGTGTGACAGTGAGTCAGCATCAACAGCAAAGCAGCTAAACAGAGTTTAGTCATCTTTCAATTTATTATTAACACCTGTGCTTTTCTTACTGTGGACAGGTCAAAATGTCTGGTGACAGATTTGTCAGATGACAAATACCTGTTGCAAAAGTCTTCAGAATTAGAATGATTAGTTTGGAATGTCTGAAATGTTTCTTTTTTTATGCCCAATGTTCATGATTTGCATTTCAAGAATATTCACATATTTCTGCTTTTACAAGTGCAGGTTGAGTAGTGATGTGGACAACATTCTTGTGTGAAAACTTTAGTCCTTACAAATAGTTAGTAGAAAAGTGACCTCTTATCTGGTCCACCATGCTGGATGTTGCCTGTAAAACATACAAACACAGCAACCAGCAACTGTGAGCACTCTGTGAACCCTCGAGGCTGTGTGTGTGTGTGTGTGTGTGTGTGTGTGTGTGTGTGTTGGGGTGGGGGTGGAGAGGTGGGGGGTTGTGGGGTGGCGGCTGTGTAATCAGAGATCATGCAGGAGATTATGCACATGTAAGTAAACAGTAGAAACAGAGGATTAACATTTTTAAAAAGAAGACAAACATTCTCTGACACTGTGAATGTTTGAGTGTATACGAAGCAAGTGTCAAAAAAAGTTCATCCTTGTTAGTGTATGTATGTGTGTGTGTGCGCGTGTGTGTGTGAGAGAGAGAGAGAAGACAGTATGTGAATTATACAGAGAGCAGTCCCGCTGCTCTGGCTCTCTGGACACGTTCCCTCTCCCCTCATTAGATGGTTAACCAGTGTCCAGTCAGGCACTAAAAAAATGTGCCCCTCCAACTGACCATCCGTCTCATCTCCAGAGACAGCAAACAAACCTCCCCGCAGCAGCAATTCAGCGCTCCATGAGAACACCCGCTGCAGCTCTAAACAATCCAAAAAGACGGGTCAAAGGAATGAAGGGGCTGGGTTGTTGAGAAAACAGGCAGGGGAGGGAATTTTCAATCGATTCGCTACATATAACCGCATCTGACATGCATGTCGGTAGCTGCTTGCTAATTACAGCCCAAATCTACACTAGGAGGTTGTTGTGTTACCAGGTCCCGGGAACAATCTGCTGATTGTTGTGTGAGAAGATTGGTCAGACAAGGGCCAGCCACTTTCCCCCCAATTATCCCCATTTAGTGGTTCTGCTTCAAGCTGCCTGGACGGGGAAGAGGGGAAAAAAGGAGGAAGCAAAAGGAAAAATGAAAGACGTCAAAAAACAAGACAGAGACAGAGAAGAGAAAACCGTTCATCAGCCACTGAACCATTTTGTCAACAACCAAATTGTGGAAACTTGAACAAGTTTGCAGCAATGAGGTTTTTACTTTACAGCAGTGGTTATTTTAAGAGCAAGCAATGGTCCTTGGCCTAATGAGCTCAGCTACCTCCACCCCCCACCTACCTACCCAGCCAGTAGGGGTAAGAGGAGGGGGGGCAAAAAGGGACGATTATGAATTGAGTTAATGAGCCTGGATTGGGGTGGGGGTGGATGGGCCAGGGGCAGCCTGAGAATTCACCCTTTCCCCCCCTCTATCCTCTGCTTCCTTCCTCAACCCTTCCTCTTTTCCTTACTGGATGAAAAAAAAAATCTCCAGCAGGTGTTTTCAGAGTGTGCTGATTCCCAGTGATGGATTCCTGTTGTTAAAAGTAGAAAGTGTCAGATTCTTCAGACGTGACTGTAAAGTGATGTGCTCGACACTTCTCTCAGATCTCTAACAGCTTTGTGGGTGCTTTAGTGTAACTGTTCCTGACCTCTGACCTCTCTGTGAGGGAGCAGAAGTGCATAGAGAATGAATATGAGGAATAAGGAGGAATCTTCTCACTTGTTGTGTACGTCACCAACTGGTCACTGACAGAAGTAATGATACTGCAGCTACGTTTTCAAACTACAGCGTAAACCCACTTTGAGACAGATTTGTTGAAACAGTGTGTCAGATCTTGAAATAAACATCTTCTTTTTGGTAATTCCAATTTAGACCAAATGAGTACACAAGATGCGGACATGTATGATTTCTTCAGAAAATGGAATCTAGTTAGGCTAGCTTGCAAACATTAGTTCAGAAATGATGGAAGCAGTGTCCCACATCATGCAAAAGAGGAGGTCTAGCTAGCTTTAGTTGTGGTGACAACAGCTGACTGACTGTCTAAACCCACAATAATGAGTAGTCATGTGATTGTAACATTATAAAATATAGATTCAAATCACAACATAGATTCAAATCAAATAACATATGGATAAAATCACACATGCCACTAAGGGAAAGCTAAAGATGTTGCTGCATAGCTGGTTAACTGCCTGTGTATCCGCTGAAGTGATGCAAAACAAGTGATGCATTTCTGATTCTGAGAACATCGATGTAGGGGGCGCTATCACTGCAGCAAAATAAATGATGTTTAAATTTAGATATAGAAGGTAATATATTTATCCTCCTGTATCACAGTCACTGTACAATTGAGCCAAAGACAAACTTTGTTCTAAGAATGGAAGTGGCACCTCTATCCCCCTCCTCATCTATCTGTCCACCCATGCTGGTGTGAGAGTGGAGAGGTGAGCCTGTGGACACGGTGAACTCTGTGGCCGAGCTGAGCCTGGATGGAGGTCAGAGGAAGAGGGGAGGATGTAGGAAGGGAGGAGGGAGAGAGAAAAGGGAGGGCGAGGTGTGTTTGTGTTCGGCCTGGCCCACTTAGACTGATTTCAGCCCCAGCAGCAACCCGCTGGAGCTCCTGCGCTTCACCCACTGAGCCCGCCTCAACACCCCGACTTGATCACTCAACCATGTGACTCAGGCCTGGAGCCAAGAGGACTAGAGACAGACAGACGGGAGGGGAGAGAGAGAGAGGAGAGAGACAGACAGAGAGAGGCTTGATTCCATGAGCGGCAACATTGCTCACATTTATCAATTTCATTTTCAATCTAATAGAGCCAAATTTGGTGGCTGGAGATTTGTATCAAACCACTTATCTGCACAATTTATGAAGTATCCTCAAAGGCTCGGCTTATTAGCTGAGCCCATGGGGATGACATAAGGTCAGGGCGATGGACAAAAACCCTCTTTCTGCTTTTGCCCTCTTTAAACCAGGCTGAACTTTTCCATTGCAGATAATAGCAGACTGCTGATCTTCGGCTCCGTATCAAAAGAGGGCCGTTTCCCACACTGAGGCCTGTCTCTTTCCCACAGACGACTCCAAATGCGCAGAGCAGATAGCCGCGCTCTGTCTCGATGTGTTCAATATTAGCCATGCCAAGCTTATCATCAGCACATTCTGACACAACTCTTCACAGGCCCCCCATTCATTCCCTGTTTTCATTCTCCTTCACCCCAAAAATGCATATTGTTTGCCGAAAAGAGAGAAAAAAGAGAGCTCAAACAAGAGAGCTTTTTGTGTGTTATTCAGGCGCCGGCTTCAGTAAACAAAGCGAGATAATAAAAGAGCTCAGTTACAGTGCTTTTTATTTGCTGCAGTTCTGTTTGCTGAGTCACGCAATTTCAAATTCCCTCACATGCTGCGACGTTGCATAAACAGGAGCATTGTCCACGATCTGTTCACCTCTGTCTGTAGGATGTTTGATGTTTTAATGCACCTCAGCAGTGAGACTGTAGCTTATTGTTCAGAGTGACTTAACATTAGAGAGAGACAGGCTGGACAGAGCAGGAGTGGCCTGCTGACATTTCACTGGCGACAGCAGCAACACACTGTGACCTTTCAGCTCCGTGTCCTGCACTGAGGGGACGGATGCTGCAGGGCCAGCACTGATAATAGAGATAGAACTCTGTGTATGTGTTTATGTAGGACACTGAAGCATAGACGCTGATGGCAGCGACGTTTGTCTGTCTGTCTGTCTGTCTGTCTGTCTCCATGGCTGCAGTGATCCATAGCTCAGTGCCATCAGGGTTTGGAAAAAAAAAAAAAAAATGATGTTGATGCTTTATTCAAAAGTAGGTAAAAAGGTAAAAGGTTTTCATTTAAAGACAGCAGCTGTGTTTCAAGTTACAGTTGCTAATCAGAAAATTCCACAGTGATATTGCTAGTACTGCCAATAATTAGGGATGTTGATTCTCAGCTTGTTTATGTCATTTAATATACTTGATTCCAGATTCCGTTGAGTAATTGCACAAAGAAAAAAATTTCCATGTTGGCCCAAATATTACCATAATTATTAAGTGAAAGTAAAACACAAGGTACTACCATTATACATAACACAAGACTTTAACAACCCATTCATTTTGTTCAATTAAGCACCCCGGCTCCATGGTATTCCATGGTATTATTAAAAAGATATCTGCTACTGGCTTAAAATGTCATCTCACCTGGGGCAGGCTGCTACAAACAGACAGGGGTCTATTAAAGAGGCTCCTTGCTGTCTTGTCAGCTCTTTAGCACCAAACTGCCACATGCAGCCTGCTTCAGTATGTAGGTGTCAACGGTGTAATGGTGATATTCAGATTTCTGGCTTCCCCTTATCTGTCTTTCCCTCTTTCTGTCAAGTCTTTTCTTTCCCAGTGCAACCATGCTGCCAGGGAGAAATCATTTCATTCACTGAATGTTTTCTTCAGGAGGTTTTTTATCATTTGATATCACAGTGGGGGTTTCCCTCCTGCAAACAACAGTCCTCAAACTTTATTAAACTCCACGTGTCTTTCTTTCTCTCTCACTATCTGCCATGATATTAAGCCATTGATCACCATTATGTTTTATCTGTGAGGCAAAAGTTCAGTGAGGGCTTTGTTCATTTGTCTGACCAAAGTTCATTGCCATGCCATTGGCTAATGGGCAGAGCCTCAATAAACTGTGCAGATCAGAAATATGTCCTTCTATTAGATTCAAAACAAGAATGATAAGTGTGGTGATATTTCTGTTTTATACTCATGAAGCCAACCTTTCTGTGTGGATTAGCTTCTATCAGTCTGACTAATGTCTCATGACTCTTTATCTCTCTGTGCTCACTGTGTCCGTGTCTCCCTTTGTTCTCTACAGCAAACAGTTCTGTACTTTTCTGCCAAGAATTATCATTCTATTTTTAATGGTAAATAGAAAGTTAGAAACTTGTTTTTTCTATAATATGATGATTCTATAATATTATAAGTTTTAATTAGAAATAAGACACACTTCCTCACACACTACTTATTAAAAAAATTATAATTACCAGATATGAGACTGACTTTTTCCAGACACACAGAAGTACAAGCTGAATTCCTATAGCATGTGTTTAAATGGTGATTTTGTTTTTTTGGATTTACCTCTGATGTAGAATGAGTTTGTAAAGTAAAGAATAATTCTAGTTTATTTTTGTAGCTTTGGAGGCATTCCTGTTGGTTATGATAACATGGGACTGAGAATGCAGTAAAATGAATGCAGATAGTCAGATTATTGCCCAAACTCTCTGCTGTGGATATTTTTTCAGACATGTTCCTGCATCTCAGCCATTATTTTGGTGAGTAAAATATTAACTGATAACTGATAGAAATTAAGACTCAGGTTGTAATGAACTGGAATTTCAAGTATGTCAATATTAGATGATTCTGCAAAGCCCCTGATAAACACTCAATGTCTTTACTCAAACCCCAACTAGAAAATACATTTGAAACAAGAGAGACAACAAAATCAGAAACCTTAATGCCGAGCACCAGATTATTCGCGTCTACCTGACTGACTCCTCTTTAAAGGCTGTTACACCTTGTCCCATACATTTGGATTCAAATCTTTGGTGGGTACAATTTTATCATAAGTAGCAGAACTGAAACCTATCTCTAATAAAATATTCTGTTACAAATACGTTGTAAAGTTATAAATCCTTAGTTTATAATAAATGCTGAAATAAGGTGATTAATTTCTTTAAATAAACTTTCCCAGGCAGCCCTTCCTGTATCACACATCTCATCTAGAGCATAAAGCAGATTCCTAGAAAAGACTAACTTTGAACAGACAACACTTTGTTATTTGGAGCTGGCATAAGATCGTCATGATACATGTATGACTAACTGAATATAGCCTTGTGAGTAGTACTTCAGTTTAAAAGCATTTCAGACTTTCTGTTTCTTAGCCTACATCATTGAGCAGAGGTCTTCACTACAGTAGTTCCCACAAGAAAACAGAGGTTAATGTGTTGTTGAGCTAAAGGAGCACTCTCAGCAAATTTGTCAGGAAATTCCCAACAACGATCAATTCCATTTTTTTTTTCCCTTAACCACCAAATCCCTCATTTGACTTGAGGGAGGAGAGGAAGGAAACTGATGCTGTGCCAAAACCCACGAGTGAAGTAACTGATGGTTTCAGGTTTTTTACCTGTGCTGCCACAGAAACAAGCTGTCACACAAAATGAAAAGAATAAGTCATACAAGTGCTTAAGAGCCATGCAATACTTCCTCATTCTGGCTATCATCATTAAAGCCAAGACTCTACCCTTCAGGTATTTTCTTACACCTCTGAAATGTTTATTTAGATTTAGGTTTATGCAGACCTATCAGCCCTCTATTTCATGCACTTATTTCTGTCTTTATTTTCTTTGATTAAAATAAATACTTCTCTAGGGTGAGACAGGGAGGAAAAATGATGGAAAAAAAATATTAAACTCCCTGCTTTAGATGTGATGTTGATACATGCTGGACAGGCTTCCACAAAAAGGTTATTGTGTGGCTTAATTGCGCCCAGTGGATTGTGACTGTGGTGGGGAGTGAGGTAAGGGTCCTGCCCCGGATCACGGGTTGGGCCGAGCCTTGCCCTTATGTTGCAACGGTTCCACAGCTGTCATCGCCTTATTGTCCCACCAATTACCCATAATTACTCCTGGCAGCATTAGCGCCATTCAGCGGCGCTAACAAAAGACGCTACCTTCCTGCCAGTTTTATCGGGGAAGCTGAGAATGTTACAGTGTTGTCTGGAGAGGAAGAACAATGCAAATGACCTAATATAAAGTCGGTGCTGTCGTAAGCCTTCAGAAAACTTTCTTTACTGCAATCACTATACCTTTGAGGAAATAAAAACTTCAGCATACAGCACAGTAGCATATCTAGTCCATATTGGACTCCAGGGAAAGGAGAGAAGGTAATACAAAATGTTGATATGATCATTTGACTCAGTCATTACCATCCGCTCAGAGCAATGAGCTTAATGTGCAGCAGTGAGTGATACAGCAAGTTCTTTACTGTCTTTTTTGCCTCAGGTGTTATGACATAATAACTGCCCTGCCTTATTGCTATTGGTCATGGGGCCTGGAAGAGACTGAAGGGAAAACTTGCAGACACTACTCGGGCCTGAAAAAAGAACTTCACCAACTCTTAAACCTAATCTCTGTTTTTGTTACAGTTAATATCCTCTTAAAGAGACTGTGAAGCACAGGGCTTGTAGCTTTTTCCTCTTTTTTTCAAGAACTATGTTATCTTACATTACTGGATTACTGAAGATAGTAACAGCAAACATAAGTGCAGGTGCCAAACCTGACTCACACAGAATAGTAAGCCAGTAAGCCAATGGGGAAGGCCCATTGAACCAACTTAAATCTTCAACAAGAATGATGTAGAATAAAACGAGAAGGAGTGTAAACTAGCAACAATAAGGGAAACACAAGTGTTTTGTTTCATTATATAATTCAACTGTATCAAAAAAAAAAGATCAAGCTGACAGGTCTTAGAGTTATCTGTACCTGTTCCTCTTTTTCTAATAAACCATCAAATCTGCTGTTGAAGGGTCACAAGTCTACAGTCATCTGCAATTAAATTAAAGGCTCTTGAAAACTATTTTCTCAATCAAATTAGTATGGTTAATGAGGGTCCACATAAATACACAGTTTTAGTTATTTCACATGACAGATCTCTGTTTGTGTCTGTGTTCTACTGACTGGTTTGAAGTCAGTGAGTCTCGGGTAGGAAAAGGTGAAGAAATCAGAATTTTGCAGCATTTGAAACAGTTGTGTGGATGTTTGCTTATGTTAAGTTCTTAATGAATAATACCGAAGAAAGAAACTTTAATGCTCATTGTTGAGTATTTAGTTCATGAATTTTGAATATTATAGAGAAATACTTAGTTGAACGTTTTCAGAGTTGGTGCTTCATATGAAAATGGCACCAAAAACAGTGAGAGATTATTATTTTCACTTCCTGTCTCAGTTTCATTACCTTGATAATTGAGATAAATGTGACAACCACAGGGATTTGGGATCCTATAACCCAGCCCCATGTCCTCTAACATTATGTCAGTGCAGTGTAACAGTGTAGATAATTGGCATATAACTCACATTCTGCTACAGGCTACATACTCTAAATCATTCATGGTGAAGCTTATTGTGATACAGAGTATACTGCAGATGTTTCTGCTCTCTGAGTTATCATGGCTCTATGTGTCTGTCTGCTACTGGTTATCCAAACCAGGGGTTTAATCATTACAGAAAGTCCAGACATGTTCCCATGCTGCGACTGATTTCACTGTCATTTTTCATCCGTGAGCGTCTGGAACGAACTTTACAGCCAAAGCTCATTCACTTAATCATGTTTTATGGCTCCTCTGACCCTTGCTGCCGAGAGGAGATGGCAGAACACGGTGGGCTGGGGCCTTAGACTAATAATTATAAACCAGCTCACTCTGTCTGTTTACCAGACAGCCACTTCCTCAGATAATACACAAAGCTTGAACTGTAGCAGTGGACCATATGGAATTTGGGGGGGGTTGAATAAATAAAGTAGGTCTCAACTTTCAAGTAATTGATTCACAGTTACAGCCCTAAAGATTCTGCTTCTTTATGCATCAACTGCAGAATTTTTGTATATATCCATTTAAAATATCTTGTGCCAAACACAAACTGCACTGACAATGAGGAACAGTAATTTCACTAAAATGGAAATAAAGGACACATACAGTATACTGGTAGCAATTTGACAAAAAATGTTAATTGGACTTGACTTAATTTATTTTAAAGTTAAAATGAGACTACATAACTTTTGCTGGATTGATGGTTTGCATTAAACGCTAAAAAGCTAATGTAACAACAGTGCGTGTATGCAGCAAGTCAGCAAAGTAACACATTAATGTCAACATTTGCTAACAGCTACCATAAGCTGCTGGTCACACCAGACCAAGTAAGGCTGTAGAGAAGAACCTCTGGGTGTGTTGAATTGAGCAAAGTTGTGGTTTATTTGCTCATAAATTCAACGTCTCAATGGTAAGAAGAAGACTGTGTTATTTCTTCTTTTGAAAGCTACATAGTCTCACTTTAAACTCCTCTCTCAGTGTTTATGTTATTATGTCTACCCCCCCATAATTCAGACCCATTGCCAAATTGCCGTATTTCACACACAAGCTCAGAAAACGGTGGCACACTGAACAAGGAAGTTCTATGAATGTCACAAGTGAATACGATTTTGTGGTGTGACTGCATAACTTTTACACCTCGCTGCGCCAGCGTCAATAGCCGAAGCCTCCAAACCACACTGCTCTCACTTCCAGGACGCACACTGTGAACTCACAACAACATTTCTGAAGAATTAGTTTATTAAGGAGACAGAACTTCATAATATTTATGCGAGGCAAGACCAAGGTCAGCTGGAGACCTGTCGCCGAGATTGCAGCGCCGATGCCAACGCCTCTGCCAACGCCTCTGCCAGGCTGGGTGGAGACTGTCTCAAAAAGTGGTAACTTTCTGAGAGCAGCCAACATTTCTAACTCGACAGTGTAAGACTTTTAAACACAGAGAACTGTGAGTCCTGAGCTGATGTCACATGTCCTGGAGGGCCTCATTGTTGCAGTGACCCGATGAATTTCCTCACATTCAGTAACTTATGCTACAGTTTCTGCACAATATATCAAATGTAAGTGAATGTAGGTTTTATAAGGTGAATGCAGATCTGAAACGTCTAAACAGACTGAAACACAGCTCTCCGTGTCTTGAAGGTGAGCCAAATCAGAGAAGACATTGAAGTGATGCTGCTGCAGTCCAATTCTATAAACTGGGAGTCTTGAGCTCCACTCGGGTCCCACAGTCAGACTGAAGAGCCTTTTTATAATCTGTTTATGTTAGTCAAAGCATTTTCCAGCCCCCCTTCACTTTGGTCTTCTGTACCCCCTTCCCATCAAACAGATCAAGAAACTCTGAATCCAGCAGCGTGGGAACACAGAAACCAGCCAGGGTTGCCGGCAAATTCATCAAGGCATACATGGACGCACCCATGCTCGTGCAGTCAGACACAAATACTCACACCAGCACTCTTCTGCCCCACGTCCCCCTGCGCTGTCCTCACCTGCAGCAATAACTTTGTCACATCATAAAAAAACAGTCGCTAAAATGAACACCATTTCCACATCCACATTGGCCTGAGGTAGCGTGCGAGGAAACACCTCACCGTTGGTTGACTCAGACTTAGTTTTCTAGACGACTCCAGCTTTCACCATGTCTCTCGCACTTTGGCTGTGGGGCCTGCACAGTAAACCAAACAGCATAACAGCTTCTTTGTACATGTTGCATGTATTTCTGGCGTTTTGGTGCTGTGATTACACAATGCACGTATTATTTTCATGCACATTATGCGCGGTGGAAAATGCTTTCATCTCAGGGCAGGGTTTCGCCAGTGGCGCTGCCCTCTCGGCCGTGGAGACACACAGAGTGGAGACCAGAGTCTGCGCCTGACACAAGTCACACTCAATCTGGGCTGAGGGAAAGCAGCGGTGGCCGCAGGCACTCTGCACGGGCAGGCCCGTCCCAGCCCTGCCCGGGCTTTCCGTTCATTTATTTTACGTTTCCCTTCCAGTTTTATTCCCTGTTCTCACAGAGCTCAAGGGTGGCCACAAGGTTAAAGGAGCATTTGCCATACACACACAACTTTCCGTGTTCATTAGATTGTGTTAGTTTATTTCTATTTTATCACTTCACTTAGATCTAATGGCACTTGCATCTGCCTGATTAATAAGATTTCAGTGGTCTGCCACACAACAATCTTCCAGCATGCCCTTACAGCTCAAAATGGCATTATTAAAGTGGAAGCTTTGCAGGCCGAGACTTAATTCAAAAAGCTCAAGCTGCTTTTACGCCTGTAATTATGAGATTTATACCCCCGCCGCTACCTATTCCGTTTTTTATTTTCTTAAAATTTTTCCACCTCAATTTCCAGTTACATCCTTAACTGGTAAAGGAGCTCAAATTAAGCGGCCACAGTGGCAATCTGGTTCCTATTTCAGGACGTAAAAGATTGAAAAGGAAAAAAAAAGGAAAAGAACAGAGAGAGAAAGAGAGCGGGCTGCTGCCTGCCACCACTGAGATGCTAACTATTTCCATGTGCCTGTGTGTCTTTGCTAAATCCCCCAACCCGCCTTCTCTTTTTTTCCGGCTGCGTCCCGCTGCTTCTTCCTCTTGCTAAACACACTTTAAAGAGCATGCATGGTAGTAGGAGGGACTTAACAAGGTGCAAGCACTTTAGGCAGCCAACCACAGTCTTCCTTCCCAGACACGGCTGCTCTTTGCCTCCCCTGATTGGCTGTGGCGGGTACACAGATGTTCCTTCTTTAATGATTTTTGTAACCATTAAGTTAATAGTTGTTTATGGCAGTGAAATGCAGGAATGTGGGGGGAAGTGGAGGAAGGGGAGCAGGCTGATGGATAGAGAAGTAGGGGACTTTTGAGTGTGGAGGGGGGGAGTGTGATGATGGGATAAATATGAGGAGGGGGCTGGCAGACTTTGGGCCAAGTGCGGTGGAGACTGTGGGTTGACATTACAAGGAGGATGGAGACAGGGCCTTTACACATACTCTGTCATGTAAAGACATACATGCACTCTTACACACAGCCACATGAATGCATGTACATCCTTTGTGGACCATCAGAGTCATGAACACTGAGGCCCAGACAGAAAGGCAGTCACAGACAGTAGACTGGGGGTAGCAAACGATCTGACACAAAAACAATAGGGAAAGATGCTTAATAATCTGACACACTAACTTAAATCCCACTTGTAACTTGATGGAGTTTGATTCTGCTGCAATACAATACAAATTCAACACAGTTTCATATTTTTCATGAATGAAATGTTAGGACCCACAGTGCTTTGGAAGAGGTGTTTGCTGCTAATATGAACATCACTCACAGCTGGTTATCTCTTGCCCATGTTCACAGAATCATAACCCACACCTAACAACTCTGAACAGAACCCAGGTAATACCTAAATCTAGTCTAGATTAGCCTAAATTTAGCAGCTGCTAATTTGTCCTAGTGGCCACTGCTGGTATTACCAAGAAAAAAATCCCCTGGGGCTGGTTCCCCATAGACCACCTATTATGAAAAAGATGGAGACATTCAAAAACTAGCTGACAAGACACCTCCACTTTTTGAAGGAATGTGCAGGCAAGGCACAGCGTAGAGAAATTTTCAATCATTGACTGCGTGGCATCTTTGACTCCAGTGTCCAGTTTCCATAATACATGCATACATTACATGTAAAAAAAAAAAAAAACACATAATGTTGGAGGCATATTTCTTCTCTCTTCTTGTAGTGGATGCTAGCTGCTCTCCCTCATCTCCTGCCCCAATGTCAAACTAACAAGTACTGGACCACTGAACCCACTCATATCAAGGTTCTCAAATATCTGTTGGCTGGTGTTTTACCTTTTTATGTGGTAACAGTTCTGTTATAAATGTTGGTAATCTGTCCATAAATGCTTAACTGCTTAACTTTACTTAATAAATTGTCAATCCTCTGCAGCCCTGTTTGGAGGGCCAGTCAAAGAGATTTTTCACAAGTTTTATTGTCTATGCTTTATGGTGAAATGATTTCTCCCTTCTTCTTGTCTCATTTATACTAAATTACTGTTTATTTTCATTAGTGTGGACGACTAGCAACTATTGTGAAGGCTAGTGGGGAACCAAATAAAGAACAACGAACTTGTATAGGCAAAGACACACATTCAAATAGAAAAAACACATATGGTACCATGCCAGAGTAAAAAGCCTCTAAAAGAGGGACGTATTAATTATCTGAGACAGGAGAAGATTGTTTACTGGAAAACATTGCAAAGAAAACAGAAGATCACTCAGTTGCCTTGAAAGCTTCTATGTCTATGCTTTCACATTATCACTACAGCAGAGCACACATGTAGTACATTACACATTCATTTCCCTCATGGTATTTGAGCTTTCCCTTAGACTTCTGTTATCATCCCACTTCCTCCTCCAGCTTTTTTATCCTATGTCCCAGCAGACAAAAGCATTTATCTCAATCCAATCAGCCATCTCTCCATACTGCAGGAGCCTCCAACATGTAAACACAATTCAGCATTCAAAAAGTGCTTTCTGCCTATTTTCCCACTCAACCACTCTGAATTTATGGAGGGGGTAATGCACAGTTTCATGCAGGACATTTTCAGAGGACCAGAGTGGGGCCCCAGTCTTTGGCCAGATATAACCCCAGTGAAGGTGTGGCCTGCTGGGTCACAATGAGTCCCAGGTGTCCCTCAGAAGAGGGTTGGGGTGGTTGGGGTGGTTGTGGTGGTGGCGGCTGGGACTGTGGCTATCGCTAACGATGCTAACACAAACCTTCTGTCACGGCCATATAAAATGCTGCCCCTTATTAAGTGGGGAAAATGAGGGATGGGTTTCCTATAGGGTCCCTTGGGGGCTCTGTGGAGCATGACGTGGAGGGATCGTGGTGGTGGGGAGCAGGACTGCTAATATATACACTGTAACTATCAATCTGTCCTGTTGGTCTTCTCTCTTGGGAAAGACTTGAAATCTCCCATGAATGATTTGCAGACACAAACCACAGGCACATGTGTGTGTCTCAGTGTTTGTTTGCTGATTTGGCAGTGTTTGCTTTTGAATCAGCTCCTGCTGAAGTTGCCTCCACATTCATCACATGATGTGAGCTGTAAATTTCTGTTTGGACTCTGACAGTCACTGACAGTGTATACACTAACAGTCTAATTTTAAAGTTTGACTGCAAAACTGCTGCTTCTGTTACTGCAACAACTAAAAAACCTGCTGATTATTTTTCTGATTCACTGATATGTCTGCATAGTCTACAAAATAACCTGTCAAATTACCTAACTCTGCAGATCCCCCATTTTAGCATTTTTTAGTTATTCATTTCTTATTGCACTCATCTAACTTACAGATGCAGCAGGTGGCTAGGTTCAGCAAAAAGAAAGAAAGAATGGAATAAACCTTATTCCACCACAGCCCGTCACAGCTATGAGTCAAATTTAGCAGCCAGCTAACAAACATACTGTGGAGCAGTTAGCAGCTAGCCAGAGCTTTTTTCTGGACTTGGTAGAGACAAAAACACTGCAAAAATGAGACTATAAAACGTCTGATTACTGGATGTATGTAAACATATTTACTCAGACTAACTACAAAACATTTAATCCGACTAACCTTGGGGTAAATGTACTGACTGTCCTTACCATTTCAACTATGCAAAAACTAATGAGTAAAAGTCTCATCTGTTTTCCTTGCTGTTCCTAACACTGGGTAATCGTAATATATTTTATTAGTCTTGGTCTAATGCTGACACACTGAGGAAGTTTGACTAACTTTGCTTTAAGCAAACTTTGCACCAGGCAACCACAATCTAAACCACAATGTTACAATATAAAATTCCTCTCAACACCTCACTGCTCTCTGTGCACTACCTGTGTGTATTGGCCTAATACCTCAGATTTAATGCTACACTTCACCTACCAGTCTCACCTCCTAAACAGCTGAGTGCTACAGCGGCTGTCTAATCCCCCCACCCCACCCCCGTTCAAACTGTTTCTATCTGCAAGCCGGCCACGTCCATCAACAGGAAATTAACCCCAGCCTCCCTGTAATGTGAAACAGCATCAGGCTCCATAACGGCAGTTCTCATTCACAAGTCTTACACAGACACACACACATACACAGACACACACACGCATTGTTAAAAATATGCCCTGACGCCTGGGACTGGGGTGGGGATGAAGTCATCAACACACATGCAACAGTTTGGATATGGATGTATACCCACACACATGCATGCACGTGCACACACACACACACACACACACAGATTTGCAGCCAGCCACACGCAGGCAGTATTCGCACCACTAACTGGCTGCGGAGACAGCAGTGTTATGGCTTCATTGCGGGCAGACGTACAGCTGGGAATGTGGGACGTGCAGGCTGGAATACCTGGCAAGGCGAAAAGTCTGGGAAAGGAATGTTGCATTGACAGGAAGGTATGGATAGGAAACTCTAGGTATGCGTGTGTAGTGAAAACAGAGGCCACTGTTGTCAACTGGCACAGCATTTATGGCTAGAGGTAGGAGTGTACTTTGTTTCATGTGTGGTGAGGGTGGGTGAGATAAGGTGGGAAACAGAGGGAATCACAGAGACAGAAATGTAGGTTTGATCTAAGCATGAAAAAGCAGGAGGGAGCATCACTCATGCTGATAAGGTTTCATTAATGACTGGACTGCTGCAGGTGAAGGACATTTCCAGCTCATACAGCATGTACTGCTCAGGCTTTGTGTATTTGTGCAGCATGCGTCATGAAAGATATTGTGTTGTGATATTGTGACTGCTGTTGATAACTCAAGTACTGTCCTCAAACTGTATAGTGATCATCACTAACCTTCTGTTGTTATTCTGGGCAGACTGCTGTTGCTGCCTCCAAAAAAGTATAAAATACATAATTTCCTGTGCAGGAAGAGATTTTCTCTGGGAAAGTCCTTCCAGACAGAAAGTGTGTAGAACGGTAAATATAAATGCTTTTATGATGTGTGTCAGATCAAGTGATCAGTGACTCATGAGAGCAAAACAGACATTTATTTCTATCAAAAAGGTCATTGATAATTATATAACAGCACTAAAACTGTGTCTCAAATAACTACATCGTTCACTCATTCATAAATTGCATGGCCACCACAAATGTCATATAAAATTTTGTGACAGTTTAGTAGATTTTCACCAAATGAGATCACCACAGTCATTAGGAGTCATCCTCTGAAGACCTTGAATAACTGCTTCAAATTTAATGGCAATCATTATTCAATAATTTATTGTTTTACACACATCACTGCTAATAGGACAATATAAAAGTGGCCGATGTCCACCTCCTGCAGCATTAGCTGATTAGAGCAGAATACAACAGATAATAAAAGTGGGATGTAATTTCAAACAATCACACAGAGATTACGCAGCAGGATGATGTCTTAAAGTCTGACAACCTTGAGTAATAGCTGACCGCAAAAAAAGGGGGAAAAAAAATCATGTACTCGTTCAACATCTGAAACTGATCTACTTCCCAGCTACTGACTTAGTCTGACACCAACCGACACTCATATACCCACCACCATTCAAAAAACTCTCCCAGTGTAACACCAACAATATCCCCAAACCCACATCTAGTTAACCGAAGAGTAATGTATTGGCAAATCCTCTCTTCCCATAGCATAAAATTCCTTCAGGATCATTAGGGAACCATAACCTCATTGTGGGTTTGAAAAATTCTTAAAACATAGATCCCCATCCCATTAAACCAAGTTACAGCTAAAAATAAATATATACATGCAGGGAGCTGCCATGTTTGTTAATGCCAGAGATTAATGTGGAGCAGACTGGGTCTATTAGCTGCTGCTTTAAAGCTCTGTGCACTTCAAACGAAGGAGCAGAGAAGGAGCAGATGTTGCTGATTTATTAACACAACAAGGAAACTGCAAATGGTATCTCCACTTTATTTGTTTTGGCTAATTACAAGGGAGCAAAGTCCTCTGAATTGACAGCCATGATAATGCTGAGAAGTCTGTCAGGTTTATTCTTAGTACAACTGGAGGGTAAGTGTACTGTAGGCTTCAGCCAACAATGGCAGCAATTTCTTGGTTCGCAGTCTGGTGAGCCACAGCTTCAGGTCAAAGTGGTCAGTACAGTCCCATACTGTCCTCTGTGCAGTTCTATTGTCTGTGGACAATATGCACTCGTGGCCTTACCACGGTCACCGGGCCAAACACATCACAGACACAAAAAACATCCATCCTCAAATGCTGTGGCTGCAGTTTTCTCCATGACTCATTGAAATTTAGACGAGAGACATGTTTTCAATAAAATTCTACACTTTTTCCCCAGGATGTCAGCGTCAGTGTCAGTTGGTTGTATTTTAACGAAAAAAAAGTTTTTAATTGTTCAGCAACACATCAACTAAATTGATTTTCTACAGATCTCTGTAGTTACCTAATGATGTATCCTGTTCCTATTCCCTGATCCCCTGCCAGAGATGGTCTAAACAAAAAGACACTATTGAGTTGCATTATGGGAAGCGGACCCAGTGATTTTGGATATTGACTCATAGGCAGAAAATAAGGATTTCTTGGATATCATGATTACTGACTCCTTTAATGATGCTTTAGCAGAATAGGCTTGATCCAGGCTGAGTAATATTTCCCCATTTTACCCATACAACACTTACCCATCTTTATTAGTGGCATCTGCAGTATATGTAAACCACGAAACTCCATTTAAAGTACAGACAGGTAATTATTTATTATAAAAGTTCCCAGAATCATCTAGCCAATATTGCAAGATGAAGGTATAATTTGTCATCATTCCTTGACCACAATTTTCCCAAGGAGATGTTTCACCGCCTTAAGTGTTCCTTGAAAATGTCAACACGAGTTCTCCACGGCTCTCTTTATATAAGCCTTCAAACTGCAAGTCAAAGCGGGAGTCCAATTAAAGCTGCATGCTAACCATCAATGTAACTGCATCCACCGCTAAATATCATTTGGTGGAAAAACAAATTCTGGCCTCCTGGTTAACAGAGGGATGTTTTCCATTAATAGGAGGAGTAGGAGGGAGAGCTCACTGGCAGACATTAAATGGATCAACAGGCCTCTCTCTGTCTGTGTGTGTGTGTGTGTGTGTGTGTGTGTGTGTGTGTGTGAGTGACAGTGGGAAGCAGCTTAATTTCTGTGTTAAGTTTCAGTAGGGTTACAGGGGTGCTTGCGTACAATAATGTGTGTGTTTGTGTGTGTATGAATGGATGGAAGTGTGTGTTTGAAACACTGGGCATGCTTAAAACACATACATGAAATCATACTCTTTCAGAAAAGTCAATCAAGGTCTTTTGTGTGTGTGTTTGCAACTACAGTAACTTACTAAATGTCAGAAGCTTAAAGTGCAGCTTATTTCGCAAGTACAGTTCCCAACCATAGGCTACATTAGTTCTCAACAATCATACCCTGTATATATATATGTAAATACATATAGAGTGTGTGTGAGAGAAAGGAGATGAGCCCCATTCAGAAGCCCAGGGGAGAAAAAGGGCAGCATCATAAGGTTGTGGGTGTAATTTTCATACCTGTCCCATTGGTAATGGTGCACGGATTTCATGGGGCCCCAAATAAGTCAGAGGGGATTAGTTGAACCTCCTCTGCTGTAGAAACACACAGAGAAAAGTGGAGAGGCAGGGTGAAAATGAGTGCACACAACAGATTAATGTAAACGTGACCCAGAGTGCTGCAGTACACACATTTAAAAACTTTGAGCTGCTACACGTCTCAAGGATTCTGTTCTCACACAGCACATATGTAGTTAACAGTGGCAGATTTACCACTGGAAATTTTTGTAATTTAAAAATCAATGGGTTTTGATTTGATTTCATTTGAAATCAGTTTCTAATTGTCCAGTTAAAGATCTCTGGCTTGTATGTAACTGAGATGTAACCTGTAATTCAGAACCATTTTTGTTTTATATGCTTTAATATGAAGGGGAACAGTAAGGGCCCCCAGTCACTTACAGTATTTAACAATTTAAACAAGCTACAAAGAGACAGACAGACGGACAGACAGAGACAGACGGACAGAGAGCAACTGGGAAAAAAATAAGGATCAGGAGGGAGGCAGCTAAAGGAAAGAGGGGTTGGAGAGCTGGAGGGTGAAAATTGCAGGAGCGGGATTATGGAAGATTACTGTGCAGAGGCAGGAGCAGGATGTGGGGGAGCAAGACAGAGTTAGCTTTCATCTGGTCACACAAGACAAAGGAGCTGCCAGTGACGAGCACAGGTCCCCCTACAGCCATGCTGGATGGTCGATGGGGTGTTATGGAATGGCAGTGTGTGTGGGTGGGTGGCTGAGGTGGGGAGAAAGGGACAGTAACTTAAAAAAAAAAAATACCAGACAAATAAAGCATATTTGTAAAACTTCAGCCAGTTGTTTGAGATAGTTAAATGTTTTTTTTTTAATATATTGTTACTCCCATCATAAATCAAAGCAAATAAAGGGAGATAATTCTGACATTTTCATCTGAATAGCATGTATAAACATGAAATGTCAGTGTTGTCTAATCGCACACACACAAACATAATGATGGAGTCAGAGGGGAGGTCTCTAGATGAGTGTTTGTAGTCTAACAGAAGCCTCTCTTTCTGGTGGTGGAGTGCAGGCAGACACTCTAATTACCCCTCTGCACTGTACCACGCTACTGTCTTACTGTAGGGTTAGTTCAGATGAAGGGCTTCTTTGTGTGTATAGTTGTGTGTGTATGACAGAGAGAGAAGCTGAGATGTTTAAAGGTGAAGATGAAGTCATATCTCTTGTTCAGATTAACGTGTGTTTGTGCTGTTTTATGCACTCTGTGTGTATGCTGTCTTTGCATTTCTGTATACATGCTACTGTATACGTGTTTATGTGTATGCGGGTGTGTGGCTATGACTGAGCCACTTTTCCACCTCCTTCCTTCCAGGCGTGGATTGTATTATGTGTGTTCGTGTGTGTGAAGGATTTATATGCATGTGTATATATCACTCACCATCCTATCAGCCATTACCATCTCTCCTTCTCTCACGCTCATTCGCTCACTCAACCAGGGTTGAGAGAGAGAGAGAAAGAGAGAGAAGAAGAGAAAGAGGGAGAGAGAGGCTGCCACTGTCATTTGTCTATGTCTTCCATTCAGCCGTATCTAATGACCACTAACAGGCCATCTGGACTGCTTCAACATATAGACTTTTACTCCCATTTCACCAGCCACTGTGTTTACTCACTCTTATATTCACACATACATGCACATTGTCCTCTCTCCTCCTGTCCAAAAAGTTGTTAGTGTGCATGTGTGCAAATGTATGCCAACAGATCCAGACACACAATATATGTGCACACATACTTGATTTGATTCCTTAAAATTAAGGGAAAAGGGTATGTCCATAATAATGTATGTCTCATGAGCCTATACTAAAACAGTTGCAGACATACAACCAAAACAATGAGATAAAAAAAACACTAAAACATAGAGCCAAGAGGAACTACAGAACCGGGTGGTTATTTTCTGTCATCATTACAAGCAATACCCCTCACATAGAAGTAGTAATTTGATCCATTGTTAAAACAGAAATAGTAAAAGGAAAAAAGTGGTTATATGATGATGTTTTTAAATAGAATACTGAGTGTCACTTTTTAAACGATCAGACTTTTTTCTGGTTTCAAGATACTAAAACTACAAAGTGTGAAACAAGTTCACTGTGAAATCATATTAACTCTAATGGCAGTTGCTTAAAAATGGTACCTTAAAATAATAACAAAAAATGTAAAGAAAAGATATACCCTGGCAGGACACACCCCTTCATACAGTTTGTCTCCCCCCTCAGGCCCATTCCCCTCTGTGCTGTGATGGCTCTCTGTCTTGGGAGAGCTTATAGCTGTCTCTCAGGTATCCCTCAGCTAAGACTTTAATCTCAGCCAGAAACTAGAGCCACACACAGCACTAATGGGCCATAATGGCTGACAAAAACACACGGAACAACCTGCAGGGGCTCCCTGGCTTTTCACAATCTGCTAATTCCACTGTCTCAGCCTCACTCACCCTGGACCCATTCACCTTCTATCTCTCTTTATCTCTCTCTGTCTTCCTTCCTCCCTCCTTTTCTTCTTCTCAGTAATATTCCCAGTCTCTCTCATTCCTCTGATCTTATTCTCTCTGTCTCTGCTGGCGTTGCTCAGGTCTGTCAGCAGTAGTTGATTCCATGGACGGCTGCATACTTGTGTCTGACTGAAGCTTTGTTTTGGGACCTGCTGACCCCCCCCACTTAACGGATTCTTCCAGTGTGTGTGTGTCAGAGCATCTTTGTGGGTGTGTGCTGGTTCACCTGTACACATAAGTAAGCTATGAATGTGTCTGTATGTGGTTTTATCACAGGGATATAAGCACATTAATGTGTTAGCGCCTGCGTATGAGTGTGAAGGTGTGTCATTCTGATGTAAAACACTGAGCAGAGTGGCAGCAGCTCCACAGCCGAGGGCCTTTTGACAACAACTCCCTTTGTTGGCCTTTCTCTTGACTTAAGAGCTTTTCTCCCTCAGTAACCTGAACAGTTTATTATCCACAGCAGCTATTCAGCAGCACAATGCGGGTGTGGCAAGGGCTGCACAAGTAGCAAGAGAGGAGGAGGAAGCCTTGGAAGGTGTGTTTGTTTGTTGTTGCTGCCATTAAAACAGCTTGACCACCCTTGAATAATACTGTCGCAGTCACCCAGAGGAGAGTTTGTAGTCATGGTCGTTGGGATTTGTGTGTGTGTGTGTGCAGAGGCAGAGCAGAGGGTATATCCCCTTAATCCAGCTTGTTTGCTTTTTGGGGGCTCACACATGTAGCGTTAGATTGGTCAGCTATTCATAAGATTTTGTATTACTTGACTTAATACTGTCAAAAGTCAATGTGGGTTTAAGTCAACTGTATCCATCTTATTTGCGGTTGACACAATCATCAACTTTTTAGGCTGGTTTTAATCAAGAGGTCAAACTTATGCAAACTGCCTCTAGAATCCACCTAACTGGTTTTAGTCTTAAAGGAATAGTTCAACATTTTGTTAAAAAAAAAAAAACATACTCAAGTTAGGTGAGATGATCTATACCTCCCTCTCTGTGCAGTAAATATGACCACCAGCAGCAAACACAGGGGCAAACTGCCAGTGTTTTTCAGAACTGATTTTTTTTTTTCCATTCTTTTTTTTCAGTGTACTATTAAAATAAAGTTGGAGGGGCTGGAAACCTATCCATCATAAATATAATGGCTGCTTTTATTGTTGCCAGAAAGACTTTATAGTGGTAGTGCATCACAGACCTTTCAAATTCATCCTCACATACCAACAAACAATAACATGCAACAATAATGTACATTTGACAGCAGTAAAAGAAAGGTGATAGATTGCCTAACCTTCTTAGCTCATCTGCTTTAAAGTAAAACACCTATAAAAACCATTTAGAAAACACTGGAATGGTCCTTTATGAGGGAAAGTTAAGATACACATCAAACACATACAGCATATACTTTAAAAGATATGTTTTTAAAGAAAAATACATGTTAGTTTATGTTTGTGTTTGAGTTTCTTTTCACAATCACTGGCTGAGTCATAGTTATCTGCTTCATTAACTGCAAGACATGATTATCAGTGATACAGGATGACACGTTCTGTATCATTTCAAGGTAATTCACTCCCTCTTCCGTCTTCTTTTCCCAGTGTAATATTATCATGAAGGTACTGACTGAGTCATCTAACCACAAAAGCCACCAGAAACCAACCAAATGACAGGCTGCTGGAGCCAAGCTGCATGGGAGTTAGAGTGACAGACTGGGGGGAAACGTTGGCCACCATTGTGTTAAAGGAGACAGTAATTTGAAGAAAACAATGTCGACGACGCTTCCATAGACAAACAGGCGTCAAGCTGTCACTCAGATACGTTTAATCCACACGCCTACCAACCTCTGCTGCTGAGTGATGCAGTGTGTGTGTGTGTGTGTGTGTGTGTGTGTGTGTGTGCGCGCGCATTTGTATAGGTGTCTGTGTTTGCACTGTGCTCACCTTTCCCTAGTTTAATAACTGATGTATCGCCTTGATATACTTTGATGACACCAGTCGAAGGGTCAAAGGTCATGCTGAATTGGGCCAAAATATTAAGATCTGCAAAAAGGCAACATAACACACAAGAGGTTTGGTTCACACTTCAGTACATTAGGCATATGGGAGAATGAAAAGGTAAAGTCAGCACTACTTTTTACTAGTTAAACTAGTCACTGTGTTTAGTTGCACCATCAGTACTGTGCTGCATAATGCAACCAAACACATAGTTCCACTTTTTTCATTCCAAAAACATAGTAATGTTCAAAAATAGTTTTATGAATCACAGAAGATAAGAACTGCAATTCTTATATGAATTTCTCACCCATCCCTACAAAGTAGCTTTTGTTAAACAGCAGCAACAGCCACAGCAGTGTACACAGTGTAACTGTAACACAAGTTGAGAAGAGAAAGAAACACAGCAAAATGATTCTGTATAGTCTGTTACATAGCAATATGTTTTCCAAAGTGTGCTATCATTACCTAATTTTAGCCACAGTATGAGAGCAAATTGTACCATGTTAGTGGACTTACACACCTTAGGACATATACATCAGCATTTTTATTGAGCAAGTAAATTAAATTAATGTAAACAAGTTAAACACTGATGTTTCTATGGCCTCTGGAGGGAAGCGTGTCATCTGAGGATGGTCCTCTGGCTGGCTTCTCTAACATTTATCAAAGTCTCCCGCTCAGCTTGCTTGAGCATGCCCTCCCTGGAAGCTTTTCCCAGTGTTTGACCACACGATAAGTTCAATTAGTCACTGTCTTCCAGCAAAACCAAGCCTAAACAACGCCAACCCCTCCGAGTCAAGTGGCCTCCCTGGCTTCCATCAAAGTCACAGAGAATCTCCCCTTTTCCTCCCCACTGCAGGAAACTCTGGTAAGTCAGGGAAACGAGGTTCTAGGGTTTCATAAATTATGTTTGCCCTCCTTAAAGGGGAGGACGAGATGTGTGTGTGTGTGTGTGTGTGCCTGTATCAATTCCCTGTGTGTAGTTGGACTCATTAGGTGGCATATCAGAGTGTAGTTTCCCCCTTTTACTAAAAAACCCTGCTCTCCACCCAACCAATAACAACATGACCCTTGAGAGAACTGGTTTTAATCAGCGTGTGTGTGTGTGTATGTGTGTGTGTGTGTAGATTCTACTTGTGGAGTATTTATAGTTACAGTGTGTCCTTGTGTGAGTGTTTTTCTCTTCCTCCAACATTCATTTATTCATCATATTTCTTTCTAATTGATGTAACATAGCTGTAAGTAACTGAACATCATTTTACGACAGGAATGTGCAGATAGAGAGACAGAGTGCCCTTTGAAAGCTAACAGCCCTCCAACATTCCCTGACAGCTCTGGCTTGGCACAATATAGCATTTCATTTCAATCCAATATGGAGAAATCATTTGCGGGGGGAGCCATTCTCATGCCGCAGCTTGATGTGCTGCCTGTTTTGAGCTATTTCTGACCAGACTCATGGACAGAAAAAAAAAAAAACCCTCCCTCCCTGCCTCTGTGCCTCCCGCACTTTTGTATCTGGATGTGTGGTGGAATCTTGATGAATGTCCCCTGACTGGATACAGGAGAGGGCAGAGATCTGAATCCGTACGCTGCAGTACAGCACACTGTCAAGCGCCACATAGACAAGTATGTCAGAGAGTTCAGAGTGTTCTTTCCTTCATATTATCCTGGTGCTTTAGTTTGTTTGTTTCTTACTAACTCTCTTGCTAACAGAGATTGTGTTAGCCTGTTTCTTGATCATAATTTCTTTCTAACTAAGCTTGTTTCCTGCTAACAGAGCGAGTGTCTCATTTCTTGCTAAAAATCTTATTTCTTTTATTTCACTAACATTTTCTCTCTCCCTCTTTCTCCTTTCTCTCATTCTTGCTCTTACACCTTTTCTGATTTTAATCCTTTAGTTTGCTCTTTGTATGTCTATCTATCAACCCCATTCTTGCTTACTCTGTCCCTCTTTTAGTTTCTCTTTACAGAACAGACTATAATCTTGGCTTGGGCTCCAGCATCTCCTCCTACCCTTCAATCTCGTGCAGCCATAATTATGGCCACACCAAGCAGAGAGGCTTCTAAATCATTCAGAGATGGTTTGGCTTCCTGACTCCTTTATTTTTTCCCCTCCTCTCCTTCTTAAATAAAGTGGGAGAGAAGCTCCATTTGGGCTTGTTCTGAAGGCTAAATTATAACTGTGCAGACGTTCCTCTTTCGCTGAGTCGCCTTTTGATATTTTATCTTGCACTATTTCGAGTGCCTTATAAAAAAAGACGGGTTGACATTATAGGAGGGGAAAATGTGGGTTCCAGCTCTCAAGCTGACTTTTCCGAGCTCTGAGTCAATTTGTCATTCAGTTTGAACTTTTAGACATGTTTAAAAAAAACACTGCACTTTCTGACAATGACTTTTAAGACTTCAGTTTTTGAGAATGAATTCTCCAGTGCTGCTTGACAACAGAACTCTTTGCCACAAAATTGTTCCAACTATAGTGCCCAGCTCATGAAATCCTTAACCCTTTAAGTGCTAGACGGTTTTGCTTGGTGTTCATTTTCTTCACAGGCTTATGGCATAGTCACCACATGTTTGGTATACATTCCATACATTGTTAATTTCACAACTGTTTTTATGATGGGACTGTTTGATACTGCAGAAAAAAGCCTACATTTGAGAGGCAAGATCTGAAGTTATGAGCAGCAGATTTTACATGATACATGAACATTTATCCACAATAGATATAGTAGCTGTCCCTGGGAATAATAAGTTGAGCTGATTGCAGCAGTATGTTTGTAGCATCTGTGTGCTCTGGTTTGACTCTTAGAGGAATGGTTGCAACTTCTGATGCAAAATGTAATTTAGTGGGTGGTAAGGGTTGAATTTTTCTGCCAAGAAAAATATATTGTCACACAGTGATGTGTTTTACATTTCCAGCAGCAGCAGCAACAAATCTGTTGAAATACATTCTATGGATAATACAGTCGGTAAAATCTAAGGCTATGTCTACACTATTGTTGAGAATTTTGAAAATGTTGTCAAATGGGTTTTAGAATATAGAAAAATATCTTGAATATCTTTCTCCTCTGTTTTTGGTTAAACTTTTGGTTACTGCTGCCAACTTGTGAGGTTAAATGGCTGGACTGGTTGGTTAGTCTGGTTGATCTCACCAGTGTCTGTCTCCATGTTGTCATATTTTGACAGACATATCAGTTTCTGGAACCATAAGTGTTAGATGCTAGCTGTTAACAAAGACTGACTAAGGCTAATTCCTGCTGTTGCTAATGTGAGAACCTCATTCAATTCAATATTTTGTCATTTTGCAGCTCACTCAAGGCGTAAACACACTGTATGTCAGTAACACCTGCACTGTGCAATAGGCTTTGTTAACAGACAAATGAGTAATGTGTTTGAGGCAACAGTGATTTGGCTTCTACGTTTCATGTTTATGCCTAAGGACTAATGTCTGCTTTGGCTTTTTAAAGTTTCACATCTACTCAACACTGTGATGGGTAAAGGGGAAAAATGATTTCTGGGAAGTGCAGAACTGGGACATCACAGTAAAGTTTACAGTAATCTGTCAAAATGACAGATAAACAGGGGTTAAAAGAAGAAATAAAGTCTGTGCCGTCTTCCTTCCATTTCTCACTGGAGAAATGATCTGTTCTGTCTCTCAGGGAAAGGCCAGTGTACTCAGTGGCATGCACTTCACTTTGACCTGATAACCTGCAGAGAGGACAGACAGACAGGAGGGCGGAGAGACAGCAAAGCGAGGAGAGATAGAGGCAGACAGATAAGAGTGTGGTGGTGGTGATGGAAGAAGGGGAAGAATAAAAACTAACATGAAAGACAGGAAGGGAAGAGACAAAGCCAGTGGGTGGATGACATGAAACAAATCTTCCATGTTTTCTATCTGCTGTCCATCAGTTTGTGATCTTCTGTAAATACATTTCATATAAGTTTATTTGCCCAGAGCGAATCCCTGCAAAGAGAAGGAAAACAAAGTTCAAACACCACTAATGTGATTATGTTGAGATCAGAGCGCAGATCCTATCACTCCCTGCGCTTCAAAAACACAGAGTCACACCACGAACTCCACAAGCCACCCCTCACATATGACAGCCAAGTGGTAGACACCGCGGTGTATGAAGTCCTGAAAGCAAAGAACAAGGGAGCTCTTGTGGATCAAAAAGGAGGTGGTTTGGATATGATTTATGATTAAATGTGGTGTACAACAGAAGAACATGGGTAGTAGTGGGATATTCTTACTTTTAGTGTTAAGCTGTTGTCAGACTTGGACTCTGTAATATTGTCAAACTAATGGCTTTTGGACCTTCAAACAAAGGTCAGCACAACATGTATGCTCTGTGTTGACCCTGTTCAGACATGAAGAAGAGTGCTCTCAGTTCTCTCACAGACTGCATTAGTGATGGTTTTTGAACTTTATTTCTGCAGCTGAAGGTTAATGAATGACCATGGATTATATTTTTATGGACTCATCATGAGAGGATCTTTCACAACATACATTTTGGTCATTTACAATATTTTGTGTTACAAATACTACCTAGTGATCACTGTGATTAGTCTTCCTTTGTTTGTACTGGCCCATAAAATATTCTGCTGTGAAAGAACCTTTAATAGATAACCTAAACTGAATTTACCAGATCTTCATTGGCAATAATGAAAGATAATTACAGTGACTAATAACATACATGTTGGCATGAAAGTATTTTTTTCAATCAAGACAGACTTGAAAAACTTTGTCTTGTATAAACGTGTTCATGTGATTCTCTGATGGTATTTAATTCAGACATGAGATGTGTTGGATGTGTTGCCTACTACCATTGCTGTCCTGACTTTTACTGAAAAGTAATTTGCCATTATGTAATGAAGTACACGTCTAAAAGTGGTTTATAGACTATAGTTTGCATATAAAATGGGGGGTGTACAATACATCCATCTATACTCGTTCCTCTTCTGTCTCACTTTTCCCATCCATACACATACGTAATATGTTTAGAATTTCCCCGCCAATATTTTATGACAGTATATTATTTAATCTTGCATGTTAACCACAGGGACAGGCTGCTGATCATATACCTCCTTCCTGCATTACACCACACACACTGCCACAGTATCCCGGCACAATGACCCCCATTTACAGCGCCTGGCTGCTCTCTGTGTTCCGAGCAGAGGGGCATTAACGTCGAAACACCATCAAAGCTTCAGAGGGATCTCTAAGGAGACGTGAGCTTTACGGTCTGACTCCAGCCACCAGATCCCATCTTAGTTTCCCTACACCTCTGCGTGTCAAGCTCCAGGGCGAATGCTGTAGCACATCACGGAGGTGGGTGGGAGCAACGGGAGTGGTGTTACATAGTCTTTATATTATATTAGTGTTCATTCATGAGTTGGAAGGGAGGAATGTGCCAAGAGTTGGCAGAAAAATGTTCAGCTAGCTTCCATTCACTCCCCTCCCTCTCTCCTTCTCTGGATGGAAGACAGGCTGTGTTTATGGCCTCTGTTAGTGATTTAACAGGGTACATGACCTTGGGGAAACTGAAGTTTGGAAACAATGTGGGGCAATATGGGAAGAATCAAAACATAACGCCTGGTAGAGCAACACTGTAGGTTATGTAAACACGTCCTGCTCACACAGTTGGTGTAATTTATAGACAGTCAGGTAATGGTTATGTGCTGTAGGTGAGCACATGGCAGAGCTGCAGGAGGTACACTGTGTAGAGTTCAATAAGTTGTAAATTTACTATTGCGTGAAATTCCAGCATTAGGAGGCTACAACTCAGAATTATGGGCTAAGAATAATGTTCAAAATAAAAAAAGCCTTTTATTGCAAAAAATGTGTTAAACTTTTTTTTTTTAAATCAAAACAACAATGTCTTCATCCACTGCACCCTGAGCAGCTGCCTCCCCATTCGCTCACATCTGGATTCATTCACCGAAACATTTTCAATGGTCTCACTGTTCATACAGCACAGTGCACCCTCCTATCTGAGACAAACCAACGCTTTAATGAATGAACAAATAAGAGCAAGGCAGTGTCTGTCTCTGGGTGTATCCTCAGCAGTACAGGTGCACCAGAGTTAAGGCTGAGGGCTGTGAGAGATTGTCTGGATCTGACCATGTGTGGTGATGATAGAGCAGCTAGTGATAGTAACAGCTGAGTGTGTGCGCAGCCATTACACCACCTGCAGTCACTTATCACCTCCCACCTGGCCCCTGGAGGACAGATGGCAGAGGCACCTGACTCACCCAGACAGCCCAGTGAAGGGAGCCCCTCACTGGGTCACAATGACCAGAGAGGTGGGTGTCGGGGGATGAAGGCTGGAGGACAGAGGGAGGAGACATGGGATGGACTCTGGACACATGGAGCCAGTTTGCCTCACTAAAAGTTAGTGTCATGTCTGCAGCATCTCTACCTTGTCATTATCTGTCGCTGCATGCCCTAATTTCAGCCCCCGTGGCTCCTTGGGACACCTATAATGATGGCAATGCAGAGAGGAGGGCTGGTGCCAGTGGAACAAGCCCTGGGGCTAGCAGCGGTGGTGACTCACACTATAAGGAGGGATGAGCACGCAACCTAGCTGGACTTTGGGATGCAAGACACTGGCAAATGGGAGGTTGCATGTGGCACAAACATTCATGTAAACATGCAAACCACCGCCTCCACTTCCTAGTCCCACCAGCTGCCCCTCTGCAGATCCATAATAGGCTGAAGATCGTGCCCCTTAGCCAGGGGACCTGCAGGCCGCTCAGGGCCTCTCTGAGGTTATGGAGGTTCGTGGAGATGTGTGTGCATGTGTGTGTGTGAGGTTCTGTGTTGCCAAAGCCTGTGTAACTGCTGTATCCAGGACTAATTCAAAGCTCTGCTGAGCTCAGCGCCCCGCCAGGCTCTGCACTTTAATGTCAAGGGGGCACGGACGGAGCCTACGGTGCGCCGTGCAATTATCAAGCATGATGGGACACGGAGAGAGGAGAACATCTGGCACTGGTGGACGGGGGCGGGACACACCTCCAACCTCCCTCCCTCTTCTTCTGCACAGGAGAGGCTTTGCTTTGATCTCCAGCTGGAGCTGTCTGCTGTGCCTCTCCAGATCTATCACGCCGACATGAGATTAGCTTAGCCATCAGTATCATCATACTGCACTGTAGTTGGCCATCTTAGAGTCTAAACTGCATATTAAAGGTTCAACCTAAAGGTTTTCTGGGCTAGAGGTAAAAGTGGGTTGTCTGTTCACCTATTAACCCTGCTCCTGCTGCACACAGCCCAGCATGCTCCCATCTACTCATATCTGTCTTCCCCTGCTGCAGTATACAGTCAGCAGTCTTGCGCTCTGTCTCTATTTATCATTTTCCCACTGGCAGACAGACAGGCGGACTCCCAGATACTGAGTACAGGGTTGTAGTTTAACTTCAAAGTCCCCTGCACTGTAACCAATATTGGACATTTCTTACTGGGGGATAATTCACTGTCCAAATGAAAACAAACTGCTCTGTCATTACTACAAAGAGCATTTATGCTTCATAGGCTCTTTATTGGCTCTTACTGTAATTAATTGAGATCTAATAACACAACACATGGTGTGGGGTGAGTCACAGAGAGAATAACATTTACATAACATCTCAAGGTCTTGTTTACACGGCTGATCTCTAATGTCTTCTGATGATTAGAGCTGTGAAAACAGGCTGAAGATATAACAAATGAAAGAGCTCTTCACAGACATGTGTTCGCCATCTTGTCATGTTTAGGACATTATAGAGCCATGTGACATCATATTCCTGACTCGCGGGCACACTGTCCTTTGTCCAATTAGGGATGTTGTGGAGTAAGGTAATGGAAAACGGATGTGTCCTCTGAAAAAAAAAAAAAAAAAGGAATGGCTTAATTGAAAAGTTAAACAAAATAGTTCAGTAAATCTCTGTGGCCTCTTTGAAAAACAAGGTTTCAATCGAGACCAGGAACGCTATTGACTGAAACAAAACCATTTAAAAACAAAAGGGAAACTTACTGGCCTCTAACAAAGCCTTCATATGAAAATCCTGAAAGCTATACGCTAAGTACGTCGCTGATGTCATCTTGATGAAAATACAGTAATTTTTTTTTTTTTTTTTAAATCCCATGAGGGTTTATGTCCTCTTGCTTTGTTGTGTGCAAGTCAAATTGCATCTGATGACGAAAAGCACTGTCTTACTCTTAGTTTCCTTGGTTGCCCGGTGCCCTTTATTGGACGACATTATAAACAGATGTTGGAAGAAGATGTTTGGAGCACTTTTGTTCACTTGGGCCCCTCTGGTAATGAAAAAAAGAAAAAAAAAGAATTGAATTATGATATTTCTTTTAACAGGATTCACTGGAAGCTTTTCAAAGCCTCTGTCTTGAGAAGACATTTTCATTGGAGGCAAAGGAAATGATAGATCTTTGAAATACGCACCAACATGAAGCAGTTGTGAAGTCAAGAAAACACATCCTGGTTATTTTTATTCCACTTTGGCTTAGATCCAGTGCTTTTGTCAAACTTATTGCAGACAATGGAGTTGGTAAATGTCCTTTTCATACTGTGACGTGTTATCAAACACTGAACTTGTGATTTAAAGCCTTTCAAAACTGTACACTATGGTTACTGTGTTCTAACTGCCACAAGTAGTGTCTTTCCGCTCTCTTTCTTTCTTCTCTAAATATGGGTTTGGGAGTTTCTCAGCTTTCAGCAACCAGCTTGAGGCACGTTGAAAGACCATTTCTTTCTGCCACTCCCTACCTGGAAATGCACCTCAGAATAACATGCACAGCAGCTTACATCATCCCTTTCCATGGAGGTGAAAGGCCTGCAGGTAAAGTCTTGAGGAGTGGACTTGCTGTAGCCTCATCCCAAGGGGACACAATAGAGAAAAGTCAGTGCTCATGTACATTGTCTCAATGTTCAGTATTAGATAAATAAAAAAGACATTATGAAGTAATATATATAAATAAGCCAATACTGTAGGTTGCAAATAATTTCATAAAAATATTTCATGCTATTTCATCATTTTTGTTTTCACGTGTCCAATTTTTTAAATTGTGATTTTATATTTCAGAATGCTGCTTTTCAACTTTGTTTCATTTCATTGTAGCATTTTCCCAGTTAGATTTTTATAACATCACATTTTAATTTAGAATGTTGTCACCAGTCGCTGCCTCCTCATGAGTCAATCTCATGGTCCCTGCCTCTCAGCTCAAATAACGTCATCAAATTTAGCCTATTAGCACCAATTACCTATAGCAACAGCAAGACTATAATTCAGAATCAAGCAACTACGGGCTTCTGCTGTTAAAAGAAGACACAGTTGTTAACTTCTCCTTTTACTTAGCTCAGTAGGGTTGAACATGCTACCTACCTAGCCAGCTAACTAGCGAAGTTGTGTGTGATTGATTTATTTCATGAGATTACATTTATTTATTTATTTTACACTTTGGGGCTCCATATGTGGCATCCCCTGAATCTTGAATCTCACATCCTTCCCTTAATTACAGTTTATGCACATTGTTGTGATGCCACAGCATCACAAGGCCTCTGCAGTATGTGTAAATCATGTCATTACACTGTTTGAACAGGAGAGGTTAGGCCTAATTACATGCCTGTGGGGCAGCTCAAGGTGTAGAGACGCCGAGGTGAGCTTCAACCCTGTTTATGTAACAGAGGAGAATGTGGGGAATGACAAAAGGCCCGTGACAGAGGTTAAGAGGCAGGTAGGAAGAATCCTTGCCATTCCACACATTGCTCCGCATCAGACCACAGGAACAGGCTGTGTGAAATAACAGACAGTTCGTCGAACACTGAAAATTTTCTAAAGCATTGTTTGTCACTAAGCTATTAATCAAGCAGTGTGGATCCTCCTTCAGGTCCACTTTCCTGCATTCCTCAGACAAGTAAGTTATGTTGCAGTGCTTCAGGCTTTCTGTGTTAAGCTTAAGTTTAACACGTTTCTGCAGAGTTTGTTGTCTTTGCCATATCACTTCCTCCTCCACAGCACTAATATCTTGACACTGACCTTATGTGCAATGAGTGAAAAGACAGAAAGGGGCTATGTTTTTGTGATATGAGTTGTAACATATCCTAAACCCTAATCTAAGGCTTGTGTAAATAAAGTCTCAAAGCCTGGACCGCTTCAAACAGATTTGTTCAGTATGGTCTTTGATCAAAAGCCCCTTCACTACAGTGTTTGTCCAGTAATAAAGCATTTTGAGTTTTTGGGGCTTATCTCTGAGGGCCGCTCTCTCTCTCTTTCTCTCAAGACAGATACTGTCCTTTCAGGGTCCTCTCAAGGTCATACAGACATAGTCTCAGTGATAGGGGAAGTGGCACCGGACCAGGAGATATCTTCAGTGTACTCGTCTGGAAAGTTTGTGGTTCTGTGAAGGTTCTCAGTTGAATGGCGGCACACACACCGCAGATAACAAATAAGAGCCTATGACTATGGAACATGTGTCCGCCAGTGTTATCATGCAGACAGAGGGAGAGAGAAAAAAAAATGATTGGTGGGTGGCTGGTGAAGTTTTTTTCTTACAAGGGAGTCTGGAGACAAAACATCGTGACACAGCAAGTATGTATTCCTGCCAGGTGATAGAAAGACTGCACAGAGTTCATTCAGTTCAGCTGAAGGAGAAAGAAGAACTTCTCTTGTGCTTGCTGGCTCACTGTCACACTGTCATGACTCACTGGGACACTGGAAAAGAACAGAGCCATTGTTTGTTATTAACATCACCTCTGCTTAATATGACAAGTCATATGACAGGTCTGCTGTGAAAAAAGGCCTATATGTTCAAGAATTATGTCAATATGTGTCAATTAAGCCACACCTGCACAGCTTACAAGAATATGGCTAAAAGTTACAGGAAAATGTACTTAGATAGATTTCTTTCCTGGAATGATTCAAATATGTTATGTACCAGGTTATGTACCAAATTTGGTTAAGATTAGAAGAACTGTAGAGAAGAAGTGTTTTTCAAAACAGAAGACAGGCCTTGTAGTAGGTCAGTACTGTTTTGTCCTGTTTGTTTCAGGTGTAATGTTCGTTAGACTAAGAGGAGGATTGTGAATATTGCTGTCTGCAGCTGCTGTGCTAGCTCTGAGAAACTGTCTCGTCCACTCTGCATGTTAGCCTCACTGTAGCTAATGTAAAACAATGTGGCATGTAACCTTAGTGCTCTGTTGTTGTTCGCTCTGTATCTGTAAGCTTCTGATGGAGCACTGATGGGAGAGGTGTGTTTGTTTTGCTGCTCAATTCTAGACTTAGAAACACAGTAAATAAACTCCACTGTGTGTCATAGTCCTAATAAGGCTGATATACAACTCTAATTACCCAGTAAACATTACGTCTGTCCAGGAAATTGTTGCACTGGATTAATCTTTTGCTGTCTAGGAGTTGGTGGCAGCCGCTCCGCTCTTCCTCAGCATCCCTCACTCACTAGGCCTCTGTCCATACCTCGACCCAGTCCCTGGTACAGCTCAGCTCAGCACAGCTCTGTCCCTCTGAAGCTAAGAGGACTGCCCCAGACCCCAGCACACACACACAAAGAATTCATTGAAAAGCAAAAAGCGAGGGAAGACAGTTTCTCAGGAGAGGGACAATGGGCGTTCTCCTCCATTTGGCTCACCCTTTTATCCTCGGACGTCCACAAGGGATGTAATTGTTTGGACACAATGCGATATGGGGCAAAGCTTTAGAAGACGCATCGCTTTTAATTAACTGTTGTTAATGATCTCATTATTGGGGCCGAGTGGGTTCCATGGGCCCAGCGTTGTGCACAGAGGTGAGTCTGGGGTCATCGTTCTGAAGGCCCCACGCTAACCGACAAAACATTGAGGAATTTGTCATGCCGCCACGGTGCATCAGCTCAGACACTGTCAAACTGGACCACTTCATACAGAAGAGAGGGTAAATTATCTTTCAATATTAGTTAAACACATTTGGTGTCTTTTCTTTGTTTTGACATTTTATAAAGAAAAGCAGTAAAAAAAAAATGTTGTAATGTAACCAATAATATATAGTTGTGCCTGTAAGGCACATGTATATTGTGGCAGTATTGGGATTAAAGTTATTAAAATATGCTATAGTAAAATGACTGGAAATAATTTTCAAATATCCATACATAACCACTATTATTAAGTTGCTTTCTCCTGTCTGGCAGAAGGCAGAAGCTTCTGGCAGAACTCTGGTTGGATCTTAGTCTCTTCTTAAGAGAACTGATAGAGTTTAACCTAATTTGTTGGTTTTCTTGCATGGCTTCATTTGCTCAGAGCAGGTCAAGTTTCCAGTGTGGCTGAAGACTTAAAGTAGGGTATTCCAAAAGCTTATCTTAGCCATCACAAAACATGTTTTAAGGTTTGCTGTCCTGTTGGAAGATCCCATTCGGGCCTAGAACACTGTAGCTGATTTTTTGTTGAAGAATTTTGAGGAATTAAGGTTTTTTGTCCATGTGATCAGCAACAAACCTGTGTCAAGTTTGAGGTTGCCAATTTTGAAGTAGGGGCTTCTTTCAGCAGTGTAGCCTGATTTGTAGTTGGATTTGTAACTGGCTTGACCTATGTTCCAGATTTCTTTTTTGTAAAAGTTTTTTTCTTCCTTTGCCCTTGCAGTGCTGAATAGAGGAGGTAAAGGTGATACTAAGGGAGGAGAGAAAAAGCAAGGACAGAGTGTATGATAGGAGCAGACGAGTGTAAGGGAGGAGAAATGGGGGATTTTTTGGCGTTGTGTTCAAGGTCTTATCTCCAGACAGGCCAGATGAACAGCTGGCTCCCCCAGGGATGATCCTCAACCACTCCTATCTGCCTGCCTCATACACACTGACTTTACCAGCACTGGTTTTGAGTGCGTGTGCTCTCACATGATTGCCTGTATAAGTATATTCACATGCATCCATGTACTTTGAAGAAGGAGAAAAGGGGGATTTTTGCTTTGTTGTTTATGTGTTTTGTCCTTATCTGATTGTGCAAAGTGTTCTCTCCTCTGGTTTATTTCTGTGTATCTTCCTCTAGGGTTTGTCCTCTTCTTATATCTCTGTCTGTCTCACTGCAAGAAGTCTTATCTGCCATCACCGAGGTCATACTGGTGGCTCTGTATGCCCTCAGCCTATCATAATCAGTGCTCAGTTGCACAGAGGTCACATACTACTGAGGTTGTCTTTGTTTGTCTTAATGCCGATGAGGAAAGATTCCATGCAAGAATACTGCACTCTGAAAAATTTCTGCATTTTGTTTCTGTTTCAGAGGAGCAGCCACACATCAAAACAAAGACTTAATTATACCGTATGTAATAAAGACCCAGCACAACACACCTGAAGATTTGATGGGTGTGGTAAAAACACTGAATCAGTGGGTGTGGCTACTCTTTATACCAGCTCTAATTATGGAATAATACTGTGTAACGTTTGCCTGTGCGTGAGTCTCCTTTGAAAATGGAGCAGCTGGGTGACATGATGTTAGAGAAATTACCCTTCATTGCAGGACTCAGGTTTAAGTCCACACGTTGGTACTGTGTCCCTGTGGTGTCCTTGACAAGTCAGTTAGAGGTATGGAACCGGTCCCAGTGACACCGCTTGTTGGTGGCATGGTCTGGTTCTAGACAGCATGCCCAAATAAATGACCAGATCAGCACTGGTTTTCAAAGTCGGGAATCTTCAGACTTCAATGGATGAAAGTCGCTGTTAAAATGAGGGAAATTTTAAATGTCCCAATTAGTTAATGTCCAAGACTGTCCGCCCAAGAAAAACAACAGCATCAGCTGCTTCAGCAAATGTCCAAAAATGACAAAGCCCTCTCGCAGCAGTGGGAATTATGACTGTTGTCCATTGTGAGTAAAGGAGGGAGTAGTGTGAAGTTACAGAGGCAAAAAGTTTGCAAAGGAAGGAGGGTCAGGATGGATCGATGGGTCAGCACTGGACGGAAGAAAGTGCTGTTCATTTCCCATCTCCAACAGGCAGCCGGTGTTTGTTTTTTTAAATGACCAAGATTGTTCCCTAACCTTAACCACATGTTTATTATCATAACCATGACAGTGACAATGAGTGATTTTAGGTTAGTTATTCTTACGTACCTACCACATACCTACCAGTCAGTATTGAAGAGGTCAGTGATTGTTTACTCTGTGAATGAAGTTGTAGCCGCTTCCAGGCGTTGGACCAATCAGTGATGGTATAGCAAACCTTACCCAAGGGGACTACTGTATACACGGGAACACATGTAATGTCCTGTTTCTCCCTGTCAAAATGCAGGTAAAGTTCTTAAGTTGTGGGACATCCCTCTGACCTAATGGTAATGCCACATACCACATAACCATTACTGTTCAATTGTAGCTGAGGACTGTTGCTGCATGTCATATCCACCTTTCTCTCCTCAATTTACTTTTTATCAGTATAAGGGAAAAATGCCCAAAAAAGTTCCTAGAAAAGTTCATATAGTGGAAAAGGGCTGTGAACACTGGTTGTTATTGGGATCCTCCAGGCTTCATTGAATGTTTGAAAGAGTTTAATCTTCTATGATTTATTGTCACAATTACATACTATGGATAATCATTCTGAATGTTACAATCAGCAAAAATCTAATCCATTCATCATCAAAGAGCAAAAACGTTATAGCCAGGAGCTTAACTGTTACGTCCCACTTCACTGAATATGTAGAGTTATTTCTTTGACCAGCACACACATGTATCTGTGTCTTTCTGATGTCTGGGATGTTCAATAGCCAACAAAAGAGCAACCCTGTGCTTGTCAAAGCAGAGTAAATCTCTCTTTCTCTGAATCAAGGAGAACAGCAATAAAAAAAAAAAAAGTACTGTAACACATTAACATGTCTAGTTAAAAAGAGAATGCTACTTCTGTATTCTCCGAAAATCCCAGGGAGAGGTTGCTGAAGGAACCCGAGCAGTCCCAGCAGCAAAGTAAGTGCATTTGACAAATCTCATGTTTTATGTGTTCTCTCCGCACCGCTTGGGGCTACAACGGCTAATTCAATTCAAGACACTGAATTATTCTTAAACTGCTTTTATCGCCCGTGTCTCAGGGTTTCTCTGTTACTCCATTTAGCAGGACTAGCTGTGACGGGGATGAATATACGCATTGTTTATTTTATTCATTATTTGGAGGTTTGCCAATAGCCCTATTATAGCTAATAGACCATTCTGTGGTGCATTATAATATAAACAGAATGTTTTACATGCCCATAAAGACAAAATATGAACGTTCTTATAGTGAGGCTCTAACTGAATCCATATAGGCCACAGCAACTCTAAACCCAGAGCAGGGGAGACGCTGGAAGGCACGCTCAGGCTTCTTAGGAGCTTCAAAGGAGGGGCGTTTCCTGGACTTTTTAAGACTAAACACAGGGAGAGCACGCAACATGGCGTGTGTGTGTTTAGAGTACCTGAGGGCTGCAGATTGCACACTTGGACATTGTATGCGTGTATGTGTGTTGTGTGAGTAAATCCGTCTGTGGTCTGATGAGTCAGTCGTCTCACTCCTAAGACCCCCTTTCCAAACATAGTGTGGTGGGCATCCTTAGTTAAGTGGTGCACTAGAGGAAGGAAAGAGGAAGAGTTCCTGATAAGAATGAGATAAGTGCTTCCAGGGTGAGCTGGTGACACAGCCTTAAAAATGTCCTTAAGCCTTTACGCAATTCAAGCAACAATAGAAACAACAAGAAGAGGAAGAGAGGCGTCATTACCAAGTGCTTGATTAGCTTCTTGCCTCAAATCACATCTCATCACTTCAAACACTTTCCACTCCCATAAGGTCCAGTTTGATTCTCCTGTGCAGGTGCTGCGTCTGAGTCAGACAGGACTGTGTCCAACTGCAGTACATGCATGTTAAAGCTGTGGCAGCATCATGCATCATCGCAGACATGACACGCAACCTTCCTTATGCACCTGTAAAGCCCATTCAAAGTGCTGACGAATGTAGTTTGTATTCACCGTGTGGATGTTAACTTTGTCGAGGCTGACCAAATTAATTTCCAGGGCAGAGGTGGAAACATTGTATCTTATGTGACTTACCCATATTTCCACATGGGATATAAGCACAGATACAAACATGGCTGATAAACCACTTACATCATTTTTATCCTCTTAGGTGCTTATCAGCTATCATGACAAGAGTAATATGAGAAGATTAATACCACTCTTACATCTGTCTGTATGAAGCTACAGACAGATGAGCCACTTATATCAACTTAAACCTCAGTTATATTTAAGGCTCTCATTCTTTTTGGTATTTATCAATTTTCATAGAGAAATAGACAGATTTTTATAAGAGGAGCAGACTGGTTTAAATCAGGCTCCACTCCAACTTCACATAAACCGCACATTCAAAAGTAGTCATTTCCTGCTGAGGAATCACCACAGTTTACAGTAAACAAGGTCAGAAAATGCTTGCAGTGATAGAAAGTTGAGAGAAGAATGGGAAGGGAATGCAAATAAGCTGTAATTATGCATGAGAAAAAAAATAAAAGAGAAGAAAAGAAACGGTGAATGTGCAGGCCGTAAAACCAAAACAATCAGCTGGAAGAGGCTAAAATGCTCGATAGACCAGCTGCTGGTTAAGAAAATGTAATATTTCCCTTTTTCCCCATATCCTTAACATTTTAATGTTCTCTATTATATTAGAATTTTTGCTTATGCTCCAGTTTAAGTTCCAGTTCTTTTCCCTCCCAGTAACACTGGTTGTATCCTCTCCTGCTCAGACTTCTCTGCTGTGACAGGAGCTGCCATGGCTAAGCATGTAACAGTTACAAAACAAGTGGGAACAAAAAGAGACAACTGTCCTCTGATGTCTAAATGTGCACTGAGGCAATTATGTGCCCATTTTCTCAAACCTTGGTCGCCTCTTTCATTTGTTTCATTTCATTACAGAGACCTATACATTTTGTCAGTTTGGAGTTGTGATGGCTGTTTGCAGAGCGTTGTGCGTGTATGATTTTGATTAACTTAAGGGAAATGAGAGCTGGATACAGTGCAGGCTGAAACAGGGCACTCAGTGACATAAAGAGAATGGTATTGTTTGTTGGATGGAAACCTCAAAGCCTTATGGGCATTTTTTAGTGAGCTGTTTTTCAGAAATGTGAGGTAAAGCTGTAACACCTCCCTCCTTACAACACACACTCTTATACTCACACATACATGCAGATATGAGGGTTATCTTATGTTGGCAAGTGAGTGTGGCTCCTTCCTTTATCTCCCTGCTACTCCCTACTCCCAGAAAGAAAGAAAGAAAGAATGAAAGTGTGTGTTTGTGTGTACTGTATGTATTGAAGCACATGTGAGTATGTGTGTGTGTCTGGTACTAATGGATTTAGCGTAAGTTGATGAAGGCCTCTGTCTAAACATCCCCCTGGGGGCTGTCACTGGACAACATGAACACTGTTTACATAATGAACACACACACACACACACACATTTCACCAGCTCCCTCCCCAGACCCAGCAGTGCCTATCTGACCACGACCACGTGCCCGCCCTGAAAACACCACTCACAGTCAAAATGAAGGAATGTGCAAGATGCTTTAATTAACACACACAAGGCTCACATCTTCAGCACACATATACACCCACCCCCTCCTTCCTCCAGTGCCACAGTAGCTGAGTGTACACAAACTACTGTCTGCTGGTGGGAGCTGCTAATTGAACAGCCGGGCCCTCCTCTAAACACCCCTCCATCTTTCATTAAGCAGGCCTCCTGGGAAGTCCAACAGACAGCACAGTAAATATTTGCCCACTATCTGTTTCTACTCCTCTGCTGACGTGAGCATTTCCCAGTCCCATCCCATCATCCCTTACTTCTTCTTTTTCTTTTTCTTCCCTTCTCTTCTTCTGCAAACACAGAATGAAAGCGAGGGGCCGACAGGACAAACAAAACGCTGAGGGTAAACATTCAGAGAGCTGCTTGTTAAGCTTAAACACATGTCATGCATCGCATGCACACACACGCACACACACGCACACAGGGAGTTGGGAATGGAGCAGCTGCACTAAAACGCTAATTACATTTATTTACTTCATGAGGACAGTGATTTATTTTCTGCGAATTTGGTCTTCAAAGGTTTTTTCAACATGCAAATGACACCCATTGAACTTTTCACCCATCAGCACTCATACAAGGCATCGCTTTGCAGTGGTGGAAAGTAACTAAGTACTGTACAGAAATACAGTTTGAAGAAACTTTTGCCAGATTATGTTTTACTGCAGCTGTTTTCAGTCAAAAAGCTATTATGACTTCACTGTACACTACCCGACCTGCACCAAGTGGCAGGCAGACAAAGTCAGCTAGCTGGTGAACACAGTTTAGCTAAAGAGCCAAATTTGTCCCTCAGGAGCTGGTGGAGACCGAGACAGGGCTTAAAGGACATACTGAACTTACATTCATCAGGTGGCCGGAAACATGACTCCATATTAATGCTAATGTTTCTCTGTGTCTTCTAGATTTGTAAATTTACAAGTATTTGGTGTCAGTGTTGTGTTTACAGACTGTTCCACTGTCCCAAGTGGGAAAAAATCAATTATTACTGCTTTGTCTGAATATGTCTATTTGTTTGATCCTTAAAAGCATGTGCCTGGTCACACAGAGACACATACAGAAGCTACTATTCTCTCTTCATTCTTGACCTTTAATCACTCATTATGAATGCTAATAAGCCATTGGTCATGGAGTTGTTGGTTCAGCTCAGTAATCAGGAACATGACCTTGTTTTAATGTGACTGTATGTTTAAGTTTTTGAGCCCTGTAAATGTTCATGTTTGGCACCTCAGGCTTTGACATCATCCTGCGCCGCTGGAATGGAAACAGTGAGCTTATGAGCGACGTCACTGCCCTCTATATGCTAACGCTTCCTATGGGCTGAATAACTGGCATGTGCACTAGGTCATTTTCTAAAATGCTATTAATATAATTATATAATGACACAATACATGCAAAACTGGGATTGTGGCTTGGTTAAAGGCAAAAACTGAAATTTGTCGACATCAGACAATAGACGGTGCCAACTCTATCTGTGCATTACAGCATAAGGTGAACAGAGCCTCTCCTGTGGATCTTGGCCTACAAGAAGTCCCAAATCCCATAATGATTCATAATGTCAAGTAATGACACTTCTTAAGCCTTGAATAAGGCCTCACCAGATTAAATGGTCCAGGACATTTTTCCTGATATATCACAAAGAGCCTGCAAGCTACTCTCAAACTTCACCTCTTTTTACCACTCGCTCTGCACCACATGCAAATGTCCACCTCTGTCTCTGTCTATGTAAACGTCAGGGATCTATGTTTAGTGGCCATTATGAGTTGGCGCTGGAACAGAGCCCTAAGGATAAAATGAAGGGAGAAACGGAGGGAAGATGAGAGGTTTCTCAAGGCTCAAATGACAGGGTAATGGGACCTACGAAAGCTGTCCCAGGCACTCACAAAGTCTGTGAGCGGTGGCAAAGGATGAGCTTTGGCGTGTAATGCTTTTACAAATGTTTTTGTTTTTGGTAGTAGTGCTTGATACTTGCAAGAAAAGAGCCAGAAGAGGCTATACCCCCTCTGATGTATAATGTGAGACAAACACAGCACTGAGTGTGTGGGAGCTGTCAATGACCCACAGGTGTTGGAAAAACATGAACGTAAATGAGGGGTGAGCTAACATTAGCAGGCTAGGTGAACTAGCATCCACTATCTGAGGGGAATACAACACAATACAATGGGTCCTCTAAAATATTGAATGTTGTAAAGATGACTTAGACAGATGACTTAAAGTAAAAACAGTTGATAATCAATGCTATGCCTGTTGGAAAAAAAAGGGGGGGCGGGGTGATTTCTGTCAGCGTCTGCCACTGAGGCTTCGGTGCTCTTAGCTTGAAGCTGTTTCCACAACTTTTTCCAAAAACAAAATAAAAAAATGACAAACAAAAAAAAAAAAAATGCTCTTTTGAAAACCAGAAAAATCAGCACAATAGCTGTATTGTCATTATAGTTTATATTTCCTCACAGAAAAAGTGAAAATAATTCAAATTTCAGTTTGGCTTTAGAGGCTTTGATGTCATCCCTCCTGATAGCATAAGTAGATTTTTGAGATAATTACTGAAGTGTCCTATTGACAAATCCAATTCAACCCCGAAACCACAACAGATCTGAAAAGGCAAAGCTTCTGCTTTAAGTCAGCATTTCTCTGTTGTCTCTCAGAGCAGTCAGAAAGTCCCGTCGAGCTGGTTGAAACCAGTTTCGGGGGTTAAATGACAGGTCTGGAGCTGCTGGAATTACACAGTTTGGTGGAAAGCTTCTGTTCCCAGAAAATTATGGCAGAAAAGAACTGTCATTGTTCAAACGCCTTCATGTTTTGGAAGGTGTGGCGGGAGAGCAGAGCGAACACTTCTTCAGGTCTTTCTTGTCCCAGTTTACCATCCGGAGGGAACATCCCTAACAAGACAGTGGTCACCCCGTGTTTGTGTTCTCACGCCTGTGTGTTTGTGAAGAGAGGGAAAAATGCAGCCAAAACTTTGAACTTAGCACTGAAAACCAGCTGTTCCTCCTACAACTCCCCAGGTGTGTGTGTGTGTGTGTGCATGTGACTGTGAATGCTGGCTTGTCACCAGGTGCTTCTTCTTATTTCTTTAGCACTGCTCACAAGCACTAATTACCGTGGTAAACCATTCCCAGGCCATAGCGAGGTACACATTATCATGACAACAAGCGCCTCTGGCAGTGTACCACAGAAAACAACACCAGGGAGAGAAATGTGTCCAAACAGAGGTGTCAGAAACTACATGATGTTTGATTGGGCCTTTTACAAGCTCATAATGTAGCAGGGCTCGTTGCAGTTCCCAGATTGTCAATGAACAATTTATGGAGAGAGATGTTGGAGCTGTGACGTAAAGGAAACAGAAAACAGGGAGGCAACCTGAAGATCAGGGCTCGAACATCCACCCTGCTGAAATGAACTTGAACAAGACACTGAATCCCTACAAGAAGGATACTAACTAAAGCTCATCCTGATAAAGCAATGAAATAATCCCAGTTTGTCACTATTAACAACAAGCAACTGGAATACACTTACAGCCTTGTTTCCACTGTAGAGACGTTTCTAGGAGCCAAGGAACCATTGTAGGAACCTTACACACACCGGGTTCTAAATGAAGCTCCTGTGCCATGTGTCAGAAAGAGAATTATAAAGTGCTGTTTATTTAATTACTGTAATATACTACAACAGGATTAAATAGGAATTGAAATAGCCATAAACATTCAACAGATCATGGCAATTATGTTTCCTCTGCACCCATTCAAACATCAGATCATGAGACAGTAAATAATAAACATAGATGGGAATGTATACTCTCTCTCCTTGGCTCCTTGGCTGTATCTGGAACTGTTTGGTTGAATAGAAGCATTACTGTAGAAATGCATTTGACAGTGATCAGAGGGTTAAAGATCAACATCCAACCAAGCACAGAATCTTCACAACATGTTATAATGGCTAAACTACCTTTGAACTATTTTTGAAGTTCTGTATTAAACATAATTATATATATGGTTTTTATAAAAGGTATGTTTCTCAAATGCACAGAATGACAATTACACTACGATTGCTAGAGTTCACGTTTATGTTTTTTTTTATCTTAGGCAAACTAACCCTTTAATTATAAGCACAAGCAGCATTTTGATGCATCTTCATCAGATCCAAACTGACAACTCCCGGCTACAGTTACACAAACAAGCTTAGGGGAGAGGTATGACCTCTTCTGCTGGGACGACTGACCCCACCCTGATTCATATGATGTCACACCATAATGTGTTGAGTATACCACGCCACAGACCAGTACATCACTTCCAGTCCTGTCCAACCTCTGCTGCTGAGTTCATACAGAGATCAGATGTTTATTAACATGAACCTCGCTCATATATCGCTGGTTAACTGCTGGACCGTTTCCCCTGCTCTCTTCCTCTCCTGACGGTTGGATGTGGATGGATGGCATTTACTGAAACCCAAATAATGACTTGATTCAATTAAACTCTGAACTGCTTCACATAATTTGGTAGTAAACGAGGGAAAACACAGACAGGGCAGACATAATCTTGCTCTGCGCTGACGCCTCCCACATAAAGACAATGTAAGCCTGTTAATGTCTATATGTCTGTGTGGGTGTGTGTGGCTGTGGGTATGTGTCTGTGAAGACAACCTCTAGACACAGACATAGTGTACACACTTTTGTTCGTTTTGCCGAATCACCCAAAACACCAAATGGATCTCGTAAACTTGCATGCAATTACACTTTGGTTTGGCGTCTGTGGTATCAACTCAGAGCATGGAATTTATACGAATTCACTATAAGTGAAGAGCTACGCACACACATGAAAAAACTACCGTCTGTGCTTCCCCAGCGTCTCACTGTGTGGTACGTCTTCTCCTGAAAACTCATAAAGTTGTGGCTTTGTTGAAAAACTCGTTACATTTTCGAGCCTCTCAGCACCTCTGCTAATGGCAAACATAAAATTGAAACAGTTTCTGGTGAGGCAAAGGTAGCTGCCAATGGGACTAATGAGTCAAGGACAAGAAGAGAAGTGATGCTTCAGTGCTGGTGACTCATCACAGAAGGAACTGAAACTTGAACCTTCATCATCAAAAGTTATTGGTGTGTGAATATTGTATTTGGATCTGAGTTTCTATCAGGGTAAAGCTGAGATCACAATGAGGCTGTCTTGTTTTTCCAAATGTAATCCAAAGTCTGTCTCTTCCTGAGATCCTGAACGAGATGTTGTCTCTCCAGTGGTGTTGTAATGCCTGTTTTTAGCAGGCCTTGATGTGCCTCTGACTAAACAACCCAGCATTCACTGTGCTGCGATGCATCTGTTTCAGACTTTTACTGCATTCTTTGAACAGCCATTTTGGAGATGCACGTCATGTCTGGAAAACACTGACTTTTATCGTTCGGAGAAGAAGAAGAAGAAGAAGAAGAAGGGGAAAAAAACATCCCCTCAGTTTTCCTAATGCTCTTTTACTTAGCAACAGGAAGTCTAGTGGCGCTTGAGACTGTAACCAAACCTGCGGCCCCCTCCTCCACTCCCCATCTTTGATGAGTGTAATTGGGAGTTGGTTCCATGGAAATGAAAAGGTAGAGCAGCCTGAATGACGTATAATCATCATGCGCTATGAAAACTGAGCAGAACACAAACTGAGGAGGTGGGGGCTGAAGACATAAAGGAATGAAACTGAGCTGCAAAAGAAGGGAACAAGTTTAAATGAAAAGATGCATCTTTCTCTTCCTAATTTGCATTAATGCTTGTGTTTCTGCGACTGTCTTGTGTAGGACAGACAGAAGGAGGGAGAGGGGTGGGGTGGGGGTTAACTGTAGCTGGTAGGCTGCTCCAGGCTGTAACAGGATATCATAATGAGGCAGCCCTCCTGCTGGGCATTTCTTCCTGTCTCTGCTCTGCCTGAGACAGTACCTGAAGCACACACTGCTGCCCTTCCTCTGTTTGTCTCTCATTTTCTTTAAATGTGTTGCTTTTTCTCTTTGTTGTCTCACTCTTGTTTCACTCTGCCATTTTCTTTTCCAGTTCAAATCGACACCCATGTTTTCTAGACTATCTAAGTGAGTAAGTGAATTCATGTTCTTTAAGTCACTGTAGGCAGTTGGTGATTTTCATATGAAAACAAAGCTGCTTATCAGTCTCAAGTGGCCGTTACACCACAAAGTGACTCTTGCTCATATTTATTACTGCTCTGCTCACTCCCTCCTAGCATTTTGTTCACCATTTCACAATAGTTTGTTCAATATAAGAAGTTTCTGTGTTTAATTGCGTCTTGCAGAGACAAAGCATTGATTTCTGAGGACATGCACAGCTAGTGCTCCAAAGAAATGTAGTTTACACAAGGTAGCCATCATGCTCATGTGAAGCTGCAGTTAAATCACGTGTAGGAGTGTACCTGGTTACTTTGATGTATGGAAAAGTATATGCAGTAATTGTGCAGGGTAACTGACAGGCTGAGAGTGTTGTGGTGAAGCTATAGTAATAGTAATAGTACTAATAGTAACTCTCATATCTGGTCTGGTTTTAACCTGGGGGCTGTAGAGAGTAACCAGCCGCTGGCTACATCTACAGCAGCAGCCACAGAGAGTGCGTGCCTTCTCACCTAATGGTCACAGCCACTGGTTGTGGATACAATCAGAGCTCAGCCAATAACTGAGACAGTGTAGATTCACATATTCAAGAGTCTGGTTTCATTAGAGTGATACACAGCAGATGACAAAAGACAGCAGTGCATTATGTACGGCGTGCTGATAATTACTTGTCATAGGCTGTTTCCTTGTGATCACAAGTAATTACTTTGAGATCACATACTGATTGTATTATGATATTGACATAACAAACTTTGTGTTAGTGTTGATGATGATGCTGATGTAATTACTGTGATACTGATCTCCAGAAAAAGGCTCTGACATTAAGCTGCGCTCACTCAATATTTATTTTCATGAGAAAGAGGTGTGAGGGCCTGTTATATGAACTGGATACTTCTGTGGAGATCAGAGCGAATTTAAATAACAAACTTTAATTTATGGATGTGAGGCCTGACAAAAAATGACACTTAACACGGACACAAGTTCATCTGAATTTCAAATGCATTTTTTAACTGGCTTCAGGAAACGTAAGAATACATCAACTTGTCAGAATCTGTATTTTTTCAGCGAGTGTGTAATGTTGTCGTTTCCATGACCTTTTGCATGGGGCCCACCCACCCAGCAGACTTTACTGCTTGTCGACATGGACGACATCGTTTTGTTCCTGCCCGAGCAGTTCCTCTTCTTTTTCTTTCTGCAGTTGGAGAGACGTAGGAAACAGGAGAATACACACTGTAAAGAGGAGCGGATATAAGTGCTCCTCTGCTTTATGAGAAGCAGGTAGAAGCTGAGTGGAGCTGTGATGTGTGTTGCAGCCAGCAGACTTGGGGAGCTGGTTGCGGGGGAGGTAAAGCTACTGTGGAGACAGACATGTAGGGGAATGAGTTTCATTAGCAGAGTACTCAGCAGGCCCCTGTCACTCACTCTGCTACTGGAGCAGAAATACACTGAACTGTTCAATAAGAGGCAGTCTAATTAACAGCATGCAATACATGGCATCAAAATGTAATACACACTAATGGAAAACAAGCTTCAAAGAGAATAACGAAATATGGAAATCATCCTCAAGGGATTTCTACAAAGTTCTGAGGACCATTTATCATAGGGATACATTTGGAGGTTTTTTCATGAAGTTTGAAAAGACCCACTCATGTACACTAACATCAGGGAATTGGTCATTTACAGCAACTGGTTATACTGTCAGATTTGGCAGAAAAGGCTCTGCTGAATCCCAACAGGGATGAGGATTCTGTTGAACTAATCCTCCCCTAAGAAGCATACAGGAACATTAAATCTTAGTTATCTTCTTAATCTTAGTTGGGTGGTGGAGGGAGCTGGAGCAAGAAACTGCATTAGCATGAGAGACATTGCCACCCCTAGAGCCCTGCAGCTAGCATGGCTAAAAGCCTTATTCTGTTACCTTGATGATAAACACATATAACATGTGCATTGCTTTAAATCCTATTTAAAGATCTCCCTTGGCCAGTATAACAGCAAGCCAAGATATGTCAACAAAAACAGCGAGGAGTTAATTTCCAGTGCTTGCTGCGCTTCACCTCCAGTCCTGTTATACTTGGGAGTGAAAACTCACTGCAGTTCACAGATGCCAGTCCCATTCTCTTCTCTTGAATAGATGGGGTAATGACATCTTAAATGTGATTACGCACCAGCAGATCGTGTCGCTGAGGAGTTCTCCGCAGGTCGTGAGAACCGTCCAATCCTGGCCGTGTCGGTGTCTGTGTCTCAAATCTAATTAAACAGAAATTGGCTGTGAAGGAGCTCTCGCTGTCAGTCCAACCTGGAGCCCGGCATCTTGGACCACTCCACAGCTGTCTGCGTTTTGCAACTGCTGCACCGTTCAGTAGGAGAGTTCCGAAACCTCACCACAGCGAGGCCATGGGAACTGAGAGAAAATGTGGAAATCGATCCAGAATGCGGTTATGAATTCATGTTTCATTTTAGGCAATTTGCTGAAGCTCTTATTTAGTACAAATGAATCCTGCAGGAGGAGAAATGCTTGGATGAGAAGTGATGCTGCAGATGCTTACAAATGAGAGACAAATTGCTTCTATGACCCATAATCCAGCTGGGATTCAGCAGTCTGGCACTGCTACTTCATTTACACACAAGCAACCCTTTCCTGCTCTATCACATCCTCATAATCAACCCATTTTACTGAATATGATCCTCACTGGGGAGATCAGATGTAAAGCTGCCATCTAGCTAGGACAGTTTTGGGTCTGTGGTCGGACCAAACATCACTTCTCTCCTCAGCAGAGGGAGCGAGAGGGAAGCCTGCCTGTCAGTCTGTCAGTCTGTCAGCGCTAATCGCACCTCATCTGGTTCCTGTTTGCAGTTTTACAGGGCTGCTGCCATGTCCCCCTCAGCTCACTCATGGTTTTACCCCACCACCACCACTTGCATATTCATTTGTCTGCACAAACGCACATATTTGTTAGCGCAAGTGGCTCAAGGGACACTACAACAGGACATGGTGCTGTCATGGAGTTTCCGCACTCCCACTGCCAACAGAAACACACATACTAAACCTCCTGTGACAATGTGGTCTTCATTGAGTTAAGATGAGATTAGATGAAACTTTAATGATCCTTGTGGTGAAGCTGGATTGTTACAGCTGTACGTAATTGGACACAGCTAGGATATAATAAGATGTAAACAACAGGGTAGAACAACACAGGACGGCTAGCATTAGCAGCAAAGGAGCCATCATCTGTAGAAGTGGTGAATGTGGAGATGAAGTCCAGCAAGTTTAATTAGATTTTTACAGTATGGTTATGTGCAAAAAGCACCAGAGGGGAAACCAGAGGAATAACCGTCATAGTGTTTGAAATTCATGGAGATGACATCACACACCCTTGGTCACGAAAACAGGGAAATGGACGATGAAAAATTCCTGGACGCTGCTGTGAGAACAGAAAGGTCTTGCCAACAGCGGATATGTCTCTCTCACACACACACATTAATCCACTCGTAGGGGCACACTACAAGTCTTTCTCTCATTCACATGTACACAGCAGACCTACTCTGTGAATGACTAACTGTCCAAAATGCTAAAACACACGCACTTCTCACTGTTCTGATGTTATTCAAGTTTAACAATGGGACTGGAAGTTAGGGCTGAAGTTCTTGTGGCCTGAGGTAATGTTTGCATGTTTTTGTATGGGCGTATACATGCTTTTACACGTACACATCTTTGGGGTTTTAACCTTTAATTTTCCACATTTATGGATAGAACATGAAATCAAACACCATTCTCTGGTACTCTGACAAAATGACTGTTACAACTTGTGGAAATATCACATTATAGTCAAGGCTGTTCCATGTACACCAGGGAGGCATATATACAAACTTCTAGCACTTACAAAGTTCTGCCCTGACAAAGCAGATTTTCCAGGATCCCTGTGTCTCTGAAGCCGCCAGACTAGACTAGATTCTTTAGACTCAGCACACCTCGACTTTAAATGCAGCATTTTAATTTAATAGGAGCAGATTCTCACTGCAACGCCATATTAAAAGCAGAGGCAGTTAAATAGGCTTCATGATTTTTTCCACTGTGCCAGACAGAGGCTCTAACACAGCACCAGTCTGTTAGTCAGCCAGCTCACAGTGTTTATGGACTTATTAACAAGAACATCAGTGATGGTGTCAATCACTCAGTGTTTCATAGAGAGGCAGCAACTGGCTCTGAACAAGATCTGGGTTAGATTTTTTTTGTCAGATGGGGTACCCCACCTGAGGTGGGTAAAGCCTGGGCTCGAGTCAGATTAATTTACTGAGAAATTGCAGAGAAAGGTATTACTATGTGTCTGTGTGCAGATAGATAGACAATACCTAACTGGAAGAATGAAAGAGAGTGTTGGTTGAAATAAAACAAAAATACAGCTTCACTTAATGAACAGTGTATTCCAGTTCAAAGAAATAGGTTGACATTTCTTAAATCAATGAATGTTATTCTATGTTTTTTTTATATATATTTTTAATGCTGGAACACATTTTATATACTCATACATGCATAAATATACAACATATATTAAGTAGTAATTTATTTTTTGAACAGTGCAGTTGAGCCTTATTTGTTCAGAGCTAAAGCTAGCCCAGATCCCATCAAAGCCAGCCCATACCAGGCCAGGCCGGGCCTCCTGTCATCTAAATGGGACAGGAGTTAAGCCAGTGCTTCCTGTCAGACTGCAGGGCTCTCAGGTTCTACCTCTGGTCTAAATTATGTCTGTCTGACCCAGACTGCCACACTAACCCTCACCCTCTCTCCCCCCTCCCTACTCCGCCATCATCCCCATACCCACATCCCTCTCCCCCTGTCACTATTCCCCCAACGCAGGGTCGGAAAGAGTACCAGATACCCTGCTCAGGCAGAGACTTAAAGAACACTAGTGACAATTCACCTCAGCGGAGGTATAATTACACGGTTAAAAATGAGCTTAAAAGATAGTTTTGGACTTTTTAAAGTGTAACCTAATACAGTACTGTGATATCATATGTAAGTTGAATAAGTTATGGGTCTTAGTAATCATTCCTTCTCCCTATGGCCTTGGACAGATACCTTTGAAGAACAACTATACCGTAAAAAAAACAAGGGACAAAATCCACAGCCCTCATTCTGTGCAAATTAAACAGCTGTAGCTATTTACGAGTTATAGCAAGTGTAGCCCTGACGTATGCTATAGCTGTACTTTTGCTGTTTTTTACAGTAACAAACCTGAGTACCATGAAGTATTCTTCCTCCCCATGAAGAAAACACTTTTCCAGAGTATTACTGTTTAAGGAACAGGTCATGATTTTGGAAAAATGTCTGATATGTTTTCTTGAAGACAATGAGACATTTAAGAAAACCTTTATATTATGTCCACTGTATATGAAGCTACCACCAGCAGCTGATTAGCTTAGCCTAGCTCAAAGACTAGACAGAGAAAGAATCAGCAAACCTGGATATATTCCAAGGTAACAAAATCCACCTTCCAGAAGTTCACTAACTGACATGTAATATCTTGTTTGTCCCAGGCTACTTGTTGACTGCAACAATCTTTGCATCTCACTGTCAGCAAGAATGCAAATAAGCTTATTTCACAAAATGTCAAACTGTTCCTTTAAAATAGACCTAAAAAGTTCTGACCCTTCCCTTCAATTTACAGTAAAATACAAATCCCAAACATGTCCTTTGGATGAATCGATTTGATGTAGAATCATTAACTTTAACATCTGAGACTTGAGTTGACTGCAAAAACTCTCCTCAGTCAAAAGAGGTTTAGTTTGTTACTTCCACCATGGCCTCATCCCCCCTCTGACACTGGCTACAGACTCCAGAGGTCTGCCCAGTGTTGGGGAGACAGCCTTAATCTGCTTCTCACTCTTAATGCTCCACAGATGAGCGACGCCACCGTTGCTTTAACCACACAGGACGTTCCTGGCTCCTGGTCTGAGCTGTGCTGTGCTGGGTTTAGGAACAGTTTGCTGTTGCTGGGCTTGAAAGGAGAGGAGAGAAGTGACGGGCAGAGAGGAGAAGTGAGGCTGCAGTAAAAAGCATTTTCCTGTACACCCCGCAGGGGAATCAAAGCAGCAGAGAGGGGGAAAGAGAGGATTATCACAGAGATCTTTTGAGAGGGGGAAAAACTTTAATGTTAAAAAGGTTAGAGTGGTCACATAACCTCCCACACTGAAAAAAGAGAGCAAATGAATGCCAGAGCTCCTGCTTCCAGCTCACAGGTCATGGAATTATAAAGAGTGGCCATGGAAATATAATGTTATGTTTAATTCAAGATATCTCAGAGGAAATCAAAGGCCAAATAAAGTGACATTTGTATTAAGTTGAGGGAATAAATAAGGGTTGAGAGGGCCACAGGAGATAGATAACCGAGCGTGGCGGATGTCTTATCCTGAAACTCTAAATGGGTTTTAAATGTCCTTTTGTGGCTTGAACTTATGAAACTGGTTAAAATGGGCTTCTTTTGGCTCCAGGGCAGAGGGGCCCTGTTAGATATGATCTTCAGTGTGGTTGCTGCATGCTCAGGGTGCGCTTTAACAACAATGGCTCTTCTGAGAGCGCCCGTAAACATGTGCCTGGGACCTTGACCCCGGCAGTAAACAGTCTTTCCACCTGATGATGAATAGCAGAGCTAAGCAGGGGCGCAGAGGCAAGGCCTGTTGCTCTCCCTCTATCTCCCTGTTTCTCTTTCCAGACTCCAACACCACGAGAATGGGTGGCATTTGAAAGAACCAACTTAAACTTCTGTCTTTGTATTGAATACTGACAAATCCCATGAAAAGACTAAAACCAATGATGATTTGATTCTACTGTGTAGTCAAAGCTTGAAATAACCTATTCCTGTGTCATGGAGCACATCAATGAGCTGCACTGTTTCGCTGAATGACATGTTCCTTCATTACCATAAACACACACCCTGTAGTTTATTTTGATTCAATCTCACATATACCGTCCTGCTGCCGGAAATACTCACAAGAGCACCAAATGTGTATCAGTCCACAGCAGAAAATAGTCCCTCACAAATAACTGTTTGAGTAATGTTTGCTGAGAACTGCAGTGCTCAGCTGTTTTAGTTGACCGGGCTAAAGTTGTACAGTACTGAGAGACATATTGTTGTCGTAGGCCTCAATAGATTTGACTGACCAGGAGGGACCACACCATACAATATCAGCCCATTAATGGCTAGATCCAGCTGACATGGAGCACTTAAACAAAAATGAACCATCAAGCTATGATTGGTCGAGGTCCAACATGTAGTTGGACATTATTTTATGTTTTTGTAATCACAGTCTTGTTTAATCTAGATTTTGAGGCATATTTTGTGTTTTATCTGTGACGTTGTTTTTCTGTAACTCACTGTTATTGATTCTTAAGGAAGAGATTTTTAATCAAAATGAGTTTGGGCCTCTTCTGGTTAAATAAAAGAAAATATTTTTAAAAAAAGATGAATAAAAATGCCTCAGACTATTCCGAGCAGGGATTCATGACTCAGTAAATACCTCATCTCACACAGTGACTGCTTTAAAAGTGTAGTCTATGCTTTAACTCTCACCTGTAAAAACAAATACACATACTCTTTGACTGATGGAGTTTGGTGTTTTGAGGCTCTGTTAGCTACAGGGAACCTCCTGATCCCCAGTCCAGTGAGGAGTGGACAGAGGAAGAACCCCAGTTTGTTTTGCTTGACCTGTTCAGAGGCTATCCCCAGAGACAAGCCCACATCGTGGCATATTTATGTTTGGAAGTCAACTTCCCCCTTCTGTCCTGAGGAATAGGAGGAACCCTGGGGTTTTTAGTGGAGCTGTTTTCATTTTTATTTACTACAAGGACAATTCTTGTTTCTTTCAGTCTAGTGGAACATATAGGGTCTAAGTATCTTTCTTGTGGAGTGGGTAGTAAGAGAAGATCCCTCAACTGTTCTGCTTTTAATATGGAAGTGGTTGCCATAGTTACTCATGGTTCACAGATCTTCATGTTAAGATTTTGTATGAAAACTTAAAATTGTCTTCAGCTACAGAGGTACACACCTCCAAGAGGCATCCTGCTGAGAGCCTCAAACACTGAGGTAAGGATAAGGTCACTTAACACTAAAACCACTGGCCACACCAAACCTGCCTAGAAAAACAGCCACAGCACCACAGTATAAAGAAACAACCTGTCCTGCCACCACCGTTTCCCTTCTGGATGCCAGTTTGGCCCCGGAGCGCTTTAGGTAGCTGCTTCATAGCAGATACATGACAGTCAGGCCAGATAAGCAGAGGCACTGCTCTTTATCTCTGCACGCTCTGCTTTACAAACAGGATGCAGACTTGTAAGAGCACATGGTGCATGCCTGGACTCATGGATGGACGAGGCTCTTGGCTGACTGAGATGTGTGGTTGATAGATACTCAGTGTAGTCGTTTAGCGTTATGAGTTTTTGTGGAGTGATACAGCAGAGTAGCTGCATTTGTACTTATTCATTTGATATTATTTATCTATTTATTTTGCAATAAACAGAGAACTTTCGGAATTCATAGAGTTGCTTTTTGCCAGCAGCACTTAGTCATCCACAGGCACCAAATACAAGCCAATCAAGTGATGTGTTGTTAACATGTTTAAGAGTAAAATATCCTTATGGAAAAAAAAGAAAAAAAAAAACACAGACAAATCTCAGTTACAAGCCAACAAACTTCAGTAATATTAAAAAGGCCTTTGAGATGGTACAACTTATTCCATGTTGGAGGATTTTATCATTTTAATGTTGCTGTGTTGACTCACAGCTAAAGATTCACTTCTTTAGCTAACTCACTTCTGTTCCAGATAGATAATGGCTTGTTTTTTTGGAAATTTTTAATGTAAAAAAAATATGAGTACAAATAACAGCGATAGTAATTTGGACCATGTGACAGTGATTTCCAGTGTCCAACGTGTCAGTTTAATCTCTGTTTGTACAGTGTGTGCTTTTAGATAAAGACATAACTTATCATTGAAAGCAGACATTCTGGCTGAAACTAGAGCAACTTAAAGTTTCTCAGCTCAGCTCTTCACACTGACAGTATATCTCTGGCCTAATGAGGTGTCTGTGCACATGCTTATATGTGAGTGTGTTTTAGGGGAAGCAGATGAGGATACAATAGGAAAAGCACTGACCCTTAAGTGTCTGTGCTACAGGGGGCAGGTTAAGGGCCTCATGTGCTGGATCACTGGCTAATAAGTATCCGGTCGTTCCCCAAGGGAACACGACTGGAAAAAGAGGTGGTGGTGATGTTGGTGTCTGTAATTTACAACTGATGTACACAAATAGTCATTAGAACTACACTTCAGTCGGAATTCACCAATTTAAGTTCCCTGTTCACAACAAAACCTGCCTTTGCTTATTTCCCATACATTCAGCTGCACTGACACCTCACTCAGTGCCATAGTATTAACTGCTCTATCTCAATTTCTCACAGTTAATGTAGACATTTTACCAAAAACAAAATTCCAGCATTTATTATTCCCAAAGAAATGTCATAAAGCGTTCCAGCAAGAGAGTAATTACCCAGTATTCCCTAACATACAGCAGCTCCTAAATGTCATATATTACGTGCCTGAGGCACTGCACTCAACATGTGGTAGCTGTGTCAGTTAGCAAGCACTCAAACATAAACAAATAGATAAATTCATTTTGTCAGACAGAGAGGATTTCAGCCCTCCACACGCTTTTATCACTCGCAGACTCCTTTGGCGGCGTGAAGTGGCGGGTCTTCTCTGTCAAAATACACGCCAGAGCATATTTTCTGATGTTGACAAAGCCAAAATAAACACTAGATGAAGAGGGAGTGGTAAAATATGTATAGCTATACAGTCAGCCCACAATATTTAGTCTGTAAGAGTCGTGTAATCAAATTTATCACAGTGGGCTGCAGTAGAATAAATTGCCTTCATGTCTGTAAAGTTGTCAACAGCTTAAAATTATTCATCTCCTCAAGAAAAAGGTCAGATGAGCACATCTTCAGCTGTTTCCCTTTAAAGCTGCAACATGAGGTAAAAGAGAAAAGTACTGATTAGGAGACTGTCCTCCAACCAGAAAACCAGAGAACAACAGAGTAATATTACTGCATGTACTTATTGTCCATATATGATATTATTCCACCTAGCCTGGCTCACCTAGCCTTTCCCTCTGCTGGTTGCTTGGTAGCCTCACTTGTCAGTCCATCAGAATTATAGTACACCTGTGTTTTGCTCTCACATTCATCGCTTGTACACAGACAGACAGAAAATATTTTTTTCTCTCTGAAGATGTGATTTTTCTATTTTCTGATGTGCTCATACAGCTGTTTCAAAATAGAATAATAAAAATATATATATAAAGAGAAGAATACTCAATGATACTATATTTTGTCTCTTTCCAAGTGAACACACATTAGAATTAGTAAGTAGTGTGGAATTGGGATACATCTAAAATCCTGGAATTTAACTTCCTGTATTGGTGTGGGATTAGACTCTATTTCACCAACCGCATGTTATTTTAGACCACTTCCTAAACTCTGATAGTGGTTTTAGCCTCGTTCGCACAGAGACGTTGTCAAACTTCTCTGCTTTCAGCCCGGTAATCCCTGGGATCTACACTCACAATGAACACACATCAGAGCCAGCCAGCTAGCATCAAGTCCCCGAGGCTACGCTGCCAGCTCGAGGTGCACATCTCTGTCAGGTAGAGAGGACTGAACTGCTGCCAAGACGAAAAGCTTTGAGGGAGCCTGCTAGCATGCATGTGAGCTTTAGGAGGTCGCCACACCTCTGGGTGCTCTTCCTCCTGCTCCCAACCCCTGTTTATTAAATGTTTATTCAGGTTCCCATAGTAGACTTTAGTTTGCAGACATCAAACCCAAAAATGTATTACAAAATTGTTAACATGAAGCTGATGCTAATTAACCTTTGGTTAAAAGCTGTTAGCAGAGCTAGGTGTGGCAGGCCTGTCAAGCTTTGGGCTTCTCCACATGTTGAAGAGTGATACTCCATATACAACAAGTTTGTGTTGTGGTTCCATTATTTTCAGTCAATTGCTCACACACACACACACACACACACACACACAAGAAATTCTACCACTTGTGTACAGCACATGGTCCTATTCATGTCATGTATAAGTGGATGAGTGGTTGGTGGGACTGTCAGCCTCTTGGGCAGTAAAAGGGGGACCACATTGTTCTGCCATCTGTCTTCAGGGGCCCTCAGCTGACAGATAGGGACCAGCGAGTGCCCTTGGCTGCACATGCGTCACCATAAAGCTCCTGAGAAAGTGGCTCTGCACCTGACAGTTCAGCGACAACTAGTCACGAAAGGACTAAAACCCTGTGTATGAGATGCCTACAGGCCGGTGGATGTGCATATGAGCCATTTTGTTTAAACTTTCCTGCTAGACTTTGCTGGAAATCCCTCGTGTAGGAGCATAACCAAACTTTTTTTTTACTATTTACACACTTTGACATTTAGCTTCAAGAAGCCTGGGCCGTCCTGTAAACATTCCCAACATTATTATTTTTCTTTTGGGGCAGATTTATATCTAAATGTTAACAACACACTGGGGTAGATGTTTAGATGGGGGGAAGAAGTAAATGAGGACATGCACTGAAGCTTTAGTTTTATCCACTGGAAGGAAATGAATTGGCTAAATATTTAGATCACGTCTTATTCCAGCGGATGTCTGTCACCACAGAGGATGATTTGTCTCTGCAGTCGTGCATATTTGTCAATTAAAAATCTTCATTTTTTCTGTCCTTTGGAATTACTAGTTGTGTTTATTTTCTGGAATGTCTCTGTTTGTTTATGGTTAGGAACTGGTAAACAGCCTTCAAGTATCAGTGATATGATTTAGACCATTACTACTTCACACTGGGGCTTGACAGAAGCTGTGGAGCTGCACTCTTTTTGATCAGCGGCATGTGTTTGAATTTCTTGCTTTGTCTTAATCATCAATCCCAAAGTTATTTGAGTAAAGGTCTCAGCATGCTTCAGAAAATGTGCCTGTGGGATTGTCTAACAACATCTGAAACTGGTCTGATGGGAGAGTTAGGGGCATGGCTCAATCTGAAAATTTGCCTGAAATGAACAGTCTGAAAATCACAACCTCAGCTCAGCCCAGGATCCCTCAGAATTGCACTTGATGATTCTGCACCTGACAATTTATATTCAATGTTAATGAGCAGTGATGCAGAAAGTAGTGGATGTGAGTACTTCCATTGCAAGCTTAAAGGCAAAACAACGTCTGATAAAGCTTCAAACTCATGTATCTATTACTCCAACAGGACTTCTTGGATCATACAGCTGCTTTAATTTTGAACACCAACTTCACACAACTGCTTTAATCACTTCTTGTGTTTCACAACCGACTGCAACACATGAAGGACTTTGAGTCCACAGTGCACCCTCATCCCAATCTGTACAATTCATCACATAAAGGCTACAAAGTCAGGCAAAAGGGTTGTTGAGAGAGAGAGAGAAATCAGGGAGGCAATGGGTGCAGCCAGAATGAGGCTACGACAACAGGTGGGTGCCACCTCCAACTGTGGGCATTCCTTAATTTGCCTTGAGATGAGGGTGGACAACACATTGTGCGAACTGATGACACATCGTTTCAGACATACTGAGGCCTTTACAATGATATAAAACAAAAACTGGATAATTCAAATAATTATTTGATCAGAATTGAATGAATGAATTTTCAGTTGACTGAGTAAATAATAAAACAAGTTACTGTTCCGGCCCTGTATCAAATCAAAGCAAAGTGAAATGTGAGTGTGTGTGTTCAGCCAGGGGAGAGGGAGAGCGGGTGAAACATGGTGAGGAGGGAAGAAAACCAAGAAAAACATACAAGGATTTAGAAAGGCCTGTTACTACCCTGGGAGGTGTGCATCCATTACTGTGCTCAGGTGTTAACAGGTTCCATGTGTGTTTACACTTCATATATTGTTCCACATGCTGCTGCCGTCACAGTGGGTACAAGGCTTTTCTGGACTATTACTGCATTATTGTTAGGGTAGCAGGGGAGCAACACAGTGGCAGCACCTCGCTTTCAGATCGCTGTGTTGTAAACCCTGCTTCAGGAATGTCAGCCTCCAGGAAGGAGAACATTCAGGCCTGCAGGCCGGGGCCGTGGAGGTAGAGTTGCAATGGCAGATTTTTTTTATTTTTTAAACAGCAAAGACAGCAAGATTTCTGCTGGAAATCAGCAGCAATAAAAATATGCTGGCAAACTGGTGGTGGGGGGCAGCTTGAAGTCGCTTCAAAACAAATTGGAGCTCTTTTGATGGAGGCTGGTTGGCCACCTCATTAAATTTGCATGTGAATACAAACAACTTGACCGCCTAGTGCTGCACAAAATGGCCGATGCTAATGACCATGCCGCCATGGCGGGCTCCAGCTATTGTAGATGGCGAGCTGTGACTGCTGGATGTTGGTGAGATGGGAGGATTCCTGGCTAAGGCTGCAGACTTGTGTGTGTGTGTGTGTGTGTGTGTGTGTGATCATCTACATGATGAATGAATGTAATTCTTACACAAAGCAGCCAGACGCAGAACAAAGCAGAAGTGTGTCTTTGTCCTTGTGTCTCCTTAAATACAACTGCTTTCTTGTCATGTAAAGATAAAAACAAACACCTTCCAGGCTTATTTATGGTGATTTCCTCACCTTACTGTAGCCACCTGACACCCATGGGTGAGCCAGCAAAGTGGAATCAGGCTAAAGAAAACAGCAGTCACATTAGGCAGGCCAGGAGGAGGACATTGTTATTATTACAAGGGTAATAGTCCTGGGGGAGGCCCTGAGCGTGGGCTGAGCCTCGCTAATGCAAGCTGCCGTTAAGTGGTTAGCTGCTAATAGTGTTTTCCTGTCCTCCTAATGGAAAGAAACAAGGGTCACCGCTCAGCAGAGAGACACACACTCTTCAGTGAAGCGGGCCTCAACTTTAAACTACTTACAGGATGTCTTACTTGTGGTTACCATGGTGACTGGGGAGACTGTAGGGTGTGAACTTTTCAACCCTAACGTACCCATCTTGCTTTGTGTGACGCACACAGTACATAATACGCCAACTGTTGCGGTCCCGTCATGATTACTGCGACATTTGGTCTTCTAGAAATGTAAATACTCAGCTGGAGTTTAGAAACCCCTGAAGAATGAGCACGACAGAAACCTAACCCCTGTCTCCAAACAAACTGTCAGAACCAAGCTTTTACCATTCGACTTGTTGCTATTTGCACACACACATTCTGCAAGAATTCAGCTGGAAAGTAAGTGTCTTCCATGCTGGTTGAAATACTTTGTTCCAGTAGTTGGTGGTGTTGCACCACCTGTGACATTACTTCTGTCCCTGTAAGTCCTGTTTTCTTCATTACATACAGGGATACAGTGGGGTATCGACATGAGCTTTAAATAGAACAACTTTCTACCAAATAAACTCTGTCTCTGTGAAAACCCTGGATTATCAGGGTACCAGCATAGGATGTACTTACTTTTATTTTTTGTATTGTGAGCAAATCCACTTAATTTGAGAAAATGAATCACAACTGGGCAATGTAGTTTTTAGCAGCTGTCACACAGGCAGGAGGAAAAGTGTATTTTTGGGGACTATTTTCTGCAGCGGATTAATTCACATTCAGTGCTCTAAAGAGTATTAAGAGTATTTTGGGCAGAAGGATGGTGTATTGTTGGACTGTGTTGAAATAAACTACTGTGTGTGTGTTGCATCCAGTGCAACAGCGTGGCTCACTGATGTGTTTCTAATAGTTTTTGGTCAACAACACAGCTTTATGGAAGAATAAGATGTATCAGGCATGCACATACAATACTTACTGAATCAATGCATTGCTGTTTCTTCATGGGATTTGTTAATCATAACAAATACACAGAATATCACCAGAACTGTCTTTCAGTTTTTTTTTTTTAAATGGAACATGTGGCTGTTCCAAATCAATACAAAATAATCCACAGCCACTTAACAGCACAATATGAAATCCCTCCTTACTGACACCCTGCTGAACAGGGAGTATTTTCACTGACATCCAGAAAGGCAGACTAGGAGAGGTGCTTACTGGCATTAGAGCGAGTATAAAATAAATAGTGTTGCTACTTCCAGAATAAAACCAGCAAGTGAGGAGGGGGAGGAGAGAATGAATAAAGGTTATTTGAAGCTAAAACCTGACCTCTGGAGAGGGTTCAAGAACGACTGAGACAGATGTAGCAGCTCTACTGTAAAACAAGGCCTTGCTGGCAGGTCCACACACACACTGAGCACGCCAAGGCCAGACTGTGACCTGACTTAGAACATCACACTGCCAAATCAGGATGACTGTCTCACATGGCCCTGATTTTAACAAGATCTAACACTTAGCCAAAAGCCTATGAGCACAGTAGCAGAGTGTAAAACACAAGTGTTGTACTTTTTCACTTGTTCACTGTTTTAAGGCAAAATATACGAAAAAAAAACACAAGAATGAATCATGAAATAAATAAAAAGTCACTTTTAATGGAAGTTTTTCTTTCACACTCACAATCAAGCTTATAGTCTGATCACAGAGAGATGTTGGACATTCACCCAGAACAAGACACACACACACCAGTCAGTTTTATCAGACAAAAATATATATATATTTAAAATCTTTACAATAAGCTTGAATCATGAAACGTACACAGAGGAGTGTGCACACCTACAGTCAAACACTGAATTTTTTTACTCCTCAAACAAGTCCTTTTTTGTACCCTGGTGTCAGTGTAAAATTCTTGTTTTAAGCATCAACAACTTTTTTGTTTTTTTCTCTCTCTCTCTCTTTTTTTTTTTTTACAAATGTGCAAATAAGACAGATTTGGAATCCTTCAGCGCTCAGTGTAAAAGTCCAGGATCCTCTGGAGCAGTGATGGAGATCTCACTCCACCTCAGTCCTGCCCTCTCAAGCTTAAATACAGCTGCTCGCTGCTTTGCCTTTCATTTTCAAGTAAAGTGCTCCTCTAGCAAAAACCACACGGCATGAGATCAGTCTCGTATTTTTTCGCCACTGGTTTCAAAAAACTGAAAACACAAACCCAACAGTCCAATGGACGAAAAAATGGGAATGTTTTTTAAAGTAAAAAAAACAAAAGCCAGCGATTGAGAGGCAGTCCCGGCTGGTTGTGGGGAGGTGACAGTCACTTAGTTCCCAGCAGGAAATCATACAAACTCCAGCTTGCCGTGGCCACTGTACATCCCCCAGTGCACCAGAGACAGGATCTTGTCGTTGCCCAGGTCGGCCTGCCTCATCTTGTCGCAGGTAAGACAGCAATTCTCATGGCCTGTGACCGGCACCATGCACTCCAGGTCCAGCTTGGCCACATGACCCTTCTTAGTATGGTGGCCGTGGAAGCTGTAGTGGAGCCGTGACAGCATCTGCTGCCGCTGGTCCTGCAGCCGCTTGTTCTCGCTGCGCAGCATTCGCAGCGCCAGCATGATGAGCAGTACCAGGATGAGGCCACCGGCGATGGGTACGGCGATCACCGCTGCCCGGAACCACACCTCCTTGGCCGAGGCCAGCTCCTGGACCCGGGTCACGAGGTTCCTGTTGTTGCTGTCCGGCTGGAACCGGCTATCTGTACACACACAGATAATCATATGTTTAAATGCACGCTCATGTGTTTAGACTTTTCCACATCGTTATATACAGATTTCTGTACTATAGTGCCTGATTTATGTGCAAAGTATTATCTTTGAATGTGAACACTGAAGCTGCCTCTGCTCTACAGTCGTGTCTACAGTCGTGCCAGAAACCACAGAGAAAGAGAAAATAAGACAGACAGACGAGAGCGAGGAAGTGAGAAAGGGCAGGAGGGCTAAAAACAAATGAGTCACCTTGTCCCGACTTGAGAGCCAGAAATTAATTTGAGCTAATAAACTATAGTCTGCTCTGGTCAGGGTCACAACAGAAAATCCCCTCAGGAGAGCTCCCCTGCCTCTCCATCCCTCTATGCACCCTTTCATAAAGTATTTCTGCCCAACATGCAGACCTGTCAGGGAATATTCATTCTAGAAGGAACATTCCTACTCAGTGGGAAAATTACATGGTGCACGCGTAATGAAAAAGAATATATCTGATCTCTTTCCAAGTGCTTAAGGTAAACTGGCTGCTCCCTGCTTTCCCAGGCACAGAGCTGGATCCTATTAAAAGTCAAATTGAAGTTCTGTAAAGCTGGGACGTTAAAAATGTAGGTGGGGGGCAAGGGTGGCCTGAATGTCCATAAACAGCAAAGTGTTTGAAGAACCCTATGGCTCAATATATTGCCTCTGAAACAGGAAAGAGGAAAATAGTGAATATTTGCTGAGGAGGAATCATAAAATCCCCCAGAGGGTCCACTCATTTTAAAACCTTTTAAAGAGAATTTCATATTTTAGTTGCAGTGAAAAGCAAACATCCGGACAGCCAGTGATTTAGACCTGTGAGGTTTCTTCTTTACCTGTTGAGTCCCTGGTGTGTGCCAGGTCGTGCAGGCCTCTGTAGTTGCACATGTCATCGTGGCAGCACTCCAGCGTCGTGGCCAAGGCCCCAGTCAGGGCGTCTGTGGCCCTCGAGCTGCTGCTGCAGATGTCTACAGCGTTGGCGATGGGGTCTAAACACCCGTGGGTGAGGGGGGAGTTTGCGTTGAGTGGGTCCAGGACTTTGGTGAAACAGGCGTTCAGTTCTGATTTGCACATGTATCCGGTGGCCACGCAGTGCGGGGCATCACAATAACACCTTATTTCTCCTGGAAATGCAGAAAGGCAAAAGAGGCAGTGTTAAAGAAACTGTTTGTATAGTTTTAAAGCTTATATCTTTTGTGTCATTCCTAACAGGTCTCTCTTTTTGCTTGATTTGATGAAGTGTGACATGAACTTGAACTTGGGAGTTGTCAGGATTCTGGGTTCCCAAACTGGGGTGCAGAGACCTTCAAAGTTATAGCAGTGGAGTGAGTCACAGATATCATGAGGTTGATATAATTCAGCTCCCCAGGCATTTGATTCAAGGTTTAGTTTTAGTACAGTTTTCTGGGCTATCTTGTCTGAGAATATATCCAACAACAAATCTACTTTTCAGATAATGTTTTTCAGATTCACTTCAAATTCAGCCTAGAGTCTACAACACTTTATTTTGAAAGTTCTTACCGTGAGAGTGGCCTCTATGTCTAACAGTCAGGTGACTTTTAAAGACCCCACAGGAATATTCCACTTTTGCACAAATTCAGCAACTATACCTTCATTTAAGAGTTTCTCATGCAATGGTCCTTTTTGTCTGTATCATAAAACAGGAACCGTGTAGCTTATAATTAGTGGTTTGTTTGCCAAAATTTCTTACAACTCAAATGGAAACTTGCAAAGAGGAGGGGGGCCGGAGCATGGCGCAGGAGTCCCCCCCCCCCTCCATTTGCACGCAAAGCTTTACTTGTGGTCAGGACTGCCTGGGGGGGCAGGGTGCACTGAGGTCCCATCTAAAGAGCTTCCAGCAACCTTATCATTACGGCTGCCTGCCTCTGCATGGGCCCACTCATTACTTCATCCGTGGCCTGTTTTTAAAACCTTCTCAAAAATATAAATCTAAAGATCTGCCCTGACAAACCCAAAACAGAGGTTCTTTCTTTTTGAAGATTTATGAGATTTTACTGTTGTTTGGTGTCATTATAATAATTCAATATGACAAAGATCTGGATGCTGTGCATCCCTTTTTCTCTCGAAATAGATTTCTACTCTCTTCATTGGGCTGGTGACTATTTTGCATGAATACAAACAGCTAATTATTAGATATTGTTCCACAATTAAGGCAATGCAATAGATATATTTAATGTCTGCCCTTGTGTTTCCATCCCCTACATTCAAAACGGAGCTGAAGACACTAAAGCTACAGCCTCAAAGTTTCAGAAACAATCTGTGCTCCTCTCGGTGGTCGTGGCTCTTTGAATGCACCAACTTTGCAGTGCAGGGGCACATTCATCAGATCAGTGTTTTCCCTGTGAATGATTGGAGCAGCAGGGCCCAGGCAGGTCATTTGGAGAATATTTCATTAGAAAGGAGAGGCCCCTTTGTGGGCTGGTGGGGGGGGGCTATGGGGCTTTTTAGCCCTGCTCAGTCTTGTATGAATGGCAGCTTCAAAACGGAGTTAAACATGAGTTAACCAAGTGAAACACGCCAGCTAAGATGAGGCATGACTTGTGTATAATTGTGTATTGGATAATTATTAAATGTTTCAAAGGGTTTAGTTATTAAAGTTGGAGTTTTTACTGGAAAAAACAGCTATATGACTAGGCTATTACATGAAAGCACTTTTCTTCAAAAGAAGTCAAAAATTGTGGTTGGGATCGTTTTAGTTATTTCCATCGCAGTTATTAAGGACTTGACTAAAAAAAAAGTATGTGGAAGATATATAGAATAAAAATAACTAATAAATAATACTGCAGACTAATTCACGATTATTGGTGAAACAAGTTCGTTTTTAGTGGAAACAAGTAAAGTTATCTCAACTCTTCTCGGTAGTTTATTACGTCGTTACTGCTGAAAAAGAATTTACGGGAAATGCTACATTACAGTGTGTGTGTGAATTAATGTTAAAGTTAAACACTGGCGCTAAATCACACTGCGCTTCAAAACTCAAGTTTAGTACAGTCAGAACAGCTGAGAGAGGTTTAAGTTCACTCGTGTTTTATCACTTCCAAATATTGTCTAGCCTGATTTGAAGAAGCTTAACAAACACGTCCTGTCCGCAGAGCAAAGCCTATATATACCTTTAGTAAGAAGAACAGCCATGGCACAGAGTTCCAGTTGTAGCCAAATGGAAATGAAACTGGACTGGCGATCCATTTACAGCAAATTACTGCGCAAAAAGTCCTCGTATATCCAGTGGCAGCAGGAGAGTCCGCTGGGCAAAAAGCTGGACGACAAAGAGATTTACATGGAGTTACGGCGAAAAATGAGGCATTCCTGCGCTGAAACACGACAGCTCACAATCCAGACTGGATCACAAAGTAGCAAAAAATCACCCCGAGATGCTTCCTCTCCCGCATAGAGACAGAAAAATCTGCGAAATTGTTCTTAAAAGCGGTCCGACATTACTAGAGACGCAAAACACAGCGTCTTCTTCTTCAAGCCGAAAGTTTAAAAAGAGAGAAATATACTCCTTTGAAGAGAGAGAAACAGGACATAAAGTTGTCACCGCCGGTCCTCCTCTGCCTCTCTATGCAGCCGGTCACGGTGAAGCATCACTTTGTATTCCTGGACGGAGAAATGTTGGAAAAAGACGGACAACTCCGCTGGACCTGAGATCGCTCACAGACTCTGAATAGGCGAGATTTAGCTGAAGAAATAGCTGTGGTCTGTCAAAACTCCGCCCCCTGCAACTTGATTGGTCAGAACACCGAGAGCGAAGTTAGTCGGAATACAAAACAATATTGTATCCGGTGCACCTTTTCAAAATAAAGCATGGCCAGGTTATTTGTATCTCCTCTCCGCCACAGAGAGAATTTAAAGTTTGTAACATAAAGCAAAGGAGTGCACAAGGAAAACATTTAAAATACAGTGGAAGTTAAAATAACAGCACAATTGATGAAACAAACAAAAAAATCATTATAGAATGACAAATAAATACAGTAACTCAGTAGGCTACTACAGTAACAATTATATGAAGTGGGCTTTAAACACCTGGTATGTTTCGTAAAGATTAAATAAAAGTAATAATTCAAAAAGCGAATAAACAAAGACATGTTGAATCAAGAGAGGTCACTTTTTTGGTCTCACTATTTACCAGTACAAACGTGCAATAAATCTTTCAATTAAAGCCCAGGTGGAGCAACAACGAATGAATAACACAATAATATTCACTGATGATAACATTATTATTATTATAAGTCTGCATGACCTACATCACCACATACTGTGTTGAATTATACCCCTGTCGCAAGCACCTTTTAAATGTATTTTCAATAGTTCAGCAATGGATCCTCTGTTTTTCCCTCAAGGGACAAACTTGATGCTTTTATTTTTCGGACCAAATCACTAATTTTCCGGTGTCATTCTGTCTGTCACTCTCTGAATTGATGTATCAGGTCAAGCCAATTCCTTCATTCATCGTCCTTCATTTCCATAATACCATATTCCATATGTCATTATTGGATACCATTGGTCCGGGAGGCAGTCACTCCACCGCGTTAACACACTGTCCCACAGACTGCACAGTGTGGATACAAACTTCACTGACCCACTGATAGCGTTGACTGACTTGTTGACTTTGGACACAGAAATTAGCTACTACTAGTAATGTGATTTCTAATATTTAATATGTAATATGTTGACATGTTAATGTGTACATATATGTTTTAAGTATATTATCCTGTTTATTAAATGTGAAATAATCATTTCTGTTTAACTTTGTGTACTTTACAATAGGCAGACATACCATGTGAAGGAGCTTGGTATGTACATAACTTTAGGAAATTAAACCAGCAGCTCTCTAAAGAGAAGTGACATAGTTTCTCTGACTGTAGAGAATTCTCCGTATAGAAATGATTTATTTTGCATCGTAAAATACACCTACATCTATGTGTGAAGTCATCTGAGGATTCACTATCACATTTCAAATTTTAACTGTTTGTATAAAAGTCAAGTCAGACCGGTCACAGCAGCAGCAGTTACCTGCAGTGTCATCCTGCTGGCAGCCAGGTTGACGCCGCGCTGAGCTGCTTTCCTTCAGGCCACCAGACTGCTGCTGCTGCCGCAGGGAGGAGCGGACAGCCGCTCACAGAAATTAGCAATCCATGGCGCCACCGAGACGACACACACACACACACACACACACGGTGCGCGCGCACAGACACAATTGCAATGCAAAACACACATGCGCGCGCGATCTGTGTCAACGCCAACTGTTTTCTGCGGGATTTTAAAACATCAAATCAAATCAGGAACATACGAATGACGCTACTTACTATGTTTTATTTTATTTTGTTTTTTATTACAACTGACACTAACATTTGTGAGAACGAAATAATACATTCACCCTGCAGTAATTTTATGTCCTGGGGCGGGTGTGTGTGTGTGTGGGGGGGGGGGGTTATTATGGAAGACCCTGGCTGTCTACGTCCACAGCTCCATGCCTGTAGAAATAAAGCGTCCACAGACCTTAACAGCAACAGACAACAGGATGAGGATACAGCTTTAGGGAACAGAGAAAATCTACACACTGCAATTATCGTAATTATCTGCAGTTACACAGAGGCGCCAGTCCACCATGGCGCTACATCATTTGAGAGCTGCATGAAGAGGGTGGAGGTGGACAGAAATACTAGTTTAAAGCTGGATCACTTCATTCTCACGAGGATCACTCTCTATGCTCTTCATCAGTTTCTGTGATACGGGGTGTAACTAGGTTTTAAAACACAGAGGACAGCCTGTAGCTTATAGTTGTAGCTGCCATTCTGAGTGCATTAAGCTGATTAGATTTAGTCTGTTCAGGTAAATATGATCAGAAATGTCCCTTTAATAGACTGAGCTTCACCCCCGGTCCTTTAAACTTACACCTACATGTGGTAGCTAAACATCACCATCTGGTGGTCAGAACTCTTTATTTTACAAAAACTGTTCAGTGTAAGCTATTTCTTTTTCAACATGCACACAGAGCCAGTAATGGACAGTAAGTTCAGCCGTTAGAGTATTGTCACTAGTATGGGTCTAGCTCTAAAACACCGGCTCCTGCATTTCCCATAATGCAACTTCATACAGTCTTTTGTTAGTGTGTGGTAAATGTCCACCTCTCTGAGCCCAGGCTGAGATAACCCTCATGACATGATCAGGGTTATTTTCTTGAACTTTAGAGAGCACCTCCACAGGGGACATTTGTGCTGTTATGTTATGTTGTAGTCGTCATGAAAAAGAAACTGAACTTCATGTGTAAAAGCAGTGGAATGCCCCTTTAATCCTTTTTCTGACTTTAAATGAAGACATATGCAACTTGACACAGGCTAACAAGGCGTACCTGCTCCCAGCAACCAGACTGGGAAGCATGGAACTTACCAGTAAGAAAACAAAACTGTGTGTTTTTCCATGCTGAGAGGATGAACGTCAACAAGCTTTCAGCTCAGGAGGGATTTTGTGTAAGTGGCCTTTTAGGGGGTGATTACACCCTACCGGCTGTGTCTGCTTTCACACATTAGGAGACACTTGTAGGTGTGACCTGATACAGACAGTAGAGACTTTGCTTAACAAAAGGACCCTACTGCTAGGGCAACGACAGCTATAGGTGGCCACTGAGATGGGGGGTGGTGAGGGCAGAAGTCAAGTCTACCTGAGACAGTGGACAGCAAAACTAAATTTGACCTTAAACACAACCCTCAGCTCTAAGAGAAGCTCTTAAAGGAGTCCTAACTGAACAAAACAACTTTATTTTGCACAAATTCGAAGATGTAAACCTCAAACACAGCATCCTCCGTGATACATGAAGACACACATCAGGTCAGACAGACTTCCTCCAACACCTCCCCGGCTTCCTCTTCTCTCTTTGATGTGAGCCATATCAAGGTCTGTGAAGAATCAGAGAGGAGGCAGACCGTCTCCATCCTCTGTGATCTACTTTATTCTCCTCGAGATACTGGAGCGAATGTTCTCTGTGTCAGAGCAGAGGGGTTCGACGGGGCTGTGGGTCGACATGCAGGGAAGCTGTTCATAGCAGCTTTGATGTTACAGATTGGGTTACAGGCGTTCTGAGGCATTCATGCAGACTTTATCTAAAGCACAGCGAGACAGGAAACTGATGGCATCCACCTTTGTTTTCCCTTGTTTTATGTTGAGAATTAATTCAGTAGCACTCTGTTCTCTTATCCTCATAAAGAGATGACTGTAGATAATCTGTGTTTGATCATCACAAGTGGTTGATTATTAAGCTCTGCCTGTGATGCTACCTTTAGTTTTCTTTTTGTATCCTTATTCTGCAAATCCAGTAGAGGTTTTTATGTAGTTTCAAGGTTTTTCAACCTGGTAATTAATTCAGATCTAGGAAAGAACAATTTTGGTATAAAAATGGTCACATTTATACCACATCTTTTTCTTCATTACAATAAATAAGCTTTGTCTTGATTGGTTAGATGGAGAGATGCCCAAATGAGAATTCCTTAAATAATTAAAACTAAAGTTTGTCAGAGTATAAAGGTGTAAAATCTCACAGGAACCCAACACAAACATGCAAGCAAAAATGATACAGGTGCCCAGTGGTGGGTCTAGCCTTTATGGTGCCCTGGGTGAACCCCAGCTTCAATCATGAGGGGCTGCTAAAATCTACAGAAAAAGCATTAAACTGACATTATTTTGTCTTCCACACACACTGCACTTTAGCAGGGAGGAAACATAAGGGAGCTAACGCCCCCTGTAGGTGGAAAATAAATAGTCTGACCAGTAATATGGCCCTGAAAGAGGTACGGCATTATTTGTAAAAAGCAATATAATTCTAATTTTGGCCTGAAAATCTCACTGTTTCATTTTAAAATAAAACTGTCCGTACAAAATAACGCTGCCTAAGTCAGTTCTTGTACAAAGATACTTGTGATTCAGTTCTGAAAATTCAGTTTTTGAATTGATGCATTTTTTATTTAGTAAATACGTTGTGTAACGGAGGTTTTTCCCTCTCTACCTCTGCCACAGTGTACATTGAAATGTAGTGAAGTGTTGTGAAATTATGTCACCATACAGTTTTGTAAATATCAAAAGTCCCCAAAACATGTAGCATTGATCTGTATGATCTGTGTGCTGAGTAAGTGAAACTTGTGCTGCATTCTGAGGACTGAGCATTTGATGTAGCGTTTTGCACTGTTAGAATAGAATGTTATTTTGTTTTTAAATGTAATAATTTAGCAGGTCAGTTTGTAAAATGCAGTCAGTGTCGTGGTTCAGTCAGCTTAATTCAGTTTGTAGTTAAAAGCGTTCTTTCCCTTTCTCTTTGGGCCGTTATTTCACATCAGCTATACTGCTAAGATGTAAACACAACTCCACCTTAAGACATAAACATCCTAACCAACCATTTAATCTCTGAAAATTCCTGAGACTGCAGGATAGTCTCAGAGTGTAATGTTATGTCTAAAATGTCTTACTTTGCAAGCTGAGACTAGAGCAGCACATACAAGACGAGTGAGAGTCATCTTTGATCTGATAACATAAATCTTCCAGAGGAGGCCAGAGTGCAAGACATAAAACCACCAGCAGGGGGCAGCACAACACATAGGCTGAATTGTTGATGTAGAGTATTAGTTTTTCTTTATACTACATGCAGTTTGTTTTCCCCGTAAGACCTATGAAATTATTGCTGTAGAACCTCATTTTGCACATGCACATTAATGCACTGAATGGTGTTTAGTTTTGCCACCAGTAATGAAAATACAGACCCAACTGTCAGACCAGCTAAATAACACACTAATCTCACTGCTTAAACCCATTCAAAACATGTCTCTCTGAAGTCAGAGGAGACAAACTGAAGCTAAAGGGAAACCCAAGAACAACATGGCCCTGGAGAGGCATATTTTATTTCATTTGTCAATATACTTCAGGAAACAATATACAAAGCAATGATGTGGTCACTTTTACTGAATGTGTGGTGCAGTTCAGTTATAGACTCAATAGATAGTAATGGTGGGAAAAAACAGGCCTTTGCAGCATAGGACCCTGCTCTTCATCAGAGGGGAACAAATCAGAGAGGGATGGGACGTGCTGGAAAAACAACCCTGTGCGTGACATGCTTGTTGAAGATCTTTTAGTTGTTGGTCAAACAAGATAAAAGAAAGTGTTGGATTCTCAGGTGAATGAGGCTTAAGACTTTCAACAAGGCACTAGCGTATGAACCAAACCTAATAATCCAATAAAATAACCAGTGCTCGCTTTAGTTTAATATGTTTATTACAATACATACATTTCACATTTGACCTTGTGACCTCTTGTTGCCCTGCGCTGACAGAAGAGGTGATCCACGACACATCTGCCTCGGACCACCTGTAATACCACTCCTACACTGGGTGCAAATGAAAATGCATGGATATCATTGTGATTTACTGTTCATCACTACAACTCTTATAAATAAAACCTTTTTATTCTGCTTCCTCTTCTTAAAACTTCACTGTAATGTTAGCAACTGTACAAAGGAATGAACCAGTGGTACCACCTCAACTTAAAAAGTCAGAGAGGGAAAAAAGAGGAACAAAAACAGTTGGAACACAAAAGAAAAAAAAACCCAACAAGGAGGGTGTGAAGTGTTGGGTGTCTCAGGAGAAGGTGCGGCAGGGCAGGGCTGAGGCCAGGGGAGGGTAGTGGGAATGGTCCAAAGCAGCACGCCATCACATCTCTAATTTTTTTTTGTTTGTTTTTTAATCACTCACTCCACCACACCACCAGGCACTGTTTTTTTCAGAATTGGGAAATGCAGGGCCACCAGAAGCTGCAAACAGACCACTGAACCATTGTGAGCAGTTATGATAGACCTGCAGAGAGGGGATGTTTACCACGCCTGAGTACATGTTACAGTTCACCCACAGAGGGCAGAGGAAGAGAATCTAGACAGAGTCAGTTTACAGAGATTTGAGGAGAAGAACTACTTTGACACCAGTGTGTTATGCTTTATGCTAGGCTTCTGTGTAAATAAATGGCTTCAAACATCCTCCTCTGTTTACATGCAGGTCACACATGCTCAATGGTTCAATGATCTATGAATTGACAAAATGAAGCTTTAAGTCTGCAGATGAGTTAACATGAAGGAAAGGCTAGCTAATGAATGTAGCCGCCTAGGCGTTGATTAGTTTGGATGTCAAAAGCTTTGATAGGCATGGCTTTCCATGGCTTCAATCTACAAAACATATTTACAACATAGATAACATCTACAAGAAATCTACATTTTTTTCCATCGAGGGTTTTTACAAAACTTGTAAATCACCCCACCCTCCCCCTTCTCCCACAACAGCTCTTCATTTCTCCCTCTTGGTTCTCCCAGCCCAACGGTCCAAAGGCAACCCGACTGCAGCTCCTGTGTGTGTGTGTTAAGACTGGGCTCAAGAGGAACTGAACAACTGCTCCCCCTCCAGCTTCCAACTATGTGCAATGGGTCTTTTCCCCCCCTTTTCCCAACGCTCGCTTCAACTCGCAACCAGAAGTTCTCAGACCATGAAAGAATTCTGATTCTTCAACTTTTCAAGTTCTTTGATTTGCTGTCTCAGAAACAGTATCCTGTGGCAAGGAGACACAAATGACAACAATTAGTTGTATGAAGGTTTACTTTACATGTCAACAGGTGCATGCTTCTGGACTAAAACTGTATTCTCACCTTTGCTCACGCAATGTTGCTTGTATTTCACAGACTCTGACCAAAGACCGGAGGTTTTTGAGCTCGGTGCAGTTCTCAGACATGCAGATGCTCCCCATAGTGTGAGCCTCTTCACGTAGTCTTGATGCCTTTAAAATCATTTTTTGAGACACACAAAAATGAGCTTGGTGAATGTTGCCGTAAGAGCCATTTTTTTCCCAATTCTATCATGTAAATGAAGGTAATATAGGTGGTACAAACCTGTTTCTCTGCGTGTTCAGCAGGCCAACCCTGCACATGTTTGATAAGATTCTCATTGAAGTGGGCAGCAAGGGTAGGGGTGAAAGAGCAGGATGGCCGGGCTGCTGAGGCAGTGGGGGGAGCGGAGGCAGAGTTGGGGGCATTGCTGCTGCTGGAGGCGACATGGTTGGGACCTGGGGAGGGACTCCTCTGACTGCTGTAATCAACAAATGTTGAACAATAATGTAAACTTTGTGACATTACGCTGAGCTGAGCTGAGCTTTCTGAACTTCCTGGACTTTGACAAACTGGACTCATCAACTTGTTCTCATAGTTAGTATGTTAAAGAGCTAACAGCATAGAGCAAAAAAAGATGTGACGCCCTAAAGACACTTGTTGCGACTGAGCGCACAAAACATGAGCTGTTATGAACGTTGACTGTAGACAGCGACACGTGATAAAATGTTGGACACTGGTGAAAATGGACAGACGTCAGATACCAACTTAAACATTCTGGTGAAGACGCGGTGTTCAGCCACAGTGAACCTAAATCACAGTCAAATGTCGGTTGGTGTGTTTCTTATAGGTTTTGGACTATTAGTTGAGTAAAAAAAGGGCATTTTATGACAACACTTTGCCATATAGGAATTATAGGACTGAATTTTCTGTCTGATATTTTATAGACCAAACAACTGATCAATGAATTGAAAAAATAATAGTGATAATACCAATCACTAGCTGTGCCACTTGTGAGCTAAAAACTGTGGACATCATCAGCTGCCACATCTTCACTGGTAAAACCTTTGAGCAAATTCAGTGACTCACACTACATCAGCAACACTGTACTGCACTGCACTGTCTTATGTGAATCAATATTTATGTGAATGGCTGTGGGTGTGTGCATCCACAAAGACAATTAACTGCTAATGTGTACACAATGACTTAGTTTAAATACCCTAACCTGCAGTAATAAACATCTCATCAAACTGACCATAAATTGGCTACCTATTGTAAATCAGTCCACAAACAAAGGCATGACCTCGATGACAGAAGAGAAACAACTGTCTCATTGTCAACAGTCACCATTCCATTTATGACCAGCAGATGGTGCCACAACACAACACAATGAATACTGTCGAAAGCCTCCATCATTCATGGGCTGATATGAATGGGCCGACAGACATAGTGTGTCCACTATCTTTGGTTACATGTGCAGAAAAGCACATCAATGTACATAAATGTTTATGCTATTTACAAATTAAACAATGATGTACTGCTCAAAGAATACACCAGCACTCAGACTAACAGACTGACACATTACCTACATAAAGTCAATAGTAAATCTACTCAAATATCTCAGAGTTAATCATCTCAGGACACACAAAGAAGACCAATGCTTAAAACCATCCTCAGATATAATCAAAGACTGGCGATTATTCCACTTCTCATGACTACTCATTCTTGTTAAAGTTGAGCGAGTTGTGTGGTTGTACCTACCCTTGGCGCTGCAGGGTGCGCGGGGAGGCTGTGGTGGCATCATGACTATGCTGCTTATCGCTGGAGAGGGGCTGCTGGGACGTGGGTTGGGGATGAGATGCCTGCTTTACTGCTGGCGTGCTCACCTGGACACAGAAATTTAGAAACACTACATCAAAACATGTCCTCTCTACAGGACCAAGATACAAGCTTACAGATACTAAAAGCATATTTTGTCCAGCTTTCCATCAGAACCTGTTTCATTAATCATCAACATGCATCAGTTAAGATATCTGAGACCAGGTACATAAGCTCATCAGGTCTGATAAAACAGAAGAAAAGCTCAAGTTTCTACTGAGAATATTTCATGTTCATATGTGCCAATTGTGTTGTTGTCCTTGGTCACAGTTATTTTCCCAGTGGAAAATGTTCCAAAATTCACCCAGCTGGCTTCTTTTCCCACCCTACTAGTTACTCTATACCCTTGCTGAGGATTTTTTGTCTTACTTTTGGCTGTGAGATGACAGGCTGCGTGCTGAGGAGGGGCTTTAGAGGACCAGCATTGGTCTGTGGTGTGCTGATCCTTGGAGAAACATAGGACCTAGGCGATGAGGCGTCTGATGTTAACGACATTGGTGACTGGTTCGATTGCTGGGCTGCTGGAGATACACCAACAAAAAGACAGACAATATAAGGGATCATTACAATCTACTGAATTTAATACTGAATTTAATACCCTGCACCAATATTAACTCATAGAGACATCTTAAACAGTTCGACACACAAGTCAGGAAACTGATTTCCTGATGGCTGATGCTATCAGAGGTATTTAACTAACAGGAAATCCATAGTTAACTCTGCTCTAACTCTGCTCATCAGCCAAAGCAGTCATTATACAACACACCTAACTGAATATATCACCATGTGGTGGAGGAACAGACATGCTTCTGTATATACTTTATTTACCTTGGTTGGAGAGTTGAGCAGCTTGAGAGAGGATAGTAGTGATATTGAAAGCCGATGGTCCAGCAGTGAGGATCTTATGGAGCATCGACTGTAATGAAGCTTGTGTGACAGCAGCTGTGAGAACTATAGAAACAAACAGACATACCGTTAGCCTGTGCACTAACATAAAAGGGGTGACTGACTGATTAACTGATTGCTTGATTGAAGGATTGGCAATGTTTATGATATTTCGGTTTCAGGTAACTGGAAATTACAAGTCAGCACTGTCTGAGAAAATGGTCCACAGCAGAAATGATGTCTTTGTCACGAAAGTTATTAACTTCAAACTTTCTGCATAATCACTCAAAGAGTTGAATTGCACATACAAAGAGAACTGTTTAACTCATCACCTTCTACTAATCACCCCTGGTATTGTATTCAGTACAGCACCTAGAATGGTTTCTGCAACGCCTCACAGCAAATTTGACAGTCAAATTCAGTAATGTGTCCCATTTAATTCCACAGTTTTAACAGACTGTGGCAAAACTAACATGTTTCCACTGAGGATACAGTGCCATTGGATGGTATGGTCCTGAGGGAAAAACATATTCATGTTTATGATTACTATGTAAGATTTTGCATTCTACACCATTGACTCGATGAATAAAAATGAGCATTCCATCATTTAAGATTAGGCTCTTTTGGTGCTAGGTACAATGTGTACTGCAATCAGTCAATAGCAGTAGAGCACTGTACACACCTGCTAGACAAACTGGCAATCAGCTGGGTGAGCTGTTAAAGCCTATAAACTAGAGGTTAGACCTCGGTGAACAGTAGGTACTCTCTCTCTCAGAGGAACTGCTAAATGCTAGAACCGATAATACATTAACACTGCCTGACAAACGGTGACCAATAAGTCACAGTTTCTAACTTTCCTCTCAACCACCCATTCTGCAGAGGTGTATGTACCGCTGATCCTTGGGTTGGATCATGTGACTAAGACTCAGACAGTTGGGATGCATAAGTTGCCCCTTCAATGTCAGCCAAGTTTTCCACTGAGTGTTGGCACAACACTGGACTGTTGGGCTAGTCATTCACATTGCTGTTGAGATGAAGGGGCTCACAGCAAACAGCATGGATGGAGGCTGCCAGTATGCTCAAACAGAAGTGCTTGTTGAATGGACAAACGCACTCTGAACCCAGCCTACAAACTCAAGTGGGATGAGTTTGCAGGCTTCTGAAAGCATTTTTATCCCCACATTTATAATTACTGTGTGTTGCCACTCTGTGACAGCCAGGTTTACATCCCATCTTGCAGTGTGAACAGCTATTTTTTCCTTGAGACACAGTGAGGTGACCTGTTGCATACCCCAGCCATGAGGGATTGAGGCTGACTAGTCAAATAGCCAACAGCATTACATAGAGCAAAGTATTTCAAACAGTCTCCCTATAACAACTGCTCATCAAACAAAATCACTGCAGCTGACTGACTGTAGACACCGCATGAATGTACATTAAATCATTTGTATTTTAGATGTGCATTTGTCTTACCTTCATTGATTTTCGCCATGTCCACACTGGCATTGTTGAGCTGCAGGGCAGTCTGAAGTGCTGGGAGAAGCTGGCGAAGCAGGGTGGGGTCCTGGAGTATCGGAGGGGCGGGGGATTGCAGGACTGGAGACACGGGCACTGTGGAAGCTGATGATCCAGGGGGCCCTGATGATGGGTTCAAGCTCCCTGAGCCTGAGGTTGATGACTGGGACTGGGTGGCAAGGGTTGCTGTAGGCTTCTCCACCTGGGCTGACTCTGTCAAGTCAGCAGAAAGGAGGATGTAATTTCTGTAGGCAGAGAGTCCACGTAGTTCCCTCTTGTTCATTTGAATGGAGCCAGTCCAACAGTGCTTTCTGTCTGAACTCATGTACAGTAAAAGGCTTGTGAAATATAAAACCGGGCTTGATGCATTCTTTGTGGCATATCTAATGCAAAATACATTTAAAAAAAATCAGAATAACTGACTAAGCAAGAAGGATATTCAAAGGTTTATGGTCCCACATCACACTCTTTATAAGACTAAAAACACACACACACACACACTGGAGTCTCCAGCAAAATCTGAGCCAGATTCAACTGTTTTGATGACCTTGTAATATTTTTTTTACATGGCAATGCAGCATCATCTGTCAAAACACTGTGATATCCAATCACATACATAAAAGTACACATTCTTGGTAGATTACTTTGTAACATTAAGAGTATGATGGTATTACAACAGTTTATCTCACAATTGTTGATCAAGAGATAAAAGAGTTGCCGCAGTGATAAGTTTCCGGACATGTAAAATTCTATAGTGTTATAAATCATTATGCAGTGTTTTGCAGCGACTGGTCTTAATGAGGGTTGTTTCTAAACGCGAGTATTCAAGTTCACCACATTAACTTTAAGCATCTGACAAATCTTCAAGTATGAAAATAATGAAAGTATAATTTGCTGACCAACATCACTGGTTAAATGTTTTGTTTTTAATAAAAACAGAAGTTGAGAAGTTTGGGTGTTCTGAAGGGGAAGTTTAAAAAACAAACAAACAAAACAAAACAAAAAAAAAAACGTGTGCTGTGTTGTTGTTAACATTATGTCTCCAACAGTGGAGAAAAGGTTCTCTACTACAAACAAACTAGCCCAGTGATTTTGCAATTAAATCGACTATGGCCGAGTTATTTTCTTCGCCCAGTCAGAGTTGGTTGAAGTTTTATAAAGTGCTGGAGTTTGTTTTGGTCACTGGTCTCGTTTGTTATTGCTGGGTGTTGGTGCTCCCTTATACTAATGTTAGTCTGTCTGTGATGTGGTGGACAGTATTCACTATGCAGGGACTATATATTGTATGGATGCTGCAGTGTACAAAAATACAAAAGCATTTTTGGCATTTATTAATGAATTCAGAATCATAGAAGAGCTGCAAATCTTATGCAAAACATACAGTGTGATCAGAAAGTATTTAATCCCTCTGTTCCTTCCCATTTTTTGTGCAGCTTTACCATGAATTCAAATGGTTTACGGTTGATTTACTTGTCAAGTTGAACTGGACATATCCACAACAGACAAACTAAAATCTGTTTAACTGCTGCAAATGTACCAAAAATGAAAGCGATTAAAGAACCACAGTGAGTAACTGTAATAGGCACCTCAGGTAACCACAGTACAATATTGTGGAGCAAGCTCTGGTATCTTGCCTATAATACATGTAATTAACAAAAAAGTGAGTGGCTCCATGACCTCCTTAACAGAGCCTACTGTAAACAACTACTTATTTCTAATATACTCAACACACACAGTTCCTGCTGTAGGATTACTGGTGATGTGTAATGCTGCCATCCTTACAAACAGGCCTGAGCTGCTGTGAGCAGCTGTGATTAGAGCCGATACTACAGGCAAGCTGCCTGTTCATGTGTCCATAAGACCTGCTTTCATTAGATGTTTGTTTGAGGTTTGCACCTACCCTTGTGTTAAGATGGCAGTGTGCAGCAAGTGTTGTGTTACCATCAACAGAGTCTTTGTACATCAGCTTTAGCTTTCCACAATAAATGAATAAGGCCTCCCACTGTGACACTGTCATAAAACAGTGTAGTTTGCGTGACAGAATGACTGCTAGCAAATACTGATAAATAAGGCAATTTAATGGTCAGGGGAATTTTAGTCTCTGTGGTCAAATTAATGAATGCAGCAAGAACACTTGACTATATGACAATTTTTGTGTCTCCAGAATTTCAAAAGCATTTATTCATGAACACTGCTGTGCCAGGTATTCGAGGAAGTGTTTTAGGGAGTGGTTAATAGGTATTCAGAAACAGGTTATTCGTGATAGATGACATCTGTGACATCAATCATAGTTTGAGAGGAGCTTCACAGAGGTGTGTCACTGTGTAGTAGAAATGTTCTGCAACATTTTGCTTTCTGCCTGGCACTAGTGCACAAGTGTGTCAGAGCATCTAAAGATGGAAACAGACTCTAAGAGTGTTGAACAAAGAGCAACAAACACCTTACTAGGGCTGGGTATCATTCAAAAATTTTCGATACCGGTTCCTGAACAATACATTTTTCCAATACCAATTTTATCAAATCAGTTCTAACAAAGAAAATTACATTACATATTATGGTATAAATCTTGAGTTTTATTTTTCAGCTTTGACATTTTTCCACTCAAAGCAGTTTTCTAACAAAAAAATATACACCAAATAATTTTCAGTGCAAAAGAACAAGTGACAAGTCAGTGTCTAATGCTCACTGCTACATACTAAGGACCCTTAAATCTTTGTGCAATTGAACATGGAGCAACTTCCTGCTCTTAAATTGATTTTGTGCACGTTCAAATGCTTCATCAAATTGGTCGTGTTGCCGGCCTTAGCAACTATATCCTTTTTGCAAATATTGCATCGCGCACTATTGGCATCAATCTTGCTAAAATGGAGACACGCTTTTGATTATACGACGCATGAACGACGCATGAACGATGTATGAACGCATATATATATATATATATGTATGTGTGTGTGTGTGTGTGTGTGTGAAGATTCGTGAAGATAATTATATCACTTATACTCCACTGATAATTCACATGATGAGGTTTGTCATTTTTGTGTGATGGGATTCAGTGCTTGGGGCGACACAGTGTGAGTTGGGGGATTTTTCTTATAAAACAGAACAAGAACTACTAAAAATAATGATAATAATCATAATAATAACAAATACTCAACCTACTACAAACTCTGCAACAATGACGACGCATGAACCAAACCAATACTTGCAACAACCTGTTAAGTGGCAGATGTTTACCAAAAACCGACTCAAAACGAAACGGTGACGTATACCACACAAACTGAGGCCTCGTTTGTCATAGGGCACGTGGTTTTCTGCAAAACAATACAAGCCTCAAAATGGGGCTTCACCTGACACACCCCTTCATACTACGTACACACCTCGAAGCCTCGGCTTCAAACATCCCATCATTAGGTAGCAGCACATACTGGTCAACTGAGTACATACAGAAGACAACACACTGGACAACATTCAGAATGTGATCAGATTTCTGTCGCTACACAGCTCCTGCAATCAGCAGGGAAAATGCTGAATTAGGATGAAATGGTGAGTAAAGAGCCTTGAGCAACACAAATTCTTAGTGCTTGAGGTGAGTGAACTTCACAATAGTGAGGCGGATTTCAGGTGACCTGCGGCTTTGCACTGAAACCTAATGAACTCAATTATAATACAATTCTCATTGTCGGCTGACTGTTCTCACCCAGTTTTTATTAGTTTCTTCTACATGCACACACATGTAATCAGTGGTGCCAATTCTAGCCATAAAATGATGTTTACATTCATGTTAATGAGAACAATAATGAGTGACATCGGATTAGAATAATATATTCTCTCACACACGGTCATTTTATCTTTTGACTGTAAACACTACTTGGCTACGACTGTGATGGATTTGATCCAATATTGTCCAGTCAGTTGGTTCACCAGATTGGTTTTAGTGCATAGCCACACTACATTGTTTAAAGCCACAGCTGCATGCATGTTCAGCCATTTGTAGTCTCAGTCTTTTGGTAAGCAGTTCCTTAGCATTCATCAGCAGAAGGTCAGCTCAACAATAGTCATCATTGACTAACCAATAACAACAATGCTTAAGCTGAAGGCTTAGAGGCAGATTTGGAGAAGATGGTTACAATGATGGAGAAAGCTAATGTTAGATATTTTGGGCCAGCCAAGCAAAGAAAATCCACAGATATGTAAACAAAGCATGTGTGATTCATTATGATCAGTCATTGCAAACTGGTGAGGGGAAAATGCGTGAGAGACTTACTAGAACCAGTAGGGGCTGCCGATGCTTGCATAGCCTCCCTTCTGTAGTCCCTGTCTTTGGGGAAATTGTTAACAACCGCAGTCTTTGTTGCCTCTTTTTGCCTCTGTTCTCTGTGAAACACAGATACAAGTATGAATGGAAACAGATATTAGCGGTGTATCCAACCTTTGTGTGACACTGCTTAAAATTAAATGTATATAATCACGTGGTGTGGATAACTGGATTATAGCTACCTCTCCAGCCACTCTTTGGGCTTCTCCCACTGGGACACCTCTGTCCTGCAGTTGTAATAGTATTTCTTTCCAGACGAGCTGATGTGCTCTGACCAGTCGTCACCAGGTTCATAAGGCTGAAAAAAAAGAGCAAATGTGTAAGGAAATGCTGCCAGCCAGACAGAGAGCAACTGTGTGCATGTGTGTTTAGAGGGTCTGATGCAAGCGCATGTAATGTAATCTGAAATGTAGAGAGCGATTGGGGGTTGAAGGTAGATAGCTTTAGCTGGGCTGTCTTCGGAGAGGTTTTTTAACTGGAAGGGAAGACAGCTTCAGATCATTCAGGTAATCAAAGTGAAACAGTTTGCTCTTTTATAAGACATATTATTGTGACTGGTGTTTTGTGCTCATTTGCAGGCACCATTTTTCACAGTAACCCATTGCTTTTATAATGTTATAATGTTCCATTTTCATCATGTTGTTTAGGTCAGTATTATGAAGTCAAAGGCTTGATGATTCAACATTGTGATCATTTTAGAGGCTGAAGTCTGTGGTGCTGTTTAAATGTTTTGTGCTTAAGTGACAGTTGTTTCTATTATTCTGTCCACCCATTTATATCAACATGGGTAGGTTAAATAGCCAAAACACCTCTCTGTGTAATGCAACACAACTCAACAGCACCACAAACTACATCCTCCAAAAAGACCATAGAGACTCAACACCTTACCCAACCAGAACATAAAATTTTAATAAAAACTGAACATTATAACCATCATCAAAGAGGATTTATTTCAGGACAATTGTATTTGACTGCATTAGTTTTATCTAGGAAAACTGATGTAATTGGCAATTTTAGCACAAGCATGTAAGAAAATAGGATAGTATTTTAATTTATATAACGATAACATTTTACTTTATCAGAGAGGAAATTAAAAGAGAACACTGTAAGAAAAGTTGACCATTAAAATATGTTTGCCCTAATCTATGTGCCCAGTTTTTTGGACAATATTAAATAACATTTTCCAAGATGTTATCACTGTTATCTAAGCAGTCATTTATCAAGAAGATGCCACAAAACGTAATGTCAAAGCTGTCAAACTACTAAACAGCAGCAACTGCCAAGAAACAATTCAAACTATTGTACTGGAAAAACAGTATTTAGTCCATCATCTGCCTCCATGCTATGGCAGAGGCTACACTTACTGTGTCTGAGGTCTTGCTGGGGTTAGAATGTGAGTTGGAGCTATGAAGGGAGCTGTGGTTGTGAGAATTTTCCTGTGGAGAATAACTGGTCCCTGCAACATAACACAACAACAGGGAAAGACACCATCAGTAAGAACAACAGCCAGTAACATGTTAAGATAAAAAAGCCCCATACATCAGCCTGAAAATACAGAACTTTTTTAATGTTTAGACATACGCTTCACAACAAGCACTCCTGTGTGGGCTAAGACAATAAAGCAACAATGTAACCCTAGTTCATTTTTCTAGTACGCTTCCTAACAGTGTATTTTATAGGACATTCCTGGAATGTCTGGATATGAAAGCAACACAGTGATTGTATAACACTGATAACATTATTTGTATACCTATGTTAAAATGATATACATCTCATTCCCTATTGATTAATGCAACAGCTTTCTTTTAAGTTGTTGCTGCACCTGTTTGCCTGACAAAGCATCCTAAGTTTACAAACCTGTCCCAGTGCTAGGCTGCCTTCTTGAAAACAGATCTGAAAACAACACTGCCACTACAACAGGTACAAGTGCAGCCATCAGATGGCAAGACTGAACATGCTTTTGCTCATCCTATCCTCTCAGCTCTGCCCAACTATTATTAGATGTTTCAAGTGTAAGCACTTCTAGATATTTTGACATTTGTAACATTTTCTAAATTGCTTTGGAAATTAAATTATATGAGTTGAGGTAGACCACAACAGGGAAGGCATGCTTGAGTGAAAGGCCTCTGGTGACAGGGTTTTCTCACATACAACAGAAGCAGAGCACTGTCCCAGACTTAACAACATCTGTGGCCAAATATAGCACTTAGTGGCAATCCCAACACAAACAGCATCTGCAAAAATCTGTGGCTTGTTCAATAGCTCCAACTGAATGCTGCAAATCATGGCATTTCATAACATGTTTAACTCTAAACTGACTACAGTGGGGCAATAAAAATAAAAGATAAAATCTGAAAGGTATCTTACATTGGAGAAAGTAAAAAGTTTGACAACACCAAACAAAGAAAAATGCTGACAAGAAAAGAAAGTGATTGTGATTGTAACTCTAACCATAATTTTCAAGCTACACAGGTCTATCTGAAACCCTGCTATGATTATGTGGGACAAATCAATTCAACATCACATAAATAAAAACCTTTTTTTCCTGTTACCTATTGATTCTACAACAATACATCTACAGGAAGCCACTTCAGTTACTCATTTTCAACCTAACCATGTCTGGGACAGCACACTATTCCCAAAAGGGAACTATAGAAATCCAACATCTGAGCATACAGGAGCTGTTATAGCCCCAAACAGTATTTCGTTAAGGTATGTCTCCAAACTTTGGAAGTCAATGGGATTCATGTATGAATCACACATAGAAAGATTTGCTCTTATGTCGCATGTATGAGAAATTCATGAGAAATTTATTTATGAATGAAACCACCCACAAACAGACTACAACAGGCAGCTTTATACGGTGATTTTAGGGGGCGTTGATCATGCTAATGATCACATCAGAAGAATGTGAATGTCTCCTTGTGAACAAGTGGCATTCATCAGGCTGAAACAGATGATTTACAAGTTTGTCCAGTAAAGAGTTTGGTGAATCCCAATTGGAACACTTGTACCAGCAAACCTCAGACAAACAGTAAGAGAGATTCAGGAGAGGAATATAAAATGTTCTTGCATGAGGCCCATGAGTGTACTGGGTGTTTTTTAGACAAATGACTCATCCAGTCACATTTGATCTTACTTATCTTTGTTACTTTCAACTATTGGTTTAACAGATCGCATTTAGTATGCAATGGTCAATGTAATACCCATTTTCCACCAAAGACTTGTATTAAATTCATGTTCCCAACATGGTGTATGCCAGGGTGCCACATAAATAACTTGCGACCTGCAGGCTCTGACACGTGCATGATTTATCATTTACTTTTCAAGTAATGAAAAAGTTTTGAAACTCAAGTTTCCTAATTTATTTTAGTGTTTGATTGTTTAGATTTGATTGATTTGATTACTGGGCAGTACCATTAGATGATCACAGTTCAAAACAATCATCAGAGTCAATTTAATGATCACAAGGGTTGTCCTGAGCAAAGCTGCAGATCAGGTCTCAATCCAGGCACTTTTTATGGATGGTTATGAGCTAAATACAGTTATACAGCTTGATACATTTCTCTGTGTGTGTATGACAGCAATGTCGGTATGTGTCAACAAGCACAACAAAAGCAGTTTTCACATATCAGCTCCAGACAATGACGGGATAATGGCATCCAGATATATTCCAGGGCTACCCATTCACACTTACAGCACTAGGCCAGAGATGGTTCATGTGCAATGCCTTCTCCCCAGCTGGAAATATTTGATTTGGTTTAGGCAAGGGGTGGCGCCTGAAGGTAGAGCATGCAGGAAACCAGCGTGCAGGATATGCATATACGTTTAACTGGAAGATTATTCTGACATTAACGTGATGCGATTAGCTAGCTCTTGCAAGAAACGAGTCAACACATTACTGGACTTACTGAATTACAACAACACACTCCACTCACAATTGCAGTGGTGTTTAAGAGTGATGTGTCTCATCAGTAACAGCTGATCTTTGGCTGAGTACAGATGCTTGCAGAGAGCATACTAACCAGACAGCAGCCAAAAGTTTCACTGTAGCTATTATTGAATAAAAGTTAATTAGCTACAGCTGATATAATCTGCTGCTGCTTGAGTTTGTCAAGCAAATGCTTCAGTCAGGGCCAACTAAATGTGAGCAGTCTGCTAGCAGCATGCTCTCTACATTGCTCTTTTCCAATACTAAAGATCAAAGACAGATTAGGCATTTGATAAGAAAGTAGTTAGCCTCTGACCTTAACAAATAAGCTTGGGATGCCATTGGTACATCAGAGATGATTAGTTGCTCCGGCTTTAGTAACGTGAGTAATAAAGTAGACATTTCCTTGCTTCCAAGTAAAAATCAGTTACATGAGGAAAGCAGATATAATTCTCAACCATGGCCAAGATTACAACAGACCATTTAATGCGCTTGCCTGTACACTACTGCATTCTTATGTGCATAAAAATACACACTGTCAAGAAAGTATTACAGTAACTTTTTTTCACATTCACTCCCCAGATCAGCCCAATCCAGCTACTGCAGTAGGTATGGCAGGTATAATGTGTGCTATGGATGTCAAATGATGTGAAGTGTGTCGTGCTTCACTTAAGGGTTAAGTTTCTGGCATATATTAAAAACCCAAAGATTTACCTTAATACACAATGCTATAAGGTCCCAAACAGAACCCAGCAAAGCAACAACAAGCATTCTTAAAATACTCTGGTATGGGGAGAGGAAAATTACGCTTCCTAACCAGCATGGTTGTTTGCCCCTGCTGACCGTTGTGCCAACTTACACATCTGAAGATGCTAGTTAGCAGGTCTCTTCCTTTCAGCCAGATGCTTACCCTGCACTGTAGCCTGACATGCACCACCCTAGAAATGTAACTACACATCACAGTGACGCAGAGTACAACAACTGTGATTGATCCACTTGGTAGCATTGCATTTCTTCCCGAACATTTCTGACTGTTCCTTCTTTTTAGACTGAACTGAATGTGAGTTGAACAAACATGGACCAAATCAAGGAGAGGTTAACTAAAATAATTTAGTAATTTTAGAAAAATAAGTTTTGTTCAACATTTATTAGCTCCAATTCCAACATGATCTCAAGTCTAGTTGTAATTGTTTGAAGTACACACAGAAACTCAACACAATCGATCAGAAACCACAGAAGTATAAACATTTACAGCAGCATAAGCAAACAATTTGCTTCTCATATATCTAGCAGACACAGTGAAACATAACCATTAATTCTGAATTGTGTTTCTCGCAATCTAATGATTCCAAGTTGAATATTCACTCTCCTTTTAGGTCTGTTTTGTCTTCCATCGATTCCTGTGAAATAGCTTTTTAAATGCCATACTATGCTCACTAGATAGTTGCTGTCTGTCTGCCTGCCTGCCTGCCTGCTGTTTGGTGCTGAGCGAGTAGTGTACACTAAGTTTATCAGAGCTTGGTTGGTGAGAACAGCTGCCTGCTGTGGCTGGAAACAGGACTGATGACAGCGGTGAGTCAACCACAACAGTAAAGCTGTGGGCCAGAGAACCAAAACAGTGAGCTGAAGACACAAAAACAACCCGTAGAGCTGAGGGGGGCTGCAGAGTTGGGTGATCATTCTCTGTGAGTACATCACTACAAGCAACACTTTTCACATTATATAGTCATTTGATCTAGTGGTCATATGAAAATATTGACTGAAGCTTAAATTTACAGAACAGATCATTTTTACTTTAAATCTAACACCCATTTATGTTTGCAAGGCAACGTTAACAGGTTGCAAATAAGAATGCGAATACTGGTCTGCATCACTGACTCATCTGTTTTCACATTTGTGACTCAGCTCAACTGAGAAATTAGAAGATAACTCTCGGCAGATGACAATAAATCTGTCTTTATATTAACATTATCTGAATCACTGGACATTGTGTCCTATAGTAAAATGTTTTTAAATGTTTTTTTTTAAATATAAAGACAAAATCACCCAGTGAAGTCCATGTATGCTGTACTGAATCTTGTTATATCATCAGTCATCAATGCCAAGCCATTAATGACTTATGGTCATTATGGCTACGTTCACACTGCAAACATTAGTGCTCAGTTTAAGATTTATTGCTCAGATCAGATGTTTTTGTTTGGTTATTAAAACTATTCTCTAAATATGGTAAATATCAGATTACAGTGTAAACTGGTCACAGTTCTGGACTGACTTGCATGTTCTGAAGAACAATAACAAAGATGTCACATGCAGCATGCTGTCATACAGAAGTAAATGTGGAGGCTACTGAAGTCAGCGTTTATGCTGTGTGGAAGCCAGCAAACTCATGAGTAGATAACAGGGAGAAAAACGAGGAGAAAAAAAAGCCAAATTTTAAATTGTGGCTTTTTATAAAGCGATGGGTACTACTTCTGTATGGAGGTGTGTGTGTGGAGGTGGAGTCAGAGCCAGGAATGCTGAGACTGTGATGTGAATGACCTCACTGATACAAATTTCATTCAAAATTTCAGGACGTCAAGGGCTACTTTTAACTACATCTGTCAACACATCTCCACAAGATTCTCATGCCATTACACTCAGTTCAGGCAACCCATCCCCCTGAAAAAGGGTTAGGGGGTTTTATTGACTGGAAACAGGAGTGGGTTACTGCCTAGAGTGACATTTAAGTCACATGAATTCCAATGTGACTGTTCAAACTGAGGTTGCAATGCAAAAAAAAAAAACAAAAAACAAACACATTACAAATCAGACCCGTATCTCATCTGGAGGTGGCTCAAATCAGAATAAAAAAGATCAGATTCTGTGTGATTTGATCTTACTACACTGGTATCTAGATCGTTAATATCTACATTTTATTTTACCAGTTATCACTACTTCTACAATAACCACCTGACCAGCAACATAATGACACAAACCGACATTACAAGCTTAGATTGATGCTGTCTAAACAAAAAAAATAAATAAATAAATAAATAAAAAACGTGTTTAAGTTTGAATGGCTAGAGTCTACTGTTTACTGGGTGCACATAATAGTAGCAGAAGACTGCTGAAATGATTAAAGCTCCTATTTTGAAATTGTTTTTTTTTCCACCCAGTGCCAGTGTGTGAATCCTTAGATACATCATTCTCAAATATCTAAAAAAAAAATAAAGTGCAAAATTTTATCTCTTAAAATCTGTACACAAATTCAAGTTCAACTCTTGATCTGCAAAGTAACCAACCCCACTGGCAGCATCTTTAACAGGCCTCTCTGTTAGTATACGCTTACTTTATTTTTTCATAGATGCTGCACACAGAGCAGTGTCTTCTGCAGTTCAACATTAGTCCTGAAAATGTTTCATCAATGTATCACTTTCAAAAAGACAGCTACTCAAAATATTGTGTCAACTCCAGCAACTCAACGCAATGCCCTCTAGTAAAACAAATATAAAACCCCACATTGAAATGCTTTCTTATTAACCACGATTATGTGGCATGCATGGACCAAACTGCTATACTGCAAATTAATCACATTTTTGAGCAATACTTTGTTTCCTTATATTTATGTTATCTTGAAGATAGACAAAAAACTAGAAAACTTAACTGTACAAAAAGATTTCTAACCATCAGCCCTATATGCAATTGCAGTGAAGGAATCACTAAAGATCCACTTTGTCAAACCTCAAAACAGAATTTACTTAAGGCATACTGTCCATGAAATTGGCCAGCTACTGAACAAATTCAGATACAAACCCTGTACGAGGCAAAAAGACACTTATTCCCCCTCACAAGGTATTTCCCTTCAACATCTACATTCTTGGACAGTATATGTGGTGCTCCTTTTGGTATCACTGCAGGAGACATTCACAAAACATCTAAGCTTGTGGTTATTATTATAGAATCCACAATGACTGCTGCTGACAGCTCAGGTTTACTCAACAGGTTAACAAAAATGCTTACTGATAAAATACAAATATGGCTGAATGCTACAAAAGTTAATCAGTTCATTAATTTTAGCGTTAACTTATTTGATCCAAAACTATGACAGCTGGAATACCTACTACTTCATAAAATGTATATGTGTAAAGGAAATTCTACTTATGCCCAAAGGTAAAAGAAATAATAAATTACACTGATGCAGAGTTTTAGTGTTGAAGCGTAATGCTACAGATAAATGAGAATACACTGGTAGGAAAGAACAACACCTCCTGTTGCTTATATGCTAATAGGACTGCACCATCTGTATCCATTAAAGTAAGCACTTTATTTTGAATCTAAATAAATTTATTCTCAGTAACCACTGTGTCTCACCTCCGTCCCTGTCCCTGGCCCGGTGTGTGTGGACAGCCTTTGCTCTGCTGTGCCCTGTGCTGTCGATGTGTTTGTTTTCAGGGCTGTCAGACCTCCGGAGCATTTTACAGGGAGGAGTGACATCTGAGGAGTCTCGCATCTTTTCATGTCGGTGGTCCCCACCTGGATGGCTCTTGGATGAGTATTTGAGAGTCTGTAGGCAGGCACACACACACACAAATCCCACCTCACTAGAATCTAGTATCTTGAGTGTACAATGATACAATCATCACCAGGAGGTCTCTCAAACCAGTTTTAACCTTTGTTTGATGCCATGTTTGGTTGTTCAAAGAACTGCAATGTCAAAGTACATAATGCATCAAAGTTTGATTATTGCAGGTACTAATTTGCAGGGCTAATCACCATTCCTGCAGCTAATTATTAATGATTTGAAAACAGTAGATTGATTTGTCAATTCGTTCTAATGCAACATTATTAACCATTTTAGCTATGCTAGAATGGCTGTTTAGTATTCCATAATTTAATAACAATGTAATTACATATAATAACACATCTATAATTTCTGATTATGACGAAGTACACAGATCATTTTTACAAACAAACAAATGCTAGTCAACTGTATTGCTTATTCACTGTATTTGGGCTTTAAGTTTGTACATTTGTTTGCAATAAACATTTCGACTACTTTGATGTTTCAACAGCTTAGCTATCTATATCCTTAAAATGACAGATTGCGGTCAGGCCCTAATCGGACTGGCTAGCAAGCAAGCTAACAGTAACAGGCTACCATTAGCTTTGAGCTGCAATAAAACTCGCCTGTACCTTTTCCAAAACCGCTGAATTCGACGAACATATTCAGTCTATGTTGTCTTTAACTGAAAACATTTACGTTAGGAAATATTTGCAGCTCTCAGTTTGCAATTTCAAACAAAACCATTTACTTTTCACGTTATTTTCCGCACTGACTGGGGCCTGTTGTGCTCTCCAGAAGCCTGAACTAGAGTGTCCATTTTAATCTTATTTGCTGCTAGCAAGCTAGCAGGCTAGGGTTAGCGAACAAGTACCTGATAGGGCTGAGAATCTCTTCGGTCGCACCTGCAAATATAAAGAAAAGAGTGGTGAATAACAAACTTCAAATACCCGTGTTGAGAAATAGTTGGAAGTGCTGCAACAGCTTAATGTACAAGTTTCCAGACACTTATTTTGGTTTCAGTAAAAATGGCGGATTGTCAAAGCGTAGCTACGAGGAAAAGGAAAATCTGAATAAGTAACGTTAAAAAGATGTTTACCCATCGCCGAGTCTCGGTTGTTTCCTTGCATACATTACCATCAATGCCGTGTTAGTGTGTTTGGAGTGGGATGTGAAAGACTGATAATGGTACTGTATTTTCTTGTTGATTCAGCGACCTGAAATCGTCAATTATTTCAACCTAGCTTATGGGTATTTCAATGCTATCGGCAGCACTGGTCGAAAGAGCGCCCTCACTCAGTCCATCTCCCACTCAGACACACACAGCAGCGTCTCTATCTGCCTAGAAAACGTAGCGGTGGAGCTGCGCGCAGGGTTGCCAGATGTCAGGCATACACCAGTATGAGAAACCCCACATAAAGCCAATGGTACCTAAGGAAATTGTCATCTAATCATATTACTAACAACAACATGTGATGATGTTGCTTGTACACATTTATGTATTTATAGCCTTATTACTTTTATAAACACACACTGAATGTGTAACACAACAAATTAAAAGAATATCGTATCCAAATCATTAAATGGCAGTCTTAGATGTCAAGATTAGGATTTTGCCTATAGTAAGTCGTAGAAATCAAGTACTTAGAAGCAAGAATAGCCATAAAATACGATTGGCAAATGAAGGTAGTGTACAGACCTGGCAACCTTCACTGCAACCATTCTCTACCTCCCCCTTCCGATGGCAACATCCGGGACACACTGACTGGACTCGAACAGTCTCAAAAACTTGTAAACACGTTTAATTGCGCTGTTGCGCTGAATAAAACCGCCCTTCTTTAACTCCCAATGCATTTTTGACTGTTAGATATCATTAAACAGGCCGTCCACTGACAACCAAGCGCTGCAGACATTATAATATTTAACAGGCCCACAGCAGGCAGTGGCTTGTTCTCTTCTGCCATCTAGTGGTTATACTTCGATATCGCAGGCAACATTTACCTACAGATCATTAATGATTTTAATGATTTTTTTAAAGAGCACAGTGTCTACTCACATTGACTGTACACGACAAAGAGGCTAAATTGTCTCAGCCTGTTTTAGTTTTTAAATTGTACTATTCACTGTCTGTAGCGGAAATAAAAAAGGTTCTGCACATGCCATTACGTATTACAAAAGAGCAGTTAGAGAAGATAGAGGGATAGTATACACATAATAGATATACATATATCCTAGAAGAATCAATAAAGAGTGCCACGTATTATCTAGTAATAAAATGATCATTTACAAGTCTACACTTTGGTGTATGAAATGAAACACTGTGCATGCAAAGCAGCCTCTTCACATTTTGTGGCTTTGAAAAGGCTGTATCAGTGGTTCAGAGTGAGTATCTGTCAGAACAGAGCTGCTGAGCTCTATTGTTCCCAGACAATATGTCCCACATCATATCCCAGGCTGAGGACAAAAGAAGCTGCAGTTCAGCGTTTTGGCTCACAACACACTTTAATGTGGGGACAAGGGGGCACGAAAGGGGATGCTTCTATTGTTAGCACATCTCTGGAACTTGCTCACACACAGGCAGACAGATACACAGATTTATTATTATTATTATTATTATTATTATTATTTGTGATTTTCACAATAATGCAAGAGTCTTTCAGAATCCATGGGTGCATGATTTCTCATAGTCAGTGGTCAGTAGGATTACACACTCTTGACTGTGACTGTAAAGAAACACTTGTTTATCATCAACATTTTTATTTATTAATTTAGGTAAAATCAATTCGCACTCTGCCGTCTCTGGTCCTTAGCCACTTGTTGCGCTCTGAGTTAAAATGACCTGTAGGGGGAGGTATCAAACCACTTTTATATCTAGTACTACGCATCACGTGGCCACTTCTAAATAAAGACAGAATTTACTTCTAAAAAGAATTTAAAGTTAAAGCTAACTTTATTCCAACTATTTGGGATATTTGTTATAATATATGGAGAATTTACAAGTGGTGGTGGTGGGGGCTAAAGCCTGACAGATACTCTAAGTAAGTGCTTGAAATTAGGGGCTGTTTGGCCCAAAACAAGTATAAAATTAATACATTTAATTAATTTGAATCAGAGCTAATTGATGTTTTAATTAACTGGCCTAACTAAAAGCAAAGGAAGGCAAATCATTATCTTCGATAGTTGTTTTATGAATTGTAATTTCTTCTGGATATTTATGTTTATTGACATGAAGAATGATGCTGTGACAGTGTCGTTGTTTTGTTATCTCCTGTTGGCAGATGGCTGAATTTACGGTGAAGGCGTAGGCTGATGATTGACAACGCCAACAGCCAATAAAAATCCAAAATTGTATGGCTGACCACTCCTTACTAGGACATTGGCCAATGAAAGAACAGATTGGGTGGCCTCTGCGGTGAAAGCCCCGTCCAGCACAGATCTCAGAACAGCATTGTGCTGTCACATATCCACACGCTAACGTTGTGTCTAAATAAACAAACCGTTTCCAAGTCAGCGCCTCGACTCACCACTTTATCTGTGTTGTGGCAAAGCCGAGGCGTAACATTTTGAAAGGTTGTGTCCAGGAGATAGGAACAGGGAGCGGGGATGAGTTAAGGAAGCTTACAAGGAGAAAATCACGGGTTTTAAAGAGGAAAATAAAATAGCCGAAAAGTTTTGTTCTCGAAAGAACCGTTGGAGTACACCGTGACCAGCAAGAAACCATTCAACTCCGATCTCCGATGCAAAGTGAGTACCACCAACATATTGTGTCAAGCTAAGAACTTATCTTCACAATGCAATCAAAAACGCAGCTCCGGTGAAATGAACATGATCGAAAATCTTGTGTTTGCATACTTTCACGGCGAATACAGAGGATATAGCTACAATACGGCGTGTGTTATACTGAGTTGTAAATGAAGTAACGTTACCCTATCACCGTGCTTAGGTCCATGATATAAAAGTAACCAATTGACAGATTAACCATTTCTTTTCATGTCAAAATATTTTTTTTACTCAATAGGAACACCACCTCTTCGCTCTCCCTAAAACTTAATGTACACCCACATGTCTAGTAATGCACTTTAATGACTGTGTAGCGCTATTAGTTTCAATGAAATTTCACCTGGCGTCTTGTATTGAGGAATATTTGCCTGGGAAAGTGAAAGCAGCTTAGTGTAGAACTAATATAATGTTTTGTAATTACAATGATAAGCTTTTGTAGTAATAAGTACAAAAGCCACAGTGCAACTTCCAGTGACCGCCTGGCTTACACTTGTAAACAAAATGAAATGATAGTCTAGGTATGCTAACATGCGTGCAAACCATTATGACAAAATTTCCTCGTGACACAAACCTCAGCTTCCACAATACACCCACACCCACGCCCTAAACGCAGAGGTTCCTACTCTCCAGGAAGTACAGTGCGCTGTGTAGTTGGTCCAGAGGGAATACAGAGCCCTTGTGCCCTGCAAAGTCAAGTGTGGTGACACGGAGCTTGTCACTGGCTGACAGCGCCAAGCCTCTGAGCTGGCAGCCCACCGGGAGACTCAGCACTTGGCCAGCTTCCATCACATCCCAACTCAGCCACTTGTTTTGCATTCTTTGAATTTGGATATTATCATGATGCGGGACACCATGTGTTTTTGTTCTCCAAATGTTCTTCATTAACCATTATTGCTCTGCCATGATATGAAAGAGGCCTTGTCACATGATACGTTCGGCCCTTATATATCTTTACTTTAACATGTAATTGCCTAACAGCCCTCTTCTAAGAAGCCACAATATCATCAGTTTCTTTATGAGGTAAAAATTCAGACCCAAGATGTCAGTAACGATTTCTTGAAAATGGAAATGCTATTATTTTGCATTCCACTGAGTCATTTGTTCCTCATAACAGTTACAGTCTGCATACTTATTGCATGCACACATGGCCATCATTTAGCAAAGGAAGTGTGGGGCTTGAGAAAAAAGTTAATTCAGTTGTGAATAAATTGATCAACCAAGACACTACAAAGCTGCATTTCAGTGTTATACTGCACATTTAAAACATTTAATTGAGATCTGTTGTGTATTTTTGCAAATATCATCATCATTTTGAAATCTCATTGCTTGCTTGCCAGGTAAAACATCCACATAATGTACCATCATTCATTGACCTTGTTTCTTTTTGGTCCTGTCTCCAACATTGTACTCTGACTGTGAGAAAAAGAGAGACAGTAAGAGATGACCTTCTTTCCTTGTATTTGAATGCCACCGAGGGGGATCTCCAGAGAGCCGACATTTCTCTGTGTAAACTCTGAAACCTCAGTGGTTTGTCTGCAGTTTTGGCCAGCTCCTTTGCTTTCAGTGGGAATAGCCTAGTTCTTCTTTTAAATCTTGCCTAGAAAAAGGTGGAGGCCTTTAGTCTGAATTCCAACTGGGCAGGGAGAGTCTCTCAGGAGACTTTGATTATAAGTGTTTTGGTCTTATAATCTCTAGTTTAGATGTTTATGAGGTTAGTAGTATAGCATCATGACAGGTCTGATAGCTTCATTATGCTCTTGATGAACAGATTCTTCACTGGTGATTGAAGGTAACATACAAGGTGTTAACAGCTGTTAAAGTTTGCCTCCTGAAAGTATTCATGGCCAGACTTAAACAGATGCCTGTTTTTTGACTTTAATGCACATAGTGCTCAAGTGTGTGTATATGAAGGCAGCTGAGATAAAGGTGGGGTGGGATGCAGTGGCTCACACAAGGCACAGCGTAGGAGGCTTTGTCTTGTGTTGGTTGTCTGAACAGGTGTCTCCGAGCTGCAGCTCTGCATAGCTCACATTCCCAGGGTTTTGTTCCTGGCGTGGAGGGTCACCGAGTCGGGGGAGGGAGGTGTGGGAACCAAGAATGCTATGTGTGCAGGGCTCAACTCCCAGAATGAAACTGAGCAACCTGCTGATTGAGACAAACGCTTCCTGTCATTGCAGCGGCCTGGCTTGCGTTGATGAGAGACCTGTCAGCAGGCCATTGTGCTGTCTATAGCCAGAGACAAAGCCGAGAGTTGGCTTCCATAACTGCTCGTCAGCAGCAAGGCTATTTTCTTGGAGCTTAAAGGAGGGTAGGATACAGTGGTTTAAGACTCTTAATCCAAGCATTAGTTTGGATCACTATCAGCTAACTTAGAATCTCAGGAAATTGCCTTGTCTGAGGAGAAACCAGAATTTCAGTCAAAATGGAGCAAGTATTTTGGGTTTCATACAAGAATAAGCAATAAGTAAATGTTCTTGTCATTGAAATTGCCTTTTGACTGTTTACAAAAATAAAATTCCTATTCTTTTAATTGCAAAGCAGTTCATTTGTGCAGTAATAGTATATCAGCAAGTCAAGAAAGGATAAAGGAATGCAGTCATTCTAGTACTGAAGTGAAGCAAAAGACTAAGCAGCTAGAGAATATAGAGAGAGGATGCCAGATTGCTTTGGCCTCACTTAATACTGATTCTGTTTCAACAGCATTAGCTTGTCATGAGTTCACTGCCTCTTCATCAGGCGTTGAGCAGTTTCTGAGCTCAGGTCTCTGAGCGCTTCCTTCTGACATATTGAGGTGAACCCACTTTACTACCAGCTGCTGCTAAACTTGGCAACATATGAAATATGAATACAAGTATGTTGTTGCAGTAGCTTAATCCAGTTATAAAGTCTGAAGGCTTATCAAAATATTTTTGTATTGCTTACTGTATTTTTGTCTGAGGTCTTAAAGCTTTTTCCATGATTATATTTGTGTAGTTTTTTTGTGAAATTGAGAGCTAGAAAGTGATAAGATTATGAAAGCAAACCATCAGGAACTACAAGAGCAAATCTACTGTCATTGGAAAAGATCGTCTTTGAATCAGTCTGCCTTGGCTTATCACGAACTGAAGAGCTCATAGTTATAGTTGTGGTGAACTGAGCAGTATATGCAGAGGGTAGGACATTCATCTATACATCCATCCAACCATCCTTAAGCCCACTGACACATCTATCTTTCCACCCATTCATCTAACTGTTCTTTCATTCATTCTGTTACTCATTACACCACATATTTGTCCCTCATTCCATTCAGCCATGTATTTATCCATCCTTCTATCCATGCATAATCACCATCTTACTCCGCAGTATCACTAATCTCTTTTGCGAGTCCACAATGGACTTGTGAGCCTCGTGCTGCACTGCTGATCCCAGACAGAGAGATTAAAATGATGTACTTGGCAGGGTCTCTGGCAGGGCCACAGTTGATGAGCATCACCAGTAGTGATGCTGTGTTGTTTTGCCCCTGCCTGCCTTACAGAGGTGTAGGGTTTCCCTCAGCACCACCTAAGCCTCTGCAGTGCTGCACTGGAATGAGCCCACCCAGCAGATGCCAGGCATCAGACACCGACACTGGCTGCGTTATATTCCAGCTCGTGTACATAAAACGCTGCGCTCACCACGCAGGCATGCTGCCCTCTTGACTCACTGCGGCCCATCTTTTGATGGAGAAAGCAGAGAGACTGAGTGAATGGCAGTGGCATTAATAAACATACTAGATGTGGGAAAACAAGTCAGACCCCAAACCCTCAGGGAGAAGGTTAAACTATAATGTGTTACTGTATATAGGTCTAGACGTGAGAGGTCTGACAACGTGGTGTTTGTTATAGGACACTCTTTCATTCCTTTTTTAAGACATTTGCTATTAAGGAGTGCAAAGCTTCAGTTGCAAAGAACAGCTGCCTTCTTATTCAGCTACATCTGTAGCCTAACTTGTTTGCATTTAACGCCTTGGGCTAACAGGAACTTGTACTGCAAACTATTGCTGTGGGAATACTGTATTCAAATGCTTCTTCATAAGCTTGCAAATGAGATGCTCGTATGGTTCTGTAAGTATGTTGTTTCAAGCTAAAACATTGCTTGAAAGGAATAGTTGCACAATCAGTTGCAGAATCAGGTGGAGGCATTGTGTATGTAACAGCTTGTAACCAGTTGTCAGTAGACATTGAAGCCTATAGCCTTACAAAGCGAGGTGGTGGGTTCACTTGACTGACGTCAAGCTTATTTGTCAAATGTTGTTTTATTTATGAGGGTTTTCCATGCATGGCCCCTGCCTAGTCTTACTATGCCTATTCCCCTTACGGCAGCCCTGTGAATAATTCAACACACTTGGAGCAAACAGAACCAAAATAGGCTAAAGTGTGTGTACTTGTTTGTGGTTCTGTCCAGTAAATCACATCCACCACAGAGGACTTGTGTACCCCTAGATCTTTTGTATTTTATGCTGCTATTGTATGCTCATTGTGATGGAACATTGACTCAAGGACTTCTCTGAATTAATGTCAAATGCTGTAGATTTGAACACAAGGCACTAGGTAAATAACTACTTGCTATCTTTGCCACTTGACCCCATAGCCTCAAGTTTGCACCATCAGCATGAGAGGATCTATGTCACCTGTCAGCGAAGTATCCAGTGCTGTATTAATGCACCATGAGGTTGCAATATTCATGTAGCTTGTGATGATATTTGGAGTTCTTGTGGAGCTTGGTTACCATACACTGGTCCTGTGACTGATGTTTTCCTTCCTTGCCTTGATCAGTGACAGTGACAGTGACAGTAACATGACCATGCTGCATAAAATATCCACTGTAATTTATCGAAGGGCAATAAGAACACAGTTATGTTGTAACACACACATTACATGCTGATGTCACCACCATCTGCTCCTTGTTGCTGTGAGAGCCTTTACTTATATCAAATAACAGGGGAATGCAGCTTTGTCTGTCGCAAACATTGCATGTTAAAGTCTCATGGTCACAGGTTGTAGACATTAGGGCCACATGAAAAGTGACATTTAGGAGAGAAATATTGGACCTGATGTTGGATGTTTTTTTTTTTCTTGTTTGACCCATATAAGCTCCACTCTCCCCTTCTTCTGCTGACTTGCTGTTAGGGATCACCTTCAGGTAAAGTATCCTACTTTCACCACATGACTCCTCTTGGCCTCCTAGCTGCAGTAATATTTGATATCAAATGTGATAAGGAGAGAAGTGCAGATGGAAAGCGCAGTGTTGCTTACCCCTCTGATGTTTTGTAATCTTGTAAATCTAATGCTGCATTCAGTTAAATCATGCTTTATTTCCTGGTGCCACTCAAGATAACTGTTCCACCCATGACGTTGCTGCTACAAGCATTGATTTGATGACTGACAGGAGACAGGAGAAGGAAATAGGGAAGACTGAGTAATTTGGTATGCTGGGTTCTTCGCAACAGTGGGTGGGGTCTTGCAGAGGCCTTGAGCCCATCAGAGTAGTGCTGATTAGTTCAAGAGGTTTTCTCTAGCTGCCTGTTTTCTGTCAGTTGGCAAGGATACCTTCCAGACAGCAACACTGGCTTTCACAGGCTAAATCCCCCCTTTGTGTGTGCGGGGCGTCTCAAGTAGTGTCAGCTGTAGCTCTGTACACTTGTTGCTGTGTTTCCTGCTACCTCCTTCTGGTTGCAGGCCCCCTGAGGCTGAATTTTCACTCGCCTGTTAACTTGTCTGCCCCTTATTTGCCCCTCCACTCCACTCCATAATGCATAGAAGTTTGATTGGCAAAAGGCGGTCTGTTTGCATGTGTGTGTGAATGCACGCTTTTGTCTCTGGTCTTCAAAACATGCCGTTAAGCCTCTGTGTGTATGTTTGTGTGTGCATGTGTCAGGCATCCATTCATCTCTAGACCAGTATAGACCCAGTCTGTGCCTATTCCCTAGTTGTTCATTGAGTGCAATTAGAGTGATTTGACTATGAAAACCCCTTCACAACAGCCTATCAGAACCATTAATTATGCAGTTTTCACTCTTTGATGGCATGGCCCATGTGATTAAAACTATTCACTCTGCATGATGGTACACAAGGGGATAGAACTGTGAGCTATCTAAACCAGTGGTAGTCTGTGTGCTCTCTAAATCAAGTTAGTTTTGTTTTCGAAACTGGTCATTATCCTCCCCCATGTTAGCTATGTCTTACATGTCCACTAACTGGTGGGTGTAGCGTCTCAGCGTCATTCAGTTGTAACCCTTGACATATTAGTCAAGTATTACAAGTGACTGAGTAATAAAGTTTTGTCAGATTACTAGGTTATAGTGGCAGAGAGAGCTTTAAGAAAACGCAGGTAAAACTCAGCTGCACAACTGCTGACTAAGACTCCACAGTCTTCTCATCTTGTGGTGTTGGGCTCATTACACTGGTTCCCTGTACTCTACATAGACCTCATATAGATCCACCTGGCCTTTCAGGTCATCAGAACTAGAGCCTCTGGTTGTGCTCAGTCAGAGAATGTGTTGTCAAAGTGGTGATGATATTTTCTTCATATTCTTTTTTTTCAATGTGCATGTTTTCTTAGTAACATAACTTAAGTTAACAGTTTCTTCAGTAAGTAGTTACCAGCAATACATTTTGCCACATGAGTAGTAAAATGTCCAAAGGCTGTCTTTAGATGGCACAGATAATACAAAACCAACAGGAGTTGCTGCCATAATTTGAGCCTAACATTGTCACAGATGTAATTTGGTATTTGCCTTTTATTCAAGATTTAAACAGCTGTCATCATTCTGTGCTGCCTATCATATGGTACCCTCATATCAAAGGACAGGCCTCTCTGCTGACTTAGCTTTTAGCTCACCACTAATTGCTAAGTAACCTTATGGAAATGCCTTTGAGAGGAGGTTTCTGGCTCTGGTGAAATTAAAGTGTGATATTTATAGTTTGCTTTGGATTGTTGGGCTTTGATAACAGAAGGCATGTGGTGTCCATGCAGAAGTGTGTGTAGGAGTAGTTTACTTTGTCCACAATGATGGTGACTGCGCCAGCATGTAGTATGCAGTCAGTTTGGATTTGAATAGAGTTTGAATCGGTTTGAGCAGATAGACTCCACAGGGTGGAGTTGGGGTTTGGTTTATATGTTCACTGGCTGCATAGTACTTTATGGAACTACAACTTTGATGGACTGACATGTTTTGTTAATAGTGTGTCTAACATGGGCACACAATAGACAATGCAAAATACAGAACTTTTATAGAAAATATATGTACAGTTAAACACTATTCATATAAATGAATAAATGTTTTACAATTTTAAAGATGTAAATAAAATTAAATTACAATAAAGGAGCTGTAGAGTCTGCCAGTATTTGGTCCCCATAATTACAAGGTCTTAACCAGAGTACACAGACAATATTTATATTATGCATATCTCAGTTTCTGGCCTGCAAAGTGACATATTTTATTGAATTCACCTTCCTGCTGTCTAATGAAAAATTCTTTTTTTTCCTAAATCTAAATGCATCATTTTTTCTCTCAGCAGGTTATGGACTGTTGCCTGCTTCTGTTGCTCAGACTTACTCTGAACTAGTTTTACCCATTTTAGGATCTGCAACAACAAAAACAGCTGTTGGATCAATAGTTCTGTTCAATATGTAAGACAGCGTTTAATAAACACTTCTCCAGTAATTCAACAGAAAGCTCCAAAACATGTGCATCAGCGATGCTGGCATGAGCCCACAGTGCTTGCCTGAAGGATCCATATTTGGCAATATTTTATGAGGCTTTTGTTTAGACCAGTAAAGTTGATGTAACAGCTTAAATTATATGAGGCCATATCTGTCACGGACAGAATAAGAATGGATCTGCTCCAGTGTCTCCTTCCACTGTTAATCTGAAATCTGCCATGTAAGTTTTAGGTGTTGCATACTTTATGTACTTGCAACCTGAGACAATTTTTCATATGTAACAGATAGGCCCTAGTGCCCTTAAGTTCACCAGTAAAATTAAGTCCATAATTTGTTCTGGAGCCAAAGGATATATTGCATTATTTTGTTTAACAAAGCTTTGCACTTGTGAATATTTAAAAAAGTGTGAATCAGGTAAATTCTGTTTATTATGTAATTGCTCAAAAGATGTAAACACATTGTCTATAAATAGATCCATGAAATTATTCCTTCTTGTGCCATCAAATGTCACCAAATAAAATTGTTAAATGATGGTGCAAAGAATGATTTGCTTCAATGGGGGTTAGCTTGCAGCTGGATTGACATGTTAGTGGATAATTCAAAACCGGTCACTTGTCTTAATTTAACCAGAAGCATTGGATCTAGTTGAGTAGTCAAGTGTTGCAAGTCTGCAATAGTTTAAATGTCTGTTTTAAGAGGTTAGATGTGAAGTATGATATAATAACTACCAAGATGCTGCCAGTTTTGTACTGTAGTTCTCCAAACCCAGGCTCTCACAGTTGGTCATTATAATGGCTCTTGCAATGCTTTTTCTGTCCACCCAGTTTCCTCTCTTACTTCCGGGGTCATCGGCACCAGAGAGAGACAAAGTAGCTCTTTCTTTGTTCGTTTTGAAGTCGTCCCTTCAGCGACTGGATGCTAATCTGACTGACCATCAGCAGCTTCTGTCACGGTCAGGGAAAGACAGATACAGAAAGGCTGAGATAGATAGCAAAGGAGGGGTGGGGAGGGGTGGCATGGAGGGTGATGACTGGACCATTTGGCATCTGGTGAACAGAGGAGTATTGTGTGCCAGTGGGCCACTGTGGAACAGATCGCTTCTTTACAGGATGAAACTGGTGTTAAAGTTCCAAAATCTTGTGGGGGAGATCTTCCAGTGAGACATTTTCCAACCATACACCTGAGAACAAAATGCTCAGCACTGTGGACTGGGAATGCAGATCTGCAGGCTGCAGGATATTAATGATTGTACAGTATTTAAGGGTCAGTTACAAGTTTTCAGTCTTAACCTTTTAGGTACTACAGTGGAGTTTTGGGCTCCATATAAGATTTGCTACTACAGACCTTTGGGTGCTGACAGGAAACTGCAGAGGAAACAGTCTCATGTAAAGTGTCATCAATTGTCAGTGACACAGGACCATGCTGTGAGCTGGCTTAATATAGCAGCTAGTCACAAGGTCAGCAAAGGTTAAAGATTCAAATGACTGTGTGAAGAAGAAAAGATTTTTACTTGAGAAAGCTAACACAATTTGGCCGATACACTGCATTCCAGTTGTGCATTTGAGGCCTTGACGTGCAAATATCAAGCTAGAATTTAATCACTAAATAAGTAGATTGCATTTTGAAATTAAGCTCTTTAGATGTATTGCTATAAACTCCTCCTCTTGTCCTTGGAAGGCCTAGGCTATTACTACCCACAAGAGAAGAGAATAATGGGCATGCTAAGCTTTAAACAAGAGCAGAATAGATCCAAGTGGCTTTGTTAATCAAGCTGAGTCCAAAATTACCTGGCCTTTTCAGGGACTGCCTTTTAACAGTTGATTATGGTTGTGTATTTTATGGTTTTTATGGTTGTGTACGTATACTAAGGGTGTGTTGAAAAAATGAAATCTATAGGTTAATATAACGCCAGATAGCTCTGGATGGAAGTGTGTAAAGAGAAAACAATGGTCGTTGGCAGAGGAGAAATATCTAGCACCTGAAGTTAATTTGTGTTTACACAGATGTAATGTTAACATTTTTTCTGGTCTGCGCCTGTGGTGTAGTATCACACCCATCCCAGTCTTGAAGTTACATTGTGTAACACTTACACACAAATACACAGAAGCCTGTGACCACGTCAGATTATACTGAGTCATCAGCTAATGTCTCATCTTCAGAGCAGAGCAAAGGGAAGTCCTCTCTTTACCCAATTAGTGAGAAATTGTGGTCAAAACCAACCTAGAGCAGCGTGAAAGCATAAAGATAAGAGCCCTTGCACCAATTTGTACTGAAGTCAAGAATGCAACTTTTTTTCACCCTGGAAGGTAGTTTGTCAGTGGAATATTGCTACATACAGTGTGCACTGCTTAAATCAACATTCAGGGCCACAAATTCAGAATTTTTGTTAATGTTAACCATATTACTAATAAATTCTTTGGTAACACATTGACAATAATAATAATTATGTTGCCCTTTTATATGGGAGAAAATATATAGCAATCACATCACATTATTGAGAGTGATCCCACTATGCGCAATAAAGAATAATAATCACAAAATATCACTGGTTAAACCAAACTTATAGTGAAGTGATATGAACAGTTTTAATTTTTAATTTTTTAAACAAATTCAGAACAGGAATAGAGTTGAGTCATATTTTAAATACAACTAAGTAATGATTCTAGAGCAGCAACAGTAATGTTCACAACAGTAAAGTCACTGAACAGAAATCTAAATGTCGAGGGGCTGGTTTGTCTTATCAAGTAAAGTTTAAAGGAATTTGCCAAATTTTAAGATTAGTGGCAAACTAACCAGTTAGATTACATAGAGATAGCTTTTGTTTTGGCTTCTTAACAACAATTCGCCATTAGATTAAACAGCGGTTAAACAACGTTAAACATGTCAGGAGACTGCAAACAGCTGTTAAAAATATTGCTTTTTTTAAGGGCTTGCTGAACAGGTTATTTGATAAAGAAAAGGTAAAGGCCAGTGGCTTTTACTTTTTAATGCACTTAGAGTAACGGGCGTAGGTGTTGTTAACTTGAGTTGCCTAAATTCACCCAGTTCGCTTCACTTCCATGTGCACGTGTGTGTATGTGTGTGGTGCACGCAGTGAGGATGCAGCCCTGCCCCGGGCAGAGTGGTCAGAGAAGCAGAGTGAACATAAATGACAAATAAAGTAGTGTAGAGGAAACACTGGACCCAAACCTACAAGGCAGGAGGCATATTTGCAAGTCACACTGGTGCTCCTAATTGTAAAATGTATTCTCAAAATGTGACGAATTAGTCGTAGTCTGGAGCCCTGTTTTAGGTATAAATGCTGAACTCTAGTGGTGTTCCTCCATGTGTCTGAAAGCTGCCACATAGCACAGGACACCTCATTTTGCCTTATCAGCTGACAAAGGGCTCAGAGGTAAAGCCAAGAGGTCAGCTAGCTATCTTAGGCTTGGGTTTCAAACCAATTTATGGTGTACTTAGTGATGGTTCTCAACTGTCGTGGCCCCACACAGCACAAATTGCATTCCAAACAAACACTGCAGCAGCTGATTTTGCTGAGTAGCACAACTTGAGCCAGAAGGAGGAACTAATAAACAGTGACCTCAGCTTCTGTAGTGTTTGGAATAAAAATATACAGTGTCTCAGGCAAATGGTCAAGTACCACTGACATATCATTTTACATTGTAACCTGATAAGATTCATCCTCTGTTTGTTGGTATGTGTCAGAGGTTTATTTAAAAGTTCAGCTTAATTTGAAAAGTTAGGTCCTCTGTCTGGGATGTTGGAACATGAATTCCCTTACTACCAGCAGCCTTACCTATTCTTTCCTAGATGAATCCATATGTTATAAAACCAACCTGACACAACATGCCAGCAGCCAGGTAGAACAGGTCATCAGCTTGGATGGAGAAACCACTTTGAGACAGAGATAGTGGAGAGGAATGTTCCAGTGTTGCCTTGGTGTTAATCAGGTCTTTAGTAAACACTCTGATAATCTGGGTCTAATACTCACACTGATGAAAAACCTTGTTTGTGTGCAACACATACATGGGTAAACTTTGTAACAAGATATGTTTGAATACCTGTCCTCTTTCAGTTGTAGAGTGAAGTCTACAGGCATGGAGGCAACACCCAAGCCTGAACACGAATCATGTCTCTAAAACTAGTAAACACAATCAAACTTTTCTCAGATGAACCAGGTATTTTACTTGCACTGGTGCAAAAAATCTGTTAATGATGCAGCTGGCTACAGAGCCTCTTGTGTAGCAGGTTATAACTATGCTTTTGTCTAAATAAGCCTGGTCAGTGCTTGTATTGCATTACCATACAGTAACACCATATGGTCCATCTTCTGTAAATGGTGAAATTTTCAGGTATGGAAACATTTTTCACATTTTTCTATCCTTCTGAAGTCATGAAAATATTTGACTGATGTCATTCATTTCATTTAAAATGGCAGAATATGAGATACCAACTGCCTCAGTAGCTTTGAGTGTCATTGAGTATCACCAGTCATTGTGACTGAGTAAATCTGACATTTCTCTTCTCTAATTTGTCCATGATATTCCCCTTTAATAAGCCTTTATTACGTCTTAGAATAGGCCTATTGCAACTCTCTGTGTCTGCTGACATAATATTGAATTGTGATTCAAAGAAGGAATTATTCATATAATAAAACTGATTGACTCGCATTTACTTATGGTGTGTTAAGTAAACTTATAGGTTTATGTAAGGATAGGTTTGGATAGGCACCTGACAGCCGTGGATTGAAAATATACCTGCGTTGTGTAAAGATAAAACAACAGGAGAGATATAAAAGTAACATCTCTAGCAACTGAAGTTACACAGATGCAAGGTTAACATTATTTGGTCTGAAGCTGTGGTGTAGAAGTGTACCACACCCATCCTTGTCCTTAAGTTACATTGTGTACACTTCCACATAGAGGCACAGACACAAAAACTTGTGACCAAGTCCGTTTGCAGTGAGTCATATCAGCTAATGTCTCATCTTCAGAGCAATGGTGACAGAGCTGCTTGCGTTTCAGAGGTGATCAGATCCTACATAGGGTGGGCAGAGGTGGAGGGAGATGATGACAGAAAAGGCCTGTAGCATAATGGGAGGTCTTCTCATATCACTATGTCAGTCATCAAGTGCAGCTCTGCCTCACACAGGTGTGTGGCGTCAGCTGTAGTCAATGACAAAGTAATTAGTACTGAATTGGTTTCCTTGTTATCCAGTCTAGTAATGTGCATCCTCCCTACTAGACATTTGACACATCAGAAGCTCAGTGTAGGTTGAACTTACTGGAATTATAGAAGTCTTATTATCACTCATGATTCACATCTGATACCACAACACTGAGTATTTTAGTTATCCCAGCAATGTGGCTGCAACAGAATTGAAGGGAAAAGTCAGCAAACACAAAGTTGGACGAAGTTGAACAATTGGATGTATCTAAGCAACTGTGAGAGAAATGCTTGCTGTTTATGTGTCTGTGCACATCTCTGTGTGTACTGTGTACACCTGAGTATATTTGCATAGAATTTCTGCTAAAGGTCACTCATCAGTTCTTTCCTATCTCACATTAGTGCACTGTTTTTCTAAGGCCCTGATCTGACCTAAATATGCAAAAAGGAGTTTCCCCTTCGAGGATCAATAAAAGACCCTTAACTGCAAGTTGGAGGCATTGTGCTGCATTTTTTCCTTATTGGTACACACAAATAATTATTCATCCCTAACAGTTGTTTTAAGGTCAGCGATGCCTAATAAGGCCTGGAAAATGCTTCAGTTGGACTGTGTGATTTAGACAGCTGCAAGCGTGAAGTGCAGAACTGAATGAGTTGTTGCGTAATGAGATATTACAACGTTTCAGTGTGGGCACCATTCACAGAAATAAGGATTATCACTGGTAGTGATATCCATCCCAGTCACACCAGCCCTGTGTGTGAGAGAATGTGTGTTTATGCTTTGCATGAGTACAGTATTTCTATGTGTATATCGCCATTGCAGTGTTATCAGATAAGCACAGTTTTAACCCTCAAAGTAACACTTTTTAGTAGAATTGTGCATGTGCTCATTGTTCACAGTGAGACTTTGCAATGTTTTCACTGCCTGGGCATCATTTCTCAGCACTCCATTACCTCACTCACACTGATGTTAGCAGCCTGGAACTCCTCCACTGACTTAGAGAGAGTTATCTGGGGTTTCTCAGCCAAGGGATGAGGGGATTTCCAAGAATATCTTATCTAGAAACATTCAAGAAGAATCAATGTGTTCCAGTGGTGGTTACTCCCTAGTTATGCTTGGAAATGTGGGAAATGTTGACTGCAAATTTGTGGTTGCAGTGAGCTTGAGGTTAGTTTTTATTCCTGAAGTTTACATAGGGTAGCAAAACTCAAGGGCTTAGTCTTGTTCTCTGTTCTGTGTTGGCGAGCTGACATCAGTTTCAGTCTGAAAGTGTTTTAGTTGTTTGTTTAGCATCTACAAAGTTCATGAACGAGGTTGATCCCTCCTGATTTGTGCAGAGTCACTAGTTTCCCGGTTGGGTCTAAAAGTGGTTTCAGTAATGTAAAGCTTCTGTACCAAAGAAAATCAACAACAAAATTAATTTTGCTGATGTTGGCATCAAAACAACTAGGTCAAAAGTTGACACAGACGTTGACACAGACCAGCTGTGTGCCAGAAACAGCAGAACCTCTGTTATTCTAACAAACAGAGAAAGATGACATTGGATTATGTGTAATGGAAGTTCCACCTTAAATTTATTGACTTCCTCAGAGCATTATCAACTGAGCTTGTAACCTAACCAGTACAAGCACTTGAAAGGTGGAATTTTAATTCAGTCACACAGTTCTTATGTTCTGTCAGTGTGCTTCTCCTCTGTATAAATTGGAGGAACTATATAAGAAATATTTTCCTTTTGTTGTTTTTAATCTTGTAGAGACTGTTTTTTTTATTCCAGGCTCAACAAACTACCTCTCTGTGTCTCTGCTTTCACTGACAAAGCAGCAGGGTGGTGAGAGGTAGGCTGTGGTGGAAAGTGATACCATTCTGCTCGAGTGGAGGAGGAAGTGCTGGCTGTCCGTCATTGTCTGTTTGGAATGTGGAGGAGAGTGGAGATGAGAGTGCTTCAGAACCGGGGAGACAGTGTGAATTAATGGAGAGGTGTATGTTGGATTCTCTTCCTCTGTGTATGTATGATTATCAGGCTGCTCACAGGTGCTGCTTAGCCACTTAGAAAGCCTGCCAGTAGACAATAGGTATCATTATTGGCCGGACAAAATGCCTTTCAGCTCCCAACGCACCAACATTTGATGCATGTGACAGAGGAGGGCACACATAACTGAAAGGAGCTGCAGGCAATTACCTCAATTACAGGAACAGTGAACAGAAGGTCTGAATCTTTAATTCAAGCAGAATCACACACATTAGTGACACACTGAGCCACTGTTGTGTAAAGTCTCTTGATGACTCTTTTCACTGCATTGTTAGACTTCAGTCACTTAAAGACTTATGGTATTTAAATGAGGTGAGTCACCTTTAGGGTTTGGGGCGCCACTGTGTGATACTCAATTGAGACATTGTTCTTGATTCCCCTGCCCCTCTTCATCCCTACTCTCCTCTTCTTAGCAACCATAGCCCATGCAGAATGATGTGGGGTACTGGGAATTGGGGTTACACACACCCTTGTTTTCAGCTATGAGTCTAGCATACTGCATAGCAGGATGGAGGAATGTGTTAATTGGTAGAGAGCTAAAATAGTAGGCCCCCTGATACAGTAAATTCAGCAGACAGATAATTAATTTCCTGCCTTTTGTTGGTGGATCATCCTGTTCTCTTGTGTCAGGTGAGTTCAAAACACATGCTTTCCCAGCAGCAGAAAGCCGTTGAACTACTTTCCTGTACATGACCCTCCACAGATCTCTCTGTAAACACTTCAGTTTGTCTTTCCCCCTGAACTTTGCAGTGTTTAACTGCTAATTGCATGTAATAACTCGCCCCGGTTTTGGTTTTGTTCTCGTTCTTGAGAGTGTTAAACTACCAGCAGCAAGCGATTCATTGCAAACACAGGAAAGAAAGACTTATGATGAAACATGCAGTAATGTTTTGGTTTTGTCTCAGAGATTAACAAAGACTGTTGGTGGTCCAGAGTGGTAGTATTATGACTAAACAAACATCCTCCTTAAAGTTCCCCTCTCTGCTAGAGGATTTATTCAATCACTTGGATTTTCATCTGGAATACTGCAATATTATCAAGGCAGGAGGAGCACTACTCAAACAGTTAATATCATGCCTTTTATCCCTTATACCTTAAAACATGTTTCTCTTTGCTTTAATCACAGCAGGCACCTCAAAATACTATGAAAACATTTCTGTGGCCATTGCAACCTACTGGACCTGTTTTTACAAGCCATTACCTGAACTATGTCTCTCTGCTTCCAAAAAAAGCTTTAGGAATTAATTTTCATGTAGCACACAAAACCTGCACAAACACACGTATCGATGTGATGCAACATCAGCCATTCTTCTTGTCTGATCTTGAGTCAAAGTATGAATAAAATGGATGAAATCCTGTGGAGCCAAATCAATGTTCAGATCACGTTGTAATCATTTGTTCTTGCTCTGACAGGCTCTATCAAGGCCCCCCCCCCCCCCCCCCCAAGCATCTAGAGTTACGGCTTAACACTTATCTAATCAAGAGTCAGGAGGGTAGGTCTCTGTGGCTTGAGAGGGACACACACATACTGAGTCACTATCAACCCCATCATGATTTTAGCTTACCCTCTTTACCCTGCAACCCGATTCTAAAGCCCTGCTGACTCTAAAAACAGACAGAGTTTTACCACAGAGCCCCGCTTGTCGCCTCGTCAATCCCTTTAATTGGAGGATAACACAGGACTTATTACCCTGTACTATAGGACATATTTAAGATTTTCCTCTCCCTTCTGTTTCCAAACCTAAAAAATTCAATTTGAACTTGAGGCAGCAGAATAGAATATGAGCGAAAAACAAGGGTCACAGTGTGATTACTGAGGTCTTGTTGCAGTTGGCATTGCTTCAAACAGAAGTTGTGCGTGAGTGTGTGAGCACAATGCATCTGTAATCGTAGGGAAAATCACAGAGTTTAATGACTTTGTAATGGCTGCTGTGAGGATCCCTATCAGGGCGGGCCATCAGAGTAAAGGGGATTTAGTAAGACAGGAGGCTCAACACCCCCATGCACACACACATCCTCTCAAACACACTTCCAGAGTACTTGGCTGCAGGTTGACCTGTGTGTGTTGATAATTTGGGAGGTGCTGATCGCTGACATTGTGGCTGCTGTCATGGTGCCAGGGAACAGCTATGATGATACTTCCATTCTATCGGCTTCTGTATGTCTTTGTGTGACGCTGCTTTGCAGTGGAAAATGCTGCATTTGCAGTCTCCAAGGTCAAGTTGTTTTGACACTGAAATGTCATGATTGATTCTGTAGATCCATCCCATCTGTTCACAGGCGTGTGTGTGTCCATGTCAACCTCTCAGGGATAATATAATCTTGACAACATGATGTGCTGACAGGATTGTTTAGAAGCAATCACATATGTCACACACACTAGAAGCAAGTCCAGGACTTAAGTGCTCTATCCCCAAAGTCCAATATGCTATAAATATATTAGAGTGTTGTCAGTAAGTCAAACTAAGCCACTAGTTTTTACACATCAGTCAGTCAAGCAAAGGATAGAGGGTTTAGTGTTTTAAGTGAGTGCATTTTTATTGCCCATCTCTATTAATGTGGTCCATCTCTCTGTTTCTGCTCTTTTAGCCTATGTTCTCTGGTGCTGTGCTGACCGTGGCAGCCAGGCTGATAGTTGCCTTTTTGTACCCAGAGGAGCAGCTTTAGTGCAGCATCTGCTACCAGCAAAGCTGCCCACACATTATCTCACCACCTTCCTCCGTCTGCTCCATCAGACTTTCTCCATCTGGTTGGAAGTAAGGCAGAGTAATCATGGACAGGGTTGTTTCTGTATTTGTATATTGCTGCATATGAAGAGTGTACAAGATAAATACCACAATTAAACAAAGAGACATATGGCCATTAGCAGCCACAGATGCCTGAAATTTTGCAGTCTATAAAATCAACCATTGAGACTCACGGCAGTGTTGCAGAATAGAAGCAAATGTGATCTGGCAAATATCTTAAGTTTGATTGCTCAAGCATTAAATACTTTGTTCTCAGCTTCATTTTGCAGGATAAATAAAATAAACAACTCTCAGTACTCTTGGCTACCAAGGAGAAAAGGTCTATAATGCTTTAAAACAGCTGGTCTTGACCTTACAGAATCCTCATTAGGGCAGAAGTAATAAAAACAGATGAATCTACACCTAGTGGTGTAACATGAGATGCAACCTTATTGAACCCAGGGGTGGGAATTCACAAGATAGAAGTAAACATTATTGTATCACATAACATTTTGTCCTGAGCATAGGTGTTCCTATTAACCTTAACAATGGCTCTGTTCTATTCAAGTGTCCCAGTAAGCCATGACAGAAGTCCAGCATGAAGGAACTGAAAGTGGAACTGGAACTGAACCACAGAATGCACCTTTGATTCAGGTTATTATTTATGATTGTGCTTTTCCTGCTTTGACATGTTAAAATATAATCACCATGAGAAAGGATACCACACAGTATAATGCAGCCAAATCTATAAATAAAATTAACATGTTGTCGCAGTTTTGATCGAATGGTGACATCATTATGGCTGCCTGACACATAGCTAATGTGAGGGCTTTGCAACAAGTGTGAAGTTGCTTTAAGCAGAAACATTATGACTCATTTCCCTTTTTTTCTTTTTCTTTTTTATCTCAGCAGTGAACTTTTGTGTCCCAGTCAAAAATGTGGAATTTCATAACCTGTTGCAGTATTTCTTCATTCTGGAAGAAATAGTTGAAGGGTAGCACTGTGATGGTAATAACAGATACTTTCATTGTTCTTGCTTGTCAGTGATGCTCTCAATCTCTCAGTAGACTGATCTTCACAAGCTGATTCTCCTCATGCTGTCAGTATAAATTGATAATGGTGTTGTTAGACACACGTGCACACTACACAGACCCTCTCGTGTGTCACTATACAGCGAACAATAACACACAGCCTAGGTTAGCCTGCAAAGCTGGAATGGTTATCCATGCATGCTAATCTAATGGTTTTCATGCCAACAGTCATCATATTACAGCTCATGTAAATGTCTACAAGAATTTGCATCATTGTCGTCTTCACTATGTCAGCTCCAAGTTCTGCTGTGTTTTACAGAAAGCATGCTGTGCTAGGTGTTACATAATTGTGTGCATCACAGGACTTGTGTGTTTGCTATTGTGGTTTACTAACAGGCATTTTTCCATATAACTTGTTTAATTTTTTGTTACCTCACTATAAAATACATTTACTACCAAGGCACTTTAAGACCTTGAAATCAGTAACAACTTCACTGAAACTCAAAACTCAAGATTACATTCCTGCCAGCAGCTACCCTGTAAGAGCTGTCAGGTTTTTCAGCTTTCCTCAACTAACCATCATGCAGAGTTGTGTAAGTTGCATGCACATACACTTGAGCTTCCTATGTGTCATTAGGGTCAATGTGGGGCTCAGCTGCTGGTTGCTGCTGCCCATCTGTCTTTCTGTCTGTGTGTTCTGGTCAGGGTCAGGTCTGGGTCATCTCATGGACTTGCTTCATTACTCTCAAGGGGATCATATGTCCACATAGAGTAGGGAAATCTACAAGTGAAGAATAGGGGGCTGAGTGGTAGAGACTGCATCTGCTGGGGGTGGAGGAGAAAGGAAAGATGTGGTCAGCAGTTGTTCAGTGACGCAAAGTCATGTGTCAGAGTTCACCAGAGTTGAAATCGATGCAAACAAATTTTACACTGTGAACAAATCTACTAATTGCAGAGACTCCACTGGACACTTGTGTGACCGTCTCATACAAGGTGAACGCTGCACATTTTATTGTATTATAGATTCAATTGTAAATAGATAAAACTGACATTTGAGGACCATCATCCAACACTTAATAACCCATAATGACTACATGAAAAAATCAGAAACTGAAGTATTTCATTTGCAAAAGCATTCAGACCTTTAATTCAGTATGTTGTAGAAGCCCCTTTGGCAGCATTTGTCTATCAGCTTTGCACACCTGGATTTGGGCACTTAATTCCATTCTTCCTGGCAGATCCTCTCAAGCTCTGTCAGATTGGATGGAAGTGCCTGTGGCCTGCCATGTTCAGGTCTTAAGTCTGTCTTAAGTCTGGGCTTTGGCCGGGCCACTTAAGGACAAGTCAGAGACTTGTCCTTAAGTGGCCAACAAAAGAAAGTGTGCAAAAAGTGAAGGGGTCTGAATAGTTTCTAAAACTGCTGTATGTGGGAAAATGGTACCCTTGACTTTTTAAAGCCACTGTACTTCTGATTAAAATAGCAACAGTAACACTAAAAATCAGTTCCCACTTTGTGTCTCCTCACGACAGTGTATCTGTTCTAAGCAGGGTATCTTTGTCCACCCTTGGCCTATTTTGCACTTTCTGGAATCTCCCTGCACCAAAACTTTCTCACCGTTTTTTTTTATAACAACTTATTCACAGGCACAGACATCATTTAAACCTGCCCCTTCCATAACTGCTTCTTAAGAGGCCTTCACTGTCTGTGGGCACTGTGTGGGAGGGTGAGGGAGGGTGATTGAGGACGAGGGAGCATTGAGGATGTTCAGTGGTTTGGAATCCTCCTAGTGTGAGTAACAGTGGGGATGGGAAAGCCGTCACTCTGGCTGATTTACCACCTGTGTTTGTGTCTTGTACAGGAGGGAGGGGGCAGAGAGGATTGTACCCTGTGTGTGGTGGCTCTCAGGAAGAAGTGGCTCCAGTGTGTGACGTGGTGGCCTAGAGAGACAAAAGTCTGAGTTGATTGTAGGATTTGATTACTGGATGATAAATGTAGTATAAAAATGGCTGTTATTGTGTTTCTGTTTTGGCTGAAAACACTTTTCATCCTGTTTTTGAGGAGGCTGTGAATTGTTTTTTTGTTGTGAAGAAAACCACTTTCCACTGTAAACCACAGATGTGGCTGCATGATTGCATCCTCTCCTCTCTGTTGCATCTTGTGTTTTCATAAATGGCTTTGCATACATGCACAAATAATGCAAATCTTCAGAGTGTTTAGACTAAAGCGAATGCTCTTCATCACGTCTCTGGAATCAAGTATCTGTCCTGTTTTGAATGGACAGAGTCTCACTGCAGGGCATCTTTGTATGGCTTTAGAGTTCAGCCTCTTGCAAAAATGATGCAACTCCACCAGCTGGGTGGCATCTAGTAATTGTTTGTTTTCTATCATAAGCAGCTTAGCAGGAGGATTATCAGTCGCTACAAGTAATGTTTTTGTGTCACAGCAGGAGGGATGGCATGCGTCTTATTTGCAGAGCCAAAACATGAAGGTGGAATCTAGGGATACAACTAATGATTATTTTTGTAATTGAGTAATCTGCTGATTATTTTCATGATCAATCAATTATTCGTTTAGTCTATCAAATACCAAAAATAGTGAAAAACTGCCATTATAACTTAAAATTTTATTTGTTGTCATTTATGAATGTTATCATTTAGGATCAATTGACTGATTGAAAATAATTCCAATTAATTTTCTTTTGATCGACTAATCACTTAATCGTCTAATGATTACAGCTCTAGTTAGGGAATTATTCTGTATCACTCCCAGGTCTTATTTTCCCACCTCAGAGCTGGCAGGAGCAGCTGTGCTGCTGTGAGAATTGGGCATGGCTCTTTGGCTGTATTGTCAAGGTCAAGAACAGTGAAACTACAAAAGCCTCAATGCTGTTCAAGTATGGCATGTAACAGGTGACTGTGGTACATGTGCATGTAGCACAAGAGTGAATGGCAGGGACTGCTGTATAAGATCTGTTTTTGAATACAACTTAATCTGGGAATTTTCATAAAATTTTGAAAAGTTCACTCTCATTTTTTTAGTGTCTTTTTTCAACAAGACAGAATGTGGCAGACTTTTCTGTAGCATCAAGAAAATGACACCGTGCTCGGTTTACTGTAGTTACTGAAACCCGAAATGGAAAATGATCCCATTACCCTTGTATTTGAGCCGGAATAGCTCAGGATATTTTTGCATCACAGTGCAGCAGAACTGCTGTGTGAAAACACAGCATTTCCAAAAAGCCAACTCTCTGAGGATTAACTAAATAAAAGCCCTATTTTTAGGTTGTTCTATCACTGTTAGGATGGTAGTTTTGTAATGCAGGAGCTGATGCAGATGAATGTCTACCTATTAGTTTTTCCTCGGTTACTGGGTCTGGTTTGACTCTGCACTTGAATGAATGTAAAACTTTAAGTTTAACAAGACTCTGAGAGTAGTTGGGTTGCTGTGTTAGTAACTCATGTCTACTAACACATAAGTGTTAATCTTTCTGTCTGCTGAGCATGATGGCATGTATATTTGGGTCTTCATTAGTGTAACCTACCCGGATGGGTACCCCTTTTACCTGTTTATCCCAGACCAGAGCCCTGCTGATGACTCAGAGGACTCAGGACAAGGGCTGGATATTGAACCTCTAAACTTTCTTGATACCAGCCACAATGTGTCTGTACCACTGAGTATCAAAGACTGTCAAGACATAAAAGCAAAACGCAAAACCCATACAAATTAAGGCTAATGAATTTGTCCAATTAAAAACTAAATGCCTTGTTCTGAGCTCTTACAGAGGAGGACAAAATTTGGTTAATACAGCTAGTGCAAGACATTTTGACTTGACTTCCTCTTGAATCATATAGTTCCTTTTGTCAGTTTAGAGTCCTGTTTGCAATAGACAACATTTAACATTTCTTAAATGCCAGCCAAATTTGGTTCAGACCTTCATGTTCCACTCAGAATTGGGGAAATTTTAACTTTTCCAGTGAAATATTTCAACATCCACAACCTGGATTGGCACAATTCATGATCCTATCTATCTATCTATCTATCTATCTATTGAAGTTTGCGATCCTCTGATTGCCATGACTGGTTCAAACATTCCTCAAGTTCATTCTCATCAGGTCAAAGATGTAATTTGTCTAAAACCTTGGTTTTATTATTAAATGCCTGCAAAACCGATGTCAGTCCTGCTAGCATTAGCTCTGCTTTGTGTTTATTACAGCCTCTCAGAGCTGCTTGCATGGCCGTAGATGGTGTTGTTGTTGATAAGGATGTCTTGAATTTGTTTTTAAATGATTATAAAGATATGTACTACACTCAGTTATACTTTTCAGTGTTACGTTTTGGACAAACTTTGCAATGGTAATGCTGTTTCAAAATTACAAGCATTTCTTTGGCATTTCTGTGCTGCAGTTTCTTGTCAAGAAGCAGATATATCTGTAGTGAGCTAATATCTGCTGGTAATGTACCTAGCTTTTCTCAGGATTGCTACAGCAGGTTGACCTGATGTGACCAGTTTTGTGCCTCTAGTCTACAATTTTTAGTGCGAATGCTTGTTGATGGTATGAGAGATTATTTTTAGCGGTGGTGATGAGTGAAGTTATTTTTGTACCAAAGTGCGCCAAACTGCATTAGAGTGTGGTTAGGTATGCTGCTTGCATATGGACTGATGGGACTTAGTGATGTTTAGATTTCTTTTTTTTTCTTTCACTCTTTCTTTTTCACAATATCTTTACCCATTCTCTTATATTAACTTACTTCTCTGCCATTCTTTCTCTCCTCTTATCTTGTTTGCCCTCCTTTCTCACTTTATGCCTCATCTGCCTCTATCAATTATGCATCTATTAATGGGCTCGCTTCCACTTCCCACTGTAGCTCTGGTAACTCCTCCTGTAAACACACACAGCAGGTGTGTGAGTGTCTGTGTAAGTGTGCAGAGGACAGGGTGTAGACCTGATGTTACCCTGTCAGCCTCTCTGTCTGTTGCATCATTGCTTTCTTATCTGTTTTATCCCATCTGTCCATATGTCTAACCAGCTGTCTCTCTGTTTCTGTCCGTGTGTCTGTCTGGGCCCTGCCTGAGTGCTTCAGGTAGAGTAATTCACTCCAGTAATAGCTGGTGAGGATGTAGGTTACCCAGCAACACTGGCATTTAGAAGGACTTCCAGATTAGTGAGGCTTATGGCTACCTGCTGTTCTCTCTGTCTCTCTGTGCCTCTCATTGCAGGTACATTGTTATTTGCTGCACAAATCAGTCATCTGAAAATTGGTCCTCATGTAATTAATGTTAGTGGAAGGTGGAGTTACAGAGTATGTTTTGTTTGTACAGAGGATTAATGCATTGGCCTCTCCCTCCATATAAATAAGTACAATTTAATTCAGGCACATTGGGCTCTGCAGGGCTTTAGTATACCAGTGAAGCACTCACATCAATGATATTTTTTGATTAAGCAAAGTGTGTTTTACTCCTCTGTTCCCCGCACCGCTACTACCACCAATCCACCCATCCTTTCATCTTCCTGTCCTCCTATTGAGTTTATAGGATAATTCATTCAGCCATTGCATGTCAAGGGTTAATTGAATTGGTCATTAACAATTCCACATGTGACCCTGTACACTGTGAATGTGTGAGAGAGAGAGGAATGTGTGAGTGGCGACTGATAGTGACTGTGGCCTCCTCTCCCTGTTAATGGGTCAGAAAGAGACAAAGAGCTGCTGTGTCTGCATGGGAACCAGGGGGGAGAGATGGGAGGAGGACAAAGAGGTGGAAGAGGTGTTAAGACAAGCAAGTGGTTGAGAGAACAATCTAGGGCTGCAACTAATGTCTTATAGTTATTACAGATCAATTATTTTTAAGTGTCTTCTATAAAAACCATCGCAGTTCTTCAGAGGCCAAAGTAATGCCATCAGATTGCTTTTTTTCTTTTGTAAAATCATATTATATAGAGTGGTTTTCCTACTGTGACCTGTTAGCTTTTAAAGATATTTTGCCCTAGCCATGTCAAGCAGTTTTTATAAATGACAATGTGCATAATTTATTTATTTGCTCATATCACTTTAATTTAACCAGGACGTCTCTTGAGACTCATTACTTTTCTTTTAGAGGAGAGACCTGGTGAAAATGGCAGCATTAAATAGTTAGCACAGTCACATAAGAGCACTCACAGTTAATTTATAAAATTCATATATTAAATAGTAGCATGAGTATGTTATTTAATTTATTCTCATTACAGACGGTAATTATCTGAACAGCAGGACGTGTTGTTAAATCATTTCCTAAACCGTTACAGTGTGTACTCAAGCTTATTAAAACATTTCACAAACCAACAGTATAGCATTATGACAGACAGATGCTGCAAAATAGTTTCATTCATCAAACTGTCATGATTTCGTTATAGATACTGTGATGTTCTGTGTCTGTGTGCAGACAGAGCTACGTGACCACCAAAAACAAAACTGACTGTGTGTGTGTGTGTGTGTGTGTGTGAGAGAGAGAGAGAGAGAGAGAGAGAGAGAGAGAGAGAGAGACTGCTACCAGCCTTCAGTGGCCCCTCCATGGTTTTAGTAATAATGGGGCCCTGGCAGGCAGAGGATGAGATTACTGGTGCCCATCTTTACTGACACCCTGAGGCACATCTGAGGTCATGATGAGGACAGAGACGAACAAACAGTACATTTGTGCGCACAAATACACACACAAAAAAACAACAGACTTTCACTGCTGCTTTCCAAAATAGTTTTTTTCCCCTGCACAATGTTAAGACTGGAAATTTTTAGTGAGCTGATTGCTCCATCTAGTGACCATTTGTTGTCACTACATTTTGACAGATCACCACACTGTACTGTATGTTCAGTGAGAAACATATCTGATATGTGTGCTGTTCCATAAAACATCTACAATAATTAATTATTACTTAAAGTGAATTTTGTTCATTATAATTTGTGTGAAACATTTGTCCCTATTTAGCCCTCAGCAGTTTTTTTTTCCTTTTATTTTAACACAACATGCACAGGACAGAAAAAATACTGGTTGGTCAAAAAGCAGTGAAAATGGCTTTTTTTTTTCCAGGGTCACACTGGGTTTACAGTCTTTCTTTCTGCTTACAATCATGTTGTAGTGTGAGGTAAGAGAAGGTGGAGCACAGTGAGCCTTTAGGCAGGGACAGGAACTCGAGTTTCAGGTCTGTTCAGGTGAGCTGATACACACGGTGTGTGTCTTCCTGTATGGGAGGGTTTAGTTTGTGTGCTCTGTAATAACTGGGTGGATGTGCCTGCCGCTGCGTATTAAACTGTGTGTCTGTTGCAGGAAGAAAGTGATCTGGTAAGTCCCTGCAGAGCTTTTGTGTGTTTTTCCTGGTTGTTTTAATGACTGACTTAATCTTCTTTATTCTATTTGTTTGTTCAGATCTGATCTACTCTACTCACTCCTGACTGTGATTCAGCTGATAAATTTCTTTTTACTGGTACGTGGGTCAGTTTCTGTGGTGATAGAGAGGTTTTAAGGACAAAGTGACTTTGACCCTCGATTACTTATTGTTCATATTATGTACTCATCCAGTTTGTATTGATTAACGACTTAAAACATCACACATACACTGTACATAACATCAGAATTACCCTTTTATTACTGTCTTTTCTCAAGTGAAAACCACACAGTTGACCTAGAGGTGTGAGAACTGAGACAGAGCAGTTGTTAAGCCTCAAAACTAGTATGACAAATCCACAGGCATTCATTGTAACACCCTGCAATAAATATCTAGTACACTAGAGACTTATAGTGTATCACCTTTGATTATCTTGGATCGCCCTGACTCATATTCTCCCATATCAGTGAGCCTTGAGTTCCTGAAATACATCTTTCCACCTCTCGTATATTAGATGAATCTCTCTTAAATGTGTGTGTGTGTGTGTGTGTGTGTGTGTTTTTTTTTTTCTTCTTTTACAATGAAACACTCCAGCCACTTGTGTGTTGAAAAGGGAGAATGACTTCAGATGTTTTAGGGCCTCTGGAAGGACAGGTTGACCTAAACACAGATTTATATCTGTGTGTGTGTGTGTGTGTGTGTGTGTGTGTGTGTGTGTGTGTGTGTGTGTGTGTGTGTGAGGACAAAACACATGTACATACACATGAGCAGATGTATTTTATGTGGAAAGACTGGATGCTTATGAGCAACACGTGGCAGAGTGCTGATTCTGTCTGAGCTGTCAAAAAATCCCACCTGAGACCAAGAGACAAGAGCTCACTTTTCCCATTTGTCTGTTAACCTTTCACTTTGGACTTTTCTTTGTCATGGGTTAATAGCGTTCATTGATATTCCACATTTGCTCCCCTAATCTTTTTCCATATGCTTTTTTGTTGTATGCATATACTTCCTATTGCTCATCGTTATTACTGCCTCTTCACAGCAGTCAGTCATTCCAGGAACGCCAGCCATGCCAGGTACCGCCGAGTCTTAATTTAAGCAGCTCCAATCCCTTGTAAAACTAACGGCTATTAACAAGAAGTCGTATGGCACATGCCTGAAAACACAACTCTGTCCTGCCAGCGTCACGCGCCTCACACTTAATAGGAATCGACGTGGTGACATTTTGGCAGTGCTGAGCTGAGGCAGGAGAAAGACATTATTCAACAATGCGTTTTTCCACAGAAGAAACAGAAAAGGCAAAGGGCTGCCTATGCAGCCCTGGCATCAAGAGGATTTTTGATTTTCTTTTCTTTTTTCTTGAAACAGTATTTCCATTTCAAAATGTCATGTGGATGAACATTCCCCTCGACCACAGTTTAATACACTGCAATTATGCACAGCCCATTGAAATGTAGTTCCACTGTGTGTCTGTGTGTAAATGAATGTTCGCCTTTACCACAGTTGGATACACTGAAATTATACTCTTATGATTGTGTCATGTATGGTTGTGTGCATGTGGCTGTAACTTTATCTACTTCTGTCTGTCTGACTTTGCACTTTGTGGTTCCTACAAGCCAATATGATGTAGAGTAGCTGAAATACAAATTGATTTTACATCCAATCTGTCTTCACAGCTACCCCATACCAACACCCCAGAGCTGAAGCACACCAGTTGATTTTGAAGGAAAAGCACATAGTTTTCCATAAAAGGAACAACTTTATTAATTATTTAAAATCCACATGGTAGTATGTCTCTCTTTTTAGCTACCTCTAACTCCTCCCTTCTCTTTCTAAACACCATCACAACACAAATATTTAGATGCTACTTTTTATGGACTGGATGATAATGTGTTTTCCTCTACCATCACTGACCTTTATGTGAGCACACAAGCACATGTGAAAATAGGGTGGATTAATAGCTGAAGGTATTAATTAAAGTCTGAGGCCCTTGATGCTGCAGTGGTATAGGATCATGAAATGAAAGGCAGTGTGCTCAGATAAAAGTGTGATTTGTCTAGAGTGGATCTAGATAATAATTTGGGATAGGGGATTGTAGAATTAAGTTTTTTTTCTTGGCTTGAATTACCTGAATTTCATGTCAGATTTTAAACTTTCTTTAATTATTTGTTGATCAAGTAGTCCCTCATTTAAGTTACACTTTTGCCAGTTTGAGCTATATTATTCAGGCAAAGTTATTGCATCGCTGCTTGTATTTAGATTTATTTTATTTTATTTTTTACAGCAACTTTGGTATTGCATCAGCTGTAGTCTTGAAATGAAAATGATATCCAGACCTTACAAAGTGTGACTTCTGGAGGGCAAAGTTGCACAGGATTATAGAGATCCATGAAGACAAAAGCAGTCACACATTGGTCAATAAAACCTGAACTCACTCATTTTACAAAAGACGAAGATAACTGCCGAACCAAAGCCTCACTATGTTGCAACGGACAGTACAGAATTGGTAACCTGAGCAGGTGTCACACAGGCTGCCAAATAGATTTATCATCTGACCAAGGACCCGGTGTAGATAAACTCATCAGAATGGAGCGAATCAGCAGACACTAAGGCTGGTGGATAGCTTTGGAGCAAACTAGTCCTCTGAGCAGTAACCAGAGCAGGTGTGACAGGGGTGGCTTTAGATGGGCGTCTGCCATGCGATGAAGAGGATCAGTGTCATTCATGGTGGCCCAGTAAAAGCCCCGGCCAGTAGCTGGCCTTCCTGTCGCTCGATGTGGGACAGTCCAGAACAGAAAAACCTAACACCCCAACAGCACCCTGGGGAGGTTTTGGTAGCGATGAGTGGCAGACTTGACCTCTGCCGTGTCTTCTGTAGCGCTTCCTGTCTAGGTCCAGATGGAGGCAGCATGAATGCAGAACCATTCCACCCAGTAAACCCTGTGAATGCTTCAGAGCATGACATGTTTTTCTCCTCGTTTCTTTTCCTGATGAGGATCTTGTTGCCTTTTGGCCAATTGCTGTGATCTTTCCACCGTCCAGTCCACTCTTGGGAGGAAGGAAGAAGCAAAAGATTTAATAGTAAAACCAATATAAAGTTCTAAACTCAAAGCAGACCAAATCGTTGGTAAGACCCTGACAGATCTTGGAGTATTTTTCGCTGTCAGTCATTCACCTCTCGACTCTGTTATTTCTCTCACTAACTTCATCAACATCCAGCTGAGAGTCAGACGGCTCCGCCCGTGCTTAACTCCCGGCTGGACAGACAGGCTTGTTTTTGAAAAGAGAAGAAGAATAACAGTCTTGCACACTTCCCTGTTTTCATCCTTCCACCTTTCAATCCATCACCCTGAGCTATTTTCTCTTTAAATACTGATTCGACCTCAGGTTTCACGCAGTGAACAAGAATAAGCAGACACAGACAGCGTCTCCTGACATGCATACATACAGGTCTTTGTTGGGGAGAGGTGCCTCAGGTTGTGTCCCAGCTGGGGTTTCAGGTTGAATACTCTCTGCAGTAGTGAGAGTTCCCACTAGATGGTGGCAGAACTATATGAACAAGTCAACCTGCACAGGGGTAGAAGGAGGAACACCTCTTTCCAATTAAGCGTATCGCATCTCTTGTCCACATGGCAAAGTGTCCCTTTACTCCCTCCATGACCATCTGATATTGTGTGATCTGAACAGACACAGTTAGAGCATTCTGACAGTGGGCAGCTTTGCTTTAAGTCTGTCTGTTATGATCCTTTTGGGCCATGTAAAATGTCCCAGGTGTTCCCGGCTCTGCAACATGCTTCCTGGCCCTCGGAAAGCTCCCCTAAATGGAAAGATGGATCCTATCACAGATTGGGGAATATGTGGTCATTCCCCTTTGAACGCAACAAAAGGCAAAAGACTATTACAGTGCGGCATACCTTAAGAGTATTCATGCCCCCCCTCATTCCTGCTTCCCTTGTCTGTCCTTAAGTCTGTCATTCCAATCACAAAGTCTTATGACAAAACCGTGCTGTAAATCTCTCTGTGAAACACTGAACTGATTTAGCATGGGTCAGTTCTCTTGGCATGATCTCAGTGGCTGTTACGTTTGGTCCCCTGTTCAAACCGGCCTGCTGGAGAGATTTTGTGGTCATGGCTTGAGGCGCCGCTGCCCTTCTCTGCTGGTCCTCTTAACCTATTTTATTGAAATATACAAGGGGTTGAACAGCACCGAACTCAGATTTCACCAGGTTTTTCGTTTGTACTTTATGCTCATGCAAAGCTCAGTCAAACGACTGACAAATCTGGACTACAAATTGGTGCTGGCGTGACATAGTAGCAGGATTTGGAATTCGTCTCCCTGATCGCCTCTCATTGGAAAATCAATCCTTTCTTAAGTGCTGTTTGATGAATGCACCATATTTTGTACATCTCAATCCAGAAGAAAAATATTCTTTTTCTGATATGCTCTCAGTGGCTTGCTTACCTGCTCACTCAGGCATCTTCTGGACTGTATTGTTAAGATGTTTTTTCCACAAGGCTCCACCTAGGGTCTGGTAGGCCCTGAGGTGAGTTCACATCACAGTATGTCAGACAGGCGGGGTAGCATTTTGCTATGTGGGTTGCTGTCTTGGCTGATTTGAGCCTCAACCTGTGTGTGTGTATGTTTGTACACACATGCAGGGCAAAACGCCAGCATATAATCACCACTGTGCAGCTGTCATGCGGGGGCTGTCATTTGTAATGAATTTCTGATCCACTATTTCCTCACAGAGAAGGATGTGAAGTCACAGCATTTGCATTGTGTGTGGCTGACGCCACCTAACCATTGAAGGGGGTCCCAATGAGCTGGAAGAGTGCAGGTGTCTTGGCTCTCCCTGTCTCCGGCCAAGTGGTCCTGCGTCAGAATAACCATAATGCACTGTGACTCAGTGTCCAGCCTGAGCCAGCTTTTTACAACAGTTATCAACATGGGAGACACAGGATGTAGCTTATCTCACTGCTGGTGTTTATTTTGAGCACTTTCTTCCAGTGAATTGAACTGCTAACAGGACCCCAAAGCTCCACAGTTTAGGCAACTGAGTTTGACTCCATGGGAGCTGAGATATAATGGATCATTAAGCTGGATGCTAAAAGGTCTGAAAGGCTCAAACCTAATTGTTTTCCATTCTCTCTTTTTTTAAGTCATAGATGGACTCAGGGACCTGTCGAGGTTTCAAGTGAAGAGGCTGTGATAAATGTAGTATACAATGGAAGAGGTGGGGCGGTTAAAGGTTCTTCACTGCATAATAAGTTTAAATTTTAAATATTAAAGCCAGGTGATTATGCAAAGTCTCTCTGACTGTGTCTTGCGTATTTTTCCTTGTTTCGGGGTCTTAGCAAATATAACACTTGAAAGTTTCAGGAGAAGTCAGAGTGCTAAATCTAAAGTGGTCCAGTGGTGTTGGAATTCTCAAGTACTCATTTTTGTGACTTAAGTCTTACTGTAGTCCAAGTCTTAAGTCTGCAGCTCTACTCTGCACTTGTAAGGCTGGTCTGTACAAATTAATCCATATTGGCCGTTTTCCCGTGTTGAGTTTATTGAATGCTACCGTGCATCTGCACATGTTCATCCACTGCTGGGGGAAATTTCAATGAGCCACAAACTTTTTATTTGTGTTCTACATCCCCTTTCTTCCTGTTCCTGCTCTACCCTGGCTTTCCAGTTGAGCGCCATTATTTACGAAGCGATGCTTTTCCACGCCTGTTTGATTTTTCACAGGTCTGTTGCATTCGGTTGCTTACTTTCCCCTCAGTGGATAACGTTTCCCTTGTTTCCGCTGGATGCTGAATAAAGTGTGGGATAGCTGTGTGTGCGCATTGCATGTGTGTCTCCTGAGTGTATGTGTATTTTGGCTTATGTACAAAGCAGGATGTTCAGCAGCTTAGGTAAAAAGTGTTGGGTTGTAAACACCCAGAGTCAACTGTGAATTTACTGTGAACACACACACTCATTTAGTGAGTCATTCACTTTCAATCGTTGGCTCACCCACACTCAAATGCATATTTTTGCTAGTATGGTAGATATTCATATCCATGGCTACGGGTAGCTACGATATCCCATAACACACACGCAAACATACACACACAGCATAGTAGCTGATTGACACACACGTGCATGTGGCCACTCTGCCATTTGACAAGTAGCCTCTAAAATCTTGTTCTCTTGCAGGGCTCCATGGCATAAAGCCTGTCCTCAGATTCAGCTGGTCCCTGGGGAAAGCTGCCGAGAAGTCCACTACTCTGACGCCCTGCTGGCATTTTCCACAGCCTGAGGGGAACCAGGAAGCAGCCGGCAGGAGCCATGCCTGCCCTGGCCACCGGAGCCGGCCACGAGCCAGGTAAGTGCTCCTCAGCCAGGAACACAATCTGTATTGCAAGGTTTTCTGCACATAACACAAAGCCATTAAAAAGCATCCCCAGCAAAAATTACAGGAGTATTTTGCCACTGTAGTTCACATTTTTACGCCCCAGTGCACAAACAGAAGAAAATGAATACAAGCACCAAGTGTAATCCCAGCCTTAAAACAAATGTCTCTATAGTTAGATGTCAGTATAACACATTGGTGTGTCTACCATTTTAAGTGGTACCTAAATTGGAGTCAAGTTAGAATGAATTACTCGTTCATTTTGTGCCCTGCAAAACGAAAAACACACTGTTGTAAATTTACAGTTTAACACATAGTTAAAAAATGTCAAGGTATGTGTAGTGTCTCTGTCTTTTTCTCTCCCCTGCTAAGAGGAGTGTGTGGATGAGCGTGTGATGTCAGGCTGAGGAACACATCAGGCTTGTCAACGCTGAGACAGCTGCCAGAAATCACCACCTCTCCCCTCAGGAACACTATCCTCCTCTCAGTCTGACTTAATGGCTGGCTACATCATCATACACACACATTCTAAGGACTCAACTCAGCACAAAAGGACAAAAGGAGGACAGACATAAAGTCCTGCTCTGATGGATAAAGAGTGTGTGCGTTACTGCGTCCAGACTTTTAACAGAGTTACTGTAGCCCCCGTCGTCCTGGAAATTTGCGCAGACAAAGTAGAAAGCCAGACCGTCAATTACGATTAGAGTCATTTTGGGCAATTACCGGCAAGGGCTCAGGTTTCCAAATAAAACACGTAAAGACTCCTCCGGCCCATCTCCTCTGCTTCTCCCTTGATGGTCCTGTGAAGTTGTGTGTGCAGGTGAAACATGATGAACATTATGGATGAACGTTAGGTCACTGATCTCCAGGCTTGGTGAACTCACAAATACCTGTGGCTGGCCTGGCATTGGGACTACCCGGCATTGTACCAAAGTTTACACAGTATCCTGGTAGTATTATGCTTGGTATCATAATAAGGCTGTTGATTTAAGAGGTGAAGTTCTGGATGATGGAAAATCTGTCGCATTTGTAGCGTCCCATAAAACACCACCCTTTCAGCTACATCTGTTCTCTGTCAGATCAGGTTGATTAAACATTATGTTTACCTAATTATCTGTGTTGGAAATAACAGGGTGGCACAGTAAAGGACCATCTTAGTCCAAAACCATCTCAATTATACACTAAAGAAAAAAAAAAAACAATTTGTGACTTGTGATCCCATATTCTCCTGAGACTAAAGTTAATATCACTGAACATATGTGCTACTAATTCAATGAAAAAAAAAAAAAAATTCAAGTATGGAATTATTTATTGAAAACAAAATCTTTCAAATCTTTCTCTCAACCAGGCCTTCAATTTTTAAAACTTTTTTTTGCTATACAGTCCTGCACTGCAGCAAGAAAATTATCTGAGGATATACTGTAATCGTGCTTGTAAACTGTAAATCTCAGACATATTACATGTCACTTACATGTCAGTTTGTGCCTGTCGTAAAAGTATAAGCTTTGTCTGGAAAACATATCTGGCACAGTCAGTTGTAAGAATGAGGCTGAGTGAGAAAAATATTTATAAAAGAATATTAAACGTAAGCGTTTATTGAAGTAGTCTCGAGACATTTGTGCATCTGTTGATTTGTTGTATACTGTACTGTAAGAGTTAGTGTGTTCATTTTTAAACCATCGTTCCAGTCTTGTGTATTATTCTGAGCTCATTAGATAACTGGAAGAAATGGTGTTTACGTTCTTTTTTTTTTATGGCAAAGGATTTGAACTTGATGATATTTACAAGGAATTGCAGGTGAGCTTCAGCAGGACCCTCGACGTAGTTCTGTAGCTCTGGCATGTAGGTAGCAACACCTCAACAGACAAGCATAAATCCACAGAGACAAACAATACCTCCTCCACATGTGATGGCTGCCAATAATTACAGAGACATTACAGCTTCTTGCCTGAACCTTAGCTTCTTTTCTTTAGCCGTTTTGCCATCTGCAGACCCCTCAACACCAGACCTCAGTAGACACACACACACACACACACACAAGATGAAGTACTGTGCTTAAGCTTTTAACATAATGGGAAAAATATTATCATTAATATAACTATTCTTTAGTAGCAGATCTCGTGTTTCATCACCAGATTTGGGCAGGAGAATACATGTGTGTGTGAGTAGATCTTATTAAAATGCTCATTATTGGAGTGTTTGGAGAGCAAACACATGGGCAGACAAATGGAGGGCACATGTAAGATCATACCATCTCTCTCCTGTCTGTCTCTTTTCTCTCTCTCATCTCAGCCCAAATAAACAACAGGCCTCTGTATGAATTAGAGTCTAATAAATGAAACCAAATAGTGAGAAAATAAACTTGAAAAACAATAAAATGTTGGAAAACTGGCCTTAAAATATGACCGTGGGGAGTGCTGGAGAGGCTGTCGTGGTGATTAGGTTACTGTGGACTCATTTCCCTGTGTGACTTTTAGGTTTTTTTTATAATTGCTCTGGAAGCAGATTAATAACAGGGTTTTAGTTGATGATGCTGGCCCTGCTCTTGGTGTTTGAAACATTTTGTCGAAGTGTATCCAACTTCTACTCTCCATCCCTCAGCATCTAGAAAACCCTGCCCATGCTTTAAGAAGTTGTGATGTGACATTTTTTGGCTGCTGTTCTGGGATCCAATACACAAACACACATTAATTCACATTCTAACAAGGCAGCCAAGAAGAGACAGAAAATTAGCTTTTAATTGTGCAAACACTTCACAGGGTTGATAATGGGGAGGGGTCTCCATGGGGACGTTCAGGCAATAAGTCAAACCTCTGCTCTGATTAACCTCAACACTCTGTATAACCCCCTCACCCCCACCCCTTCCACCAACAAAGCTATGCAGCTGCTCTCCAGGTCTCGTCTCTCCTCCAGACAGCTGCTGTTTAGTCATTTCTCCTCCTGTTCAGCCCTGATGGAGTTTTGTTGTGGGCTCAGTCGGGGACAGATAACTGTTACGCCTCCGCTCAGTTTGGCTCAGCTCATCTCCGTTTATTTCAGCTCCCACTCAGGGATCCTCACATGGACAAACCCAGCCCACTCCTCTGTCTGCTACACAACATCTATCTGCCTTCTGAACTCCATTAGCTGCAAGGTTAAGTTTCAAGACTTTTTTACACTGTGTGGGTGTCTGTGTTTTATATTGTGGCTGACAAAAGCCTCTACCAACCACTACAGCATCACAGAATGTCCAATAAATCAAAATGTCGCAATGACAAATGATGCCTTTATGCTAAAAAAACAATCATAAACATTTACGGAGACACAATAAAACTTTGAAATTTGATTTCAGAATTAAGATTTTTTTTGACAGTACTGACAAAGTTTATCATTGTTGCGTATTATTTGTTGAGTTGAGTTGTTGAGTATTACTGCTACTGCATACACTACCATATGTGTCTAAAAAACTACCATATGTGTCCAAAATCTTCTCTGTATGCAGTGTTGTGTTTGACTTGGAGTTAATTCAATGATAAGCTGCACCATCATTTGATGAGGGCTGTACAGTAATGGCAGCTCACTGTCTGCGGATGAGGAGCTCTCTAAATTGCTCCTAACGTCTCTGCTCTCTCATCAGAGACCCTCAGACGTACAGCATCTGGTTTATGCCACTGAAAGGTCAGTAAGCCTCCTGGAGTGAGAGTGGGTGTTTGCTCCTTGTAGCCCCATTTCATCCCTTCTTCTGGAGTTACGGGATTGCAGTCTTTTGGTAGAGTGGCTCAGTTGTGGGGGAGAGGTAGAATAGGGTGACTGTGACGATTTAGAGCCGAGGAGATTAAGATGAAGGACTAGACTTAAATCTCTCTGAGATAGTAGTGGGTGATATCTTGCTAGCTCTAGTTTTGTGTGTTGATATTTCCAGACAATGATATTTCCAGTAGAGCTTGGCTGATTTAGCCTATTTTAGCTTATTGCAGCTTCATCAGTATCTGCGTATACACAACAGCCTATAAGTACAAGTGATTCTTCTGTTTAGGTTGCAATTTTATTTTCCAACTGTCCAGCTCAGTGCATATTTTGGTCACAATTTTGTGATGTTTGTTTAGGTTGTGTCATGTATTGTTATCATTCATTCCATCCATCATAACTATAGCTGCCCATCAATGAGGGTGGTGGGATGGGGGGCTGGAGCTTAACTCTACGCTGGAGCTTAACTCTATGAACGTACTTGAAGGGTATTTTATCAATGGAACTGGGTATAAACAAGGATTTAGCTTAAATTAGATGTCATTTATGGTCATGTTCCATCTGATTGACTCAATGAAAAAGACATTCATTGGTATGATAAATCAGGTGGTAGTGATTCGCTACAGCAATCAGTCCAGTGTTACATACCGCTAACAGTTTGTTGACACACCATCCCCCATGTGCCATTACCGTCACTACGTGGTGCCCCTTAAACCTTACACCCGTGACCAACTCAAAACCTTGCGCACACACACACACTCTCAAACAGGCCCGTCTAAAGACCCTGATGCCCTTTTATTAACCTTGTTAAAGTTAACTGTGTTATTCCAAGCCATACCTGCATGTTCTATCAAGGTTTACAGTCCCCGCACAGCATTTAAAGATAAGGGTGGTTCAGCCATGCACAGCTGTGGAGGAGGTGGGCGACACTCGCATGAAAGACTACACATGGAAATCTTCCGATGGGACAACTCTTTTACCAGATACGCTAATAACTTACTGGCTGCATCTGTGCATGTTTGTGGGGGAGCGATAGATGAGTGATTCCAGCCATCTTATTCTCTCCACTGTTGAACACCCCCTGTTGCAGAAGGTGATGGCTATATAATGATGCTGGGTAATGAGATGCAGATACTGCTATGGTGAAGCACTCTGTGACTTCATTGCATTATTGCTCCCACACATGTTGTGTTGGACAAATGCATACAGAGAAACACAAATCTCTGAATAATATGAGTGATATGATAAGAATATGGCCATATTGTTTTTCTCTCTGTCAAGGTTAACAATAAATTTTTCCACCCTGATGTCAAGAATCCTGAGCATCTGGCCTTGGCCGATTTCAGCTTGTGGGAGACATTGGGGAGGGTTCGGGGAGGACTTTTGTCTGTGCCGGGGTTGGGGGGGTGGCGGTTCCTCTGGGAGCTTCCAGCCATTTGTCGTGGTCCCTGGCCAGTAGCCGGCTCTGTGCCGTGGTGATACAGTACCGAAACACAAGGATTTGTTGCCACTGGAAGAGCTCCCTGTTTCCAGTTACATCAGAACTAAAATTTCCACATCATTTTACCAAAAAAATAAAAACACTGTCAAAGGAAGCAGATGTAAAAGAAAGAAATCGAGTGAGTGTGACTAAGAGTGGAATGATGACTTTTATTTGTTTGAATACGAAGAATTCTTTCTCTTTTTGTTGAGGTAGGATGACATCCTTCGCCGTTTCCTTCCAAAGCACACAGGGTACTAAATCGGTCATTGGCGGGCAGGACATGTTCACTTGCATTAGGAATAACTTGAAAACAGCTTTACAGACCATGTGCTCTGTTTGACAACCAGGCAATGGGATATTGAGTAATATTCTGCAACTTTGAGACAGAGACAGAGAAAGATTTAGAGTGTAAATTTAAAGCACAAATTTTCATAAGTGCTGCTATTAATGTATGATTAAAATGAAGCCTTTTTGGTGGGATTGGCACGTCTGCCTCTGATATCCCTGGAAGACTTGCTAGAAGTAAGTAGCTGGCCACAACTTTGGACAGAACATGCAGGCCTGTTCCAGAAAGTCTGCTGCTGTTCCATTGCCACAGTAAGCGGAGGTGGCAGGTCATTTGGATCTGGCTGGCTTGTTGTGGCTGCTGTGTTTTGTCTACCATGTTAGAGAGAATCTAAGCTTAGCCGACTCTGACTGGACCAAACAGCAGACTTTCATCTCCATCTGGGGAAAGAGAAGTTCTGGATGAACACTAGACTGGCACTATGTTCTATTCTCCATCCTCCACATCTCATATATCTGTCTTTATCCATGATACTGTCTCTGTCATCATCTTTTTGTCTGCCCAGATATTCATAACCTTTCATCTTTTCATGTTCATGTTAGTTTCTCTCCTCCTTTTTCTTTCCTTACATTATATATCATTTGTGAGTTTTCGGGAAGTGGGGTAGGAGGGCAGTTTAACTACTCAGACTTGGACTAGATACCAAGTTCCCTTTATGTTACTTCATTCTAACCTCGTTGCAGGTGCTTCCACTCAAACCTCACTTGTCTGCAGTGTGATTGCTAAAACTGTTGTAGCTGAAAATGCTACTGGCTCCTCAGGTGGTGGATGGACTCTGCAGGATATATGCATTCAATTATGTTGATTAGACTTGTCCTTTTGTCCTGAGCTCTGTTTTCAATGTGTTGACAGCCCTTTGAAGTATGAAGGTGTGACGAAACATGGAGCAGAGGACACATGAGGCACTTACTACGTTATATTCAATGGCATGTTGAAAATATGACGAAATAAAGTAAATCCTTTTTGAAAGGCTTGGCTTGTCCTGGCTCTGAAATTCAACTGTGATAAGGTCCTGCAACCTGGATTCTTTTTACTTCCCTGAGTGACACATGATCTCAGCAAGGGCCACGGATTCTTTGTAGGCCCTGAAAAGACATACATTCAGAGTTCAGCCTGCGGTAGTGAAACGGCCGATATATGATTGGAGTGACGGTTGATTGCACCTGGACCGGCATACGGTACTTGAAGTCATTTTTCCATGCTGTGGAGCCCTAACTAACATCTTGCAAAATCTACTCTCTTTTTTCTCTCTCAAATGATGGAGTTATTCAGAGACCGTGACATTGAAATATCATTGAAGATGATATTGGAGGGCTACATCCCCTGACCTTTTTTAATGTGGAGAAGTGGTTTGGTCTTTGGAGCTGGTAATGGGAGGCTTGTGGGCTTGAATGGAGCACAGATTCCTGCTGTTGCGTTCCTGGGCCAGTCTTATATATTACCTCTCTCCACGCTCTTCCACGGTCTCCCACTGTTATAACCCAAGCAGATTGCTGCTGGACTCATTGTAAATTATGTTTAAAGATCATAGCATCTGCTCAGCTAATACATCTTGTAATACTATATAATTTTATGTCTAGCAGTTGATGCCACACAAGCCAAATGGTCACTTAATCCAGACAACCAATGCTGTCCCTGCTATTTCATGCTCTTGCCTGTTACTTCAGTGGAAGGAAAGTTTTAAAAGTGGTCAGGCACAGGTAGCCTCCAGGACAGAACAGAAGCTGCATGGGGGCAGTAGACTGATGACATATTCTGTCATGTCCAGTGTTGGCTGTGAACAAGGGGCTCTAAACACTTCTCCTTTTGTTTGGCACCTGACGCAGGTTAAATCTGTCTTCCCACTCACTGTCTGTCTAGAGTTTCTCCCCTCAGACGAAAGCGTGTTTGCATAAGTGCAGGACTCATCATCACTGTAATTGTTATTTCTTGCTGTTACAGAGAGCCATGACTCCCTGGCCTTTTCATGGTGTTCCCTCTCATCTTTGTGCTTAGTGTCATCATTTGTCTTCTGTCTGAACACATGCTTTGATCAGATGTTATTTATGTCAATGTATATCTCAGATGTGTTGCTTTTTCTCTTTCCTCTCTGTCTTTGTCTAGTTCTGTTATGCTTTGGGCAGCCTGTCCTCCTGTCTCAAATGCAGAATAAGGACATAAATGAAACCTTGAGTGGATTAGGCTATACAGTCTGCAGCTGCTTCTCTTGATGCCACCCCTGTCTGCCACCTTTTTTCTTCACAGATGATCCTCTATCACGCTCACAAAGCAGTGCTTCAGTACTCAACTGCGAAGAAAGCTCCCACATGTTGTCACAACTCTCTTCCCCCAGCGGTCTGGCAAGCCTCATGAACATTGTGCTCTCTATATGTTCCCGAAAGATATATGAGTGAGGTCAATAACTCATTCAGCACCTGGGAGAGAGTGCAGGGAGGAGGAAAACCAAGCATTCATTTCCTGCATTCGAACATGTTCATTTGCACCAGACAGACAGACAGTTTGTCTTTCTGTATGTAGTTTGGTTACAAGATAAAAGTGAGGCCCCTCAGCATCCGGGCTGTACTGTCCAACATGTAAAGTTATGGACAGACTGATAAATTTGTCTCCCAGCAGTCTGTATGCCTCTAATGTGGTGTGTAAGTAAACAGTGCTGTAGTTACAATGTCATGGTGAGGGTCATATTTTACAGCCATGAAAACTCTGTGTCGTTAGATTAGTCCCTGCAATCTTGCACTGCCCTGAGGTTGTTGACCTTTGTGACTGGCAATTTGATGCGTATCATGTTTAATGTATTTCATTGTCTGGGATTTTTTTGTGTTTGACATAAAAGGGAGCTGTGAAAAACACTGTTATTTTCTTTAACCACTGTGGAGGTGTGGGCGTGAGAGGGGAAGTGCTGTTTGGCAGTTAAAGTGGTTACTTCCTTTGTACGGGAAGCTTCAGAGGCCCTAACCTCTCCAATTTCTCTGAAGACTCTTTCGGCCATCCTGCTCAACATCATGCTGGTCTTCAAGACCTCTGGGCTGGTCCAGCACTAGCCACAACAGAACGTAGTGGTCCACTACAAGACACTGCCAGGTCCGCTACACACAGCCGCCGCACGAGAGGGTCCAGAATAGTCTGGCCAAAACAAATCAAATGAATCCAGACCAGCCAGGCAAGAAACAAGTCAGTCCACCCTTTAGTGGTGAAGAATTGGCGCAATCTTGTTTCCTTTCTTTTTTTTCTTTCCCCCTCTCTCATTTTGTCTCTCACTGTGTTGGACATGGTTTCTGACATTACATGGATCTATACATGTGTCCATACATTTGGCCCTGTATTTATTTCTCTCTCCACTTTTTATAGTGTCTACACGCAGTGATTTTACCACCACTGTGGTTGTTTTTTGGCTAAGTTCCTCTCTCTCTCTTTCTGCTTCCATTTTTCCTCCTTGCTTGTCCACCCATACAATATAGTATTTAATTTCAGCTTTGCAGAGACCTTGTTTAGTTTTTGGCTCCTCTACAACTCTGTCTGTTGTTGTTTGAAACTGGGTTTTCTGTGGGTCAAAGGGTTCAGCCTGACACATTGACCCCTGAAGGTGAGCACAGTGGCAGCTTGTCTTTTATCATTTTTCCCCATTATGTTATTATTTCTGACCACCTAATGGAGATGATGTGTTTCCCATAATGTGCCATTGGCACACATCACACAGCCTGTTTAGGTCTTCCCAGCATGGACAGAGTGGAATTGTTGTCAGAAGGAATAAAGTGTTGAATCATTGAGAGTGTAGACAGGAGGGGAGACTTTGCACCTGGGGAGAATAATGCTTTGGGACTCTCACTCTCTCCATCCCTCCCTCGTTCCCTTCATTCCCTCCTACCTGCATCTCAGCACTGCCAATAGTAATGACATTACCATATCTCTTCCCCCCACTCTCCACCCCCTTCCTACACCCCTCACCTCATCCTCTCTTCTGTCTCTTTAAATCTTTTTTTTAATATATTATGTGAGATGTTCTGCTGGGAGTTCCAAGTTGTAAATGATTGAGGGGGCCAGCTGCCCTCAGACAGGCTTGTGTTAGCTAGAAAGCTAGTTATTGGCAATGAGGACCACAGAACCAGAAATCAGATGATTATATACCAGGGACAATATCACACTCCAAGCTTGAGTAAAACCACAGGGGTTGCTGTAGTAAGACTGGTGCACATGTGTGTAAAATCTCTCTCTTGTTCAGTGGCTTTTTGTCTCCTTTGTTATATTTCTTTCTCTACCACAGAACGTCTGTAGCAGTATGGTGTGAGGCACCGACACTACACAGAATCCATGTTGCGAATTGAAGAACAGGGCAGGATATCTTGATACATCCTGTGTGTCTGCTCAAAGATCACAGAGTCAAACCTCAAATCACCTGCAAATGGAAAGCAGAGGGTTGAAAGTGGCAGATGACACTCCATCCATCTCACTGCCCAGCAGCAGCAGCAGCAGCAGCAGCAGCAGCGCATGACATGAGCTAACTTAGTCAGCCATAGCCCTCCTGCCAAACATCCTGAGCTGCCAGCACACACTTGCTCTAACCGAGTCGGCTGGCCCGCCAGTTCAGTCAGTCAGTCATTCATTCAGCCAACGACGTCAACCATTGTTTTCAATCAATCATTCTCAGCTATGAATTACTTCAGTTGTGTCTGTGGTGGTTTTTTCTCTCTCCTTCCCCTCTTTCGCTCTGTCCTCTGATGAAAGACGCTCTCAGAGAGGTAGCCAAGCCGCTCAAGTTTGTTTTGACGTTTCGATGGCTCCGCTGTGAATGTGTTTAGAGTTTCTTCACATGATCAGTGTTAGTTCAAAGGGCTTCAAGCGCTGTGTGGTTGTGTTTGAGGAGTTTGAATCGGGGTGGGGGGGGTGGGGGTCTTTTCTGGTGCATTAGTAAAGAGGTCTTTGATGCGTATAACCCAGCTTCACTGCACTCTGTATAGGCCTGACCTTTAATATATCTCCTGGTTTAGTGGATCATGGCCACGCTGAAGACCAGAACAGAACAGCAAACAAGTATCTGCTACTACTCTCCATCAGTTTCGCTCCAGGACTCTGTTGTGTTTGGAAGGAACCCTGCTCACTCACTGGTTTTGTGCTCTCTCCCTCTGAGTGTTTCACCTCCCCTCTGCCTAATCTTGAAACCATCAGCTCCACAGTCTGTTTCTCTTTAAATTGAATTTGAAATATTCATACCTTTTATAAGCCGGGTTAGTAAACCCCAAAAGGCCTTGCAGATTTCAGCATGAACTGTTCTGAGGGGATTGAGATTCAGCAATGGGCCTGCTGATCCATGCACCCTGTTTCTCTCACTGTCACTAACAAACGTTGCTCATGCTATGGTGATGACCTATATATAGGCCACATAGGCCTGGATAAAAGTTTGCTGTCCTTGCAAGCTCATGACATCAGTTGGTATAAAGCCAAGCCTGTTCACTTCACTTAACCTCAAATTCAGTTCTTATTATTTCAGAACAATTTAGTTCCATTTTAGGCTTTCTATATATATACATAAAAAAAGCTACTGACATACACAGCACAGCAGCCACATAGGCAATTTATCCTGAGTACTTCTTCCAAAACTTCTGTTTAGCAAACACACGTGCACTTTACTCCAAAGAACTGATTGTTTACAGGCAAGGAAGATGTGTGGATGGAAAGCCTCCTGAGGCATGTGTGCCATCTGTTTAGTTTAAAAAAAGAAGGCTCATATTGAACTTTTCAACTGATCAAAAAGTGGAATTTGTAGTGGTCTTACATGGAGTTGTTGGAGTTGTCTCTGATTGGGGACAGCAGTGTTCCTCAAAAAACAGGAAAGGCTGGGACAATGGTGGGAAGTAGAGACTGAAGGAAATACTTTATTACTTCTATGTTTCCTTTTGCTTCCAGTGACAAGCAAAATTGTGTGTTTTTTCTGCTGAAAGTATCTTGTAGTACTTTCAAGTGTTTACTTTGCTGTGTGTTTAAATGAGAACATCTGAAGAAGTCCTAAAGAAATGTGGGCACCCACAGATAGAAATGAAAGGGTGTGTGTGTATGTGTGTGTGTAACTAAGAGACCTAGTATTGTCATTTATTTGTATGTTTATATGTTGCCTTATGTGTCTGTCTTTCGTGTGTGTCTGAGGTCACAGTATATATATTCCTGCACACGTACAGCATTTCAGTTCTTTTATGTATCGGTAAACTACAGATGTATGCGCATCTGTTTCTATGCATGTTTTTTTGTGCGTGTGTGACTGTGCATGCATGCATTTATACCTCCCACTGTCATGCCGACCCTCTGTTTCCTCTTCCCCTTCTCCAGGCCTGTATGAGCTGCTGGCGGCTTTGCCCTCCCAGCTGCAGCCCCATGTCAGCCGCCCAGAGGACAACGCCTTCCTCCAGGACATGTTTGGGGAGAGGAGCCTCCAGTCGCTGGTCAAGGTAAAACAAAAAAAGCGCCTCTTTGTTGTATGATACTAGTTTTGTGTAGTCTGTTTTGGGGGTGGGGGGGTTGTTCAGATTTTTATACCCATGTTGGTATTGTCAGGTCACAGCAGTTGCCAAAGACCAAATTCATACCAGTCAGGGTTGAAGCACCTCAGTTCTTTGTAAATGCATACTGTCAAAAAAGCTATTTTTATCTCTAGCAGTGTAGAAAATTTGTATAAATTTTTCTACTGAGTCATCTTTTGCAAATTGCATGTTTTCTAATCAACATGTAGTCATATATATATATATATTCCACTACTACTAATCTCCTCGTCCCCTTGGATCTGGAATCTCTCTTGAATGCTGTCTGCCTTACCCACCTTCACAGTCACATCCTTCCTCTCGTGGGACAGGACAGAATCTGAGCCCTCTCTACCCTGACCCCCACCCCTGAGCCAACCTCTGCAGTTCAAATAAAAAACACACTTGCACCTTTGTTCAACACCACTTATTCAAACTCCTTCTCTCCAGTCTCATTCATACAATACTAAGTTTATTGTCATTCCAACAGCCTACCCACCCAGATCTTCTGACTCCCCCTCTGCCAGCGTGAATGGGCCTGTGGTCCAGTTACTGCCTGTTAAACTAGATCGCTGCAGAGTTTGGGGAGAAGATGAGCACACTTGATATCTTTATACGCTAGCAGACAGACAAGGGTAATGAATGTAACACATTCTGTCTGTCTGCCCTAACCTCATCTTCACTTGGGATTCTCTGCAATCTGCAGCCAATCTCCTTCTCAATCTCCTGCTTTTGGAAAGCGAACATGAGGGTTTTTGCTACATAGGATTTTTGTACTGTAAATCAGCTTGTCACTATTCAACCAGTTAAGATATGTAATAACTGCCTCTGCACTTTCCCCACCTCATGTAGATTACTTTATCAGTCACAAAAAATCTTTTAGTAATTTTGTAATTGTTAGAGGTACATTTGACAGTGTCCTTTGTATATGGTCTTCATTTTGCCGACATGGTTTTCATGTGCTGGCATGATATATTTTCCCCCTTTGGTGGTCTCTGTTTCTCTCCAGCCAGAGTAATTATGTCGCAGAGACCACTGAGAGAGAAAAATTGACATAATTTTCATCCCCTCCCTCTAAAGAAATCTTTTCTGTGTAAACGTGTTTGTTCAGGATCCAGGGTTGTAACGCGCCAATGTGAGCATGTAAAAGTGCCCGAATTATGGCATACCTCAGACGCTGAAGTAAAACCCTGACGTCGGGACTTGAGGAAACCAGAAGGGTTTCATTTGATGTCTGGATTGTTATGGATGGCCAAAGAATAAGGCATCCTGAACATGGATAATGATGGGCAGGGCCTGCGCATGTTCAGGCTCTCATTCTTGCTGGCCCCAAAGAAAACACTGCATAGTGTGGGGCAGATTGAATGATGCTAATGAAGGTGGCATTACATTTCTGTGATATTTAGCCAGGCAGAAGGGTGGATCTCCCAGACTTCACCTAGCCCTCTAACCACCTCTGATTACACCTTGCTAATCTTTCAAGAGGAGCATAAAGGGGGAGAGAGTGTAAGTGCTGTTCAGATAGGAGAGTCATAACCTCATAGCCTTTTTACCTGGAGTACAAAAAACAAATTGCTAGAAAAATCTCCTTTTGATTTGTCAGCTACTTTGGCTGTGCAAAGTTTTCTATCAGATGGACCATGAGAAACACAGAGGAGGCTACACATGAAGGGGAAGCTGTAAATTTATGCATCAGTCTTTGAGCTTTGTGTGGTGACTGAGAGAATGAGTGGGGATACAAGCAATCAAAGTCTGTTATCTTTGCAATGTGTCCAGGCTCATGTCTCGGGACATGGTGAGGAACCAGCTGATGTTCTTCAGGCATTGCTATTGTGCCTGGATGCCACCCTGTAGGGGTATTCTGGGCACGTCCAGCTGGGAGGAGATCCTAGGGCAGACCCAAAACACAAAGGAGTAGAAATCCCTCTGACCTAGGAATGCCCTGGTATCCTCAAGGTGGAGGTGGAAAAAGTAGGTAGGAAGAGAAAGTGCTCCATTATATTGCTGAGCTTCCTACCAGGTAAGTTGTGATGGATGGATGGATGGATAAAAGAATAAGATACCTCCTCAGTACCAACCATACCAATGGCAAAAAGCTATGCAGACCTTGGATGTAGTTTCCCTTTTCTCCAACCTAACTGATCTTACTGTCAACAGCTGACAATCACTAGGTTTGTGAATATACATTAAAGAAAGATTGAGTGGTAAAATCAACTCCCTAAATGCCATCATGAAATTTGATTACCACTTTTTTCAATTGTCAGCTAGATACTGAATGGCTCTCACTTTTTTTGAGCCCATGTCAGTGCATTTCAGTAATTACAGTATCAGTCAAGGTCTAAGCTAATGTGACCCTATTCACTATTGGTACTGTAGCAGAATAAATACACCCAATACAATACAGATAGCACAGTCATGAAATGATTAAATACATCAATATAACATCAAAGTACCATATTGTTTCTTCACCAGAATGAATCCCCTTACCTATTTTCTTATTCTCCCTTTTTTTAATGAAGAGAAACTGAGCTGCTTTTAGCGTCTCTTATTGTTAACGTGGAGGCATAAGTGGAAACTGCCCCGCTCCAGACAAGCAAAACTATATGTTTCCTCTGCTTTCTACTTGGTACTGAGACGTGAGCCAGGCTGTCATCCAGTGAGCCAAATGGACAGACACGCAGACTTTGAATCACACAGAAGTACAGAACAACCATCTCGCCTTACAGCAGAGACCAGCACACAAGACGCAACATTCAGGTGAACATGGCTAACATCAGTGGCACACCATTAATAAAACTGTAATTGTCCCTTTCCTCTAAAACCCCACCACCAAATCTCCACAGATTCCACCTTTTATTCCACAAGGCTGTGAAGGGGATACTTTGGGAAAGGCTAAACAGCAGAGAGAAAACACACACATCATGTTAATCTGACAGGCTGCGCAACTCAGGTCTCTCATATGGAAACACTCAGGCCTCACCTGGGTAATTATGGAGCATCAGTTATTGGTCAGTCTGTCTAGAGAGAGAAAGACAGACCAGAGGAGGAGGTGTCAGAGATGGAAAAAGAGACAAGAAAAAGAAAAGAGAATTCAGACCTACACAAGGACTTAATCCAGACTTCGTTCCTTTCTGTCTCTCCTCACCTGCCCTCATCAGATGGTTGGGACAGCCTCTCATGTCCCACACATAATCCGATTATGTCACAGAGATGAAAAAACTATTCTCTAATATCATCTTTCAGCAGGCCCAGGGGCTCACAGGTTTGCTTTATTTTGCAGACTTTTCATCGGTACAGCATCGGAGCTGACATGAAATGTGAGTGCTGGCATGTATAGCTAGCATAGCTAAAACGACGCAGACAGTTTGCCTCTTTTCAATTAAAGGGACTTACTCAAGTGTGCTTTCTATAAATTCCACCACATTCACTGTTCCACTGCCAAATTCCCACTCCACAAAAAGCCACAGGAAATATAATACAATATTCAATTTCCACCTGCCTCAGGTGGGGCTCTCCTTTAAGACCAAGTTTCTGTCAGCAGGCCTTTAGCCAGAGTCTGAGATCCCTCATTTTGTGGTCAGTCAGTTTTCCCTTAAATCTGCTCTTGTTAGTTGCTAATAGGCTTGGCACTTGCATTGTTGTTACATAGCAATATTGATGTGGATTTGCCAGTTTGTTGTTCAGGGCTACAGGCCTTTAATGACATGTAAAGGTGCTGCAGCTGACGCTTGTACCCAAATGGAAAGTTTCAGCTATTTTTGATGAACGAGCTCATTTTCAGACAAACTGGACTGTATTCCTTGAGTACCAGACTTGGTATCCTATGAATACCTGGATCGAGCTCTAGCTAGCCCTCCAAGTTTTATGACTCACCCTGTAATGTCCAACAACTCTACTCCATAACACCAACCCTAGACTTGCCCTTTGGGCACTTATCTTATCCTTTCCACACCTCAAAACATACCTTGCTCCTGGTCCCCATCATTATCACAAAAAGGAAATTGTTCTAAACCTCTCACCCTGCTGCAATTGCTCTCTGTGAGTCATTTAAGCTCCACACCCTGTATGCAGCAATAAAAACCTACCTAATCGTGTCTGGTTCAGGACTCACCCTGTAAACCTATACCACCTCAGAGAATCATTTGTACCGTCTGTGGTCAGCATGTCCTGTGGTCACCTCTGGGGTCTGTATTTATTATTTCAGGGGAACAGGAGCCCTCATGGGGAGATACATAAATACCTTCAGGTTGTTTTGTGGAAAGGAGCTTCCATCTTTAAAAAGACATCCTGCCATATTCATCTAGCATCCTGAGAAAATGAGTTTGTCAGCTCTTAACAAACTTTGTAAATTCTTGTATTTTGTATTGAAAAAGACTGGGGCTTTGATATGGCAGTGATTGTAAATTAAAGAACTCTTTGTAGACTTTGGTTACAGTGATTAAGCTTGCCATTTGGTGCTAGAAAATATTGTTTTTGACAAAAGCCGTTAGGTTATTTCTGGTTTGAATACGTCACGTAAAATCTGATATAAATCCCCTTCCTTGCAATGTTAAACTCTGTGCTTAGACTACCTTTCAAATGTTTTCATAGGAGTTTAATGGTCGACTACAGCATAAAGTTAAAAGATCATGCTCAGTGTCCACAAACAAGCTCTTCTGAATTGAGCCAATAAAGCTAGATGAATAGATGTAGGATGAAGCCAAAGGCAAGGTTGTGATAGGGACAGGGGAAAGGAGGAGGGAAACTCCTCAGTAGAAGAGGACCGGCTGCAGCATGGCCTGTTGACTACTGAATACTGAATTACTGAATAACCTTAAAACTCATTGACTTGAACCGTGTCTAGAGCACTGAGGGGGATAGTAAAAATGAGGAGAGGCCTACCGATCCACCAGTCCTCATTCTATCAGTCAAATGTCTGTATTGGTAATCAAGGAAAATCTCTGGAGTGATCCCACAACCATTATTCCAGGTCACTTTGGTTGACCCCGATTTTGTATTCTTTAGGAAAAAAACGACTCAAAGTGAAACCAGAAGGTCTACACGATACAAAGCCAATCTTAATAGGACATGGAGCATAGGAGCAATACACAAAATATGGAAAATTAGGTTCATGGTGCCATATAGTGTATTTATGGCTCCCTGATGGCCCAGAACTGCCTGAAGACATCATAGGCTCACCTGGTGCTCTTAAAGATGGTCTGAACAAATTTATATGTTTAATTGACTGCCTGAAAAGTACTCAAATCAGTGTGATTGATTAAGTGTCCTGGCATTATGCCCTCACTCAGTCATTCATAATACTGCTTCCTAACCCAATAGCAGCTACATATCACTGGAATGAGTTGCATGATTAATAAATGCCACTTCCCTCTGTTTTTTGCTGGTAAATTTTTTATCCTGTGTACATTTAGTGGTCAAAACCCAGACGGAAAACTTTTAGCTGTGACTCAAGATGGTCTTCGTGTGTACAAGTATGACTATGTGACTATGTCCCCCACTGTCCTGGCTTTACAGAATACATGATGTCTGTGGAGGTGTATCAGGGGCCTCACTACTCCTTAGAGCTCAGCAAGGAAATGTATCGCCCATCTAAATGATATGGCTGTCATGATTGTTAGCCAGCTGCCCTGGTGTCTTTCCTTTCTCTCTCTCGCTCCCACTCTCTCTCTCTCTCATTCTTCTTTGGACCTAATTCCAGCTCTTAATCAGCTGTCACATTCTCCAGGCCTTTTCCTTTAATTAGTTGTTTGGGCTGTAGAGTATCTGAAAATAGTAAAAAATTAACATCATAATTACACAGGCCAAACTGATGTCTTCAGATTGCTTTGTTTGTTCCATCAACATTTTTTACAAGGCAAGACTAGTAAAACAACAATCTATACATTAAAGAAGTCAGACCCATCAAATATCTGTCAGTTTTGATTTTTTATAGTATTGCTGGGGTTGTGCTTTTATTTCTAATTAAAACTGTACATTTTTGTTGATCAGCTGCCACAGAAAACCATCTGAGAGGTATTTGAGCCTTTAGATCCAAGAGGAAAGACTGTTAAATTAGCTGCCCTTGTGTAAGCTTTGTAACCACCAATGTCAGTGTTGACTCAATGCTGTCATATTCTAATAGCTACTCCTTGATGACACTGGGCTGAATCTAGTTTTGGTCGGCAACAGTTAGCAGGATTGTACCCTCAACAGACTGATGGTGAATGGTACTGTCATTTGCAAGATTGTTCACAAACCACAGCACAATGTCCAGGACCTGATGCCATCCTGCCAGGGCTAAAGCCAAGACTTTGTAAACTGACCTACTGTGACAGGACAAAAAGCAAATCTACACTTTTCTCCTTATGCCTCTTGAGTAAACATATCATCTCACAACTATTTCAGTTGTAACCCTGCACGTCTGTCTGTAATCCCCCCTTCCCGTCTCCCTAGCTTGGTCTAGTCTACCCGGCTGTAGTGAGTTGACAAGGTGTTCTGGATCAGACCAAGAGATCGGACCCGGGTGGATTAAAGGAGGCCAGATACTGGATCCGCTCCGGTGGGTAGATACAGAAATAGGAGTGGGAGAAAGATCGTCAACCCTAACCGGTCCGATGTGAAGTTTTCTGGCCAGTGGACATTAACCAGAGGCCTTCAGCCCCCTTGCAGGACTCAGAAACAGAAACACTATCCAGCCCTCTGATCTCCAGACCTTTCCTTCTCCTTCCATCAGCAAACCTCTCCATCTATCAAGCTTTCGCTCCCTTGCACGCTCTCTCCCTCTTTCTGTGCCAGACTGTACTTGCTTGCAGTGTGTCTGGATTAGTGTTTGTAAGGCATGATTTTTTTCCTTAGCTATACCTCCACGTTGACAGTCAAGGCTTGAGACAGTCATTGTTGTTCTTTCTGTTGCATACGCTTTGATCATGAAGAGAACATAAATACAGTGTGGATTACTGAAAGTTTCTTGTAAGGTCTTCAAGGTGTCTGACCCTTAACTTTAACAGTGGTCCTTCGCAGTGGTTGAAGCTCATGTCTGAAGAAGATGAAGATGGATGGATGTTATGATTTTGTTCCAGTCCATTCTCATTGGAATTTTTTCATATCAGTTCTTACCCAGGTTAGTGTTTCTCCTCATTTTTCTCCTCAAGTGTTGCTGTGTGTATTTTAAGCACGCAGGGTATTTCTGGAAGCAAACACAACTTAGTCTGAGGCCTCTGTGGAGACAGGACACACACTGCTCCTATTGTGTTTTTGTTTTTTTAAGCTCAGTGAAGGTGCACATTCATCCATCTCTACTCTGCCTGTGCTTCAGGGAGCTTTCCTCCTTTGGTTTTGAGCATTTTGATCATGACTCTTCTGCCTTATTTTACATAGAACTAGCACTACATTTCTCATCTGAGAAGCTTCAGAATCCCAGAAGTCTTTGATTCGGCTGTGTCCTGCAGTTGCGCCTTGGTTTTGAGCTAAGCCGTCCTTGGCTGTAGTACACTGCCTCTCACTGTTTTAAATTCCACCAGGCCACTTCTGCTGTTTGCCAGGAGCACTGCTGCCTCACCAAGGGGACAGAGAACGCGCTATGCAAAAAGCGGGGTAATGACTTTAAAATACATTACTGCGTCATGGACAGGCACTTGGAAAGTGTCCTGAACTGTAAATAAAAGCATTTCAATCTCGCATTTGCTCACGGAGCAGAGAAGAAATTCCACAGTAACTAAGTAAGTTGAGGTGGTGGAGCAACAACTACCTAAGCAGATGTCACTAGGACTGTGGTATGTTGGAGCGCTGAAGACACTGGCAACCTCTCTCATTTATTTCATCTGTTTTCTTACAAAGATGATCAGGACAGATGAAGTAACTGGAGCTGCCTGCCTGCCCTTTTACGGCCTTCTACTGTAGAGGAACAGACAGAGGACTCAGAGCACAGGGTGGAGTTGTTGGGACTTCATGAACACTAGAGAGAAACTGTTCAAATATGACGTGGCTATGTGAAGTTAAACAGATGAGGATGAAAATTTCCAGGAATTGCCCCAGAGTGGCAGTCTTACATTTTATGCCATAAAACATGGAACATACTGACAACAGTTAAACTCGACCACTTAAATGTTGGCATCTACTCATGCTTGTGTTAGCACAACTCCAACCTGTTCCAATTTTTATCGCTGTCCCCAGCCTTATCACTACTCTTGTAAGTTCCTGCACCTCTCCCAGACATTGCAGACCTTGTATTGCTTGCTCTTTCTGCCATCATGTGTTTAACTTCACATCCCAGCTGTCTTGTTGTAGGGTCCTCCAGTCACAGGTCTTTGCGCTCTACAGCTGAGCTGAGCAACCATCAGCCTCACTCAGGCCTTCAACAGATTACCTCCACGACACGCCTAATGCACCATGTTTTATAGCCGAGTAATGTCGGCTTTACACAGGGATTTGAACCTCTAAGCTGACCTTGAAACATGGCTGCTCTGTTGGCCAAAACACAACCCTAACAGGCCGTGATTTATCACTGAAGTCTGTGGATAAGTTGAGCTGAAATGGCAACCTGTGTAAGGCCAAGAGTTGAACTGGAATTTTGATGGCCAGGGAGGAGCATACATATGTAGAGAGATTTAACACATACTTCTGTTGTATTTGTCTTACCAGAGAATCATAAAAGTGCCTTTGATAGGTTCACATTAGCTTATTTGCATTATGTTGTGAATTACATCATGTTTTGGGTTTCAGGATTTAGTTTTCTCTGGCGGTTATCAAAGACAGATGACAACTTGAAAAGACTGAAATGAACTCATCTACACATGTTGCATTTCTTTTTCGCTAATCAGAGCTTCCCCAATTTTTTAGCTGTGGGCCAAAAATACTGAAAACATTTCCAAGTGGAATGTCATTAGAAGGGACAGATCCCATCTTGATTGTGTAATCTCACAGCATTCACCTCACTCCATCTAGCATTCCCAGTATCCACAGTGCTGCTACTGCAGAATGCTGTCTATCTAAAAACATATTTTGTGTAGTGAGGAGGAAAAATTATGTTTAACAGTCTTAAAACAGATGTTTTAATTGCACACAGCATCTGTAGCTGCTCACAGTGTGACAGCAAACAAACTGCTTTTCTTGTCACTTTCTGTCCCACTGAATGATCTTCTGTGGCAAATTGTCACTGCTCCATCTGTGTGTGTACATGTGTGTGTAAGCTCCCACATGTGTGGATTTGGCCCTGCAGACACTGAGCTGGCCCTGGGGCTTCTCTGTCACTCTCTCCCCAGCCAGAGGGCCTTCTGTTCCACCATTGTGCTGGAATGCTTTCTGGGACATCCAGCTGGATCTCCAGGCCCAGGGCCCAGCTATCAGTCAGACCCATGGCCTAGCTCCCCTTCACCATGCTGGGCTGAGGAGAGACTCCGGAGTGGCTGTTGGGAGGATAGTTGTCGTCCCTGTCTGTTCTCTGATGGGACCTGACAGCAGCCTGTAGGCTGTCAACGCATTCCTGCACAGCTGCTCTTAAATCTCATATGGGATGGTTGTAGTGTTTTTAGTGTGTCCGTGTGTGTGCGTAGGCTGGAACACTGGTGTGCGACTGTGTGTTTGACTGCGTGTGCGTGGGCGCAAGCGTGCAGTTGTGTGTATAAATTATTCCATCTCTGTTTCACATATCAGTTTTTGAGTGATGAAGTGTTTTTGTGTGTGTAAATGAGCAAACGTTAACACACGAGTCGGGTCTACTTTTCCATTTTAGCAACTCTCCAGAGATACAGCTTTGTCTCTCAACATTGTGCAGTTGCAGTGTTGAGGCTGATAAGGAAATGTTTAGCCAATTTAACCAGACTGTTGAAATGATTTGGAATCCTCACCAGGCCACTAGGGCATATCGAATGCATGGTGGAAAACTGGATTGTTTGTACAGTGGCTAAGCTAGCTGAAATACTTAGAATACTCTGTTGTGCTCAGTTGAGGGAGTCTTGTGTGAAAAGTCTGTGTGTGTGCTTTTGGTGTCTGAAAGTGTGATTGCCAGTTGTTTTGATCTCGTGTGAGTCTGAGCGAGTACAGGGTGGTGTGGATAGAGGCCATACATGTTTTCATACATGTGTGCTTGTTGGTGTGCACATGGGTTTTTAGTGAGTACTCCTTGCTCACACGTGTGTGTGTTTGCTCAGGGAGGCCTTGCTGTGGCCTCTGCAGCCCAGTGCTGAACTCTTTCATCTCTTTCTCTTCTCCCTTACTGATGAACACAATCTGTCCTTTCAGATCCATGAACGGCTGCAGCACTATGAAGAGAGCAAACCCGTCCCCGTCCTGGACAGCGCTGCAGCTCTGGCCCATGAAGTAAGTTCTCTTTTTTTTTTTTTGGAAAGCTGCTATTTATTTGGTTGCAACTACTGCTGGGTAACAAATGAAAGGAAAAAACAACAGTCTGTGGAAGGGATGATCATCATTCTTCCAAAAGATATTTCTTCATTTCATGTTTTGATGATGATGATGCTCGAGCGCGCTGTCCAACATGAAAGTTAAAAACCTATAGACTTCTCTGGCGGCTGGTTTATGTGTCACACCGACAAGCACCACTGCCACTAGGTGGAAGAGTAGAACTGAACAGTTTTCACTGACAGTAGAAGAAGAAATATTTTGGTAAATCCCGGTTGGCCCCTTTGACAGATGAACGTTGTCTTTGTGTATGTGGAAGTTATTCTGTCTGAAAGACTAGTCTGAAACTTATTATGGCACAAGGTTTGGGAAAAGAAATAACATGAATGCACCGCTTCTGTCTGGCCTCCACAATCTGGAAAGTGCTGCCTTGCAGCTAATTAAACCCAGCAGGAATTACTTGCTAGTTTAAGATTCAAATCATCAAATTCTATGATTCTGTGCTTTGTAATCAGAGGCAGTGCACCTTTTAATAAAAACTGGAAACATTTCAGCCAGGAAACACAGCAAGTTACAAAGCTGGCAAAAGATATTCAGGGTGGCAGCTCACCATCAGCCACGTGTAACGAGATCACTCAGTTAGCAGCAGTTCCTCAACGGTCAATCTCATAATGAAACATGAGGATTTAATAATAATGGAGATTATAGTAAGTAAAATTGATTTCATGGAGCAGAGGATTGTGAATTTCACTTTCTATTTTTTCCTAAAGTTCCCCATCTTCCAAGCTTCCAGGTTTGTTGTTGGATCAGTTAAATAACAGAACAGAAAAGATGAAAATATCTGTCTGTTAAAACTGAACTAAATAAAAGTTGTTGAGACTGAGGTACAGCCACAGTAATTTCTATGTCCACCTGTAAGTCAGATTTGTCTGTAGTTGTCTGGTTGGGTTGGGATCTAGTGACTATAGGCCATAGCATATGATTCATATCATGCTCATACTCATCAAACTATTTAACGACCTCTATTGTCCTGTATGAAAGACTCTGAATGTGTTATGTTTCTCCACCCATTTATCAGGTTTTTCCTTTAATTTGTCTCTCGCCTACACTCACATTACGTCTTTTCTTTCTTGCATGCTCTGTCTTAGTGTTTGAAAACCAACCAGACATGATTTGCTTATACTCAAATCCACAGAGACTTAGTGTAAGCAGGTAGGTAGTTTGTCTTGCTGTACAACAGCTTGGTTTTGTAGATTGAATGCAGAAACTTCAGATCACAAGTGCCAAGTGCCTCTTTATCGCATCTGTAACGCTTACAGTCACAGTGTTACACATACAGTACATACACTCAGCAGCCATCCCAGTAGCGTGCAGCAGCCTTGACCATATTTATCCTCTTTCACCTCTTACCCTGGAGTGAACCCTTCACTGTCCCCTTCTCAGTTTGGTTCTCAGTTTGGTCTCTGTTACAATAACACTGCACGGTCCCTACTCTACACCCACCGCCTACCCTGCCACATGCTCCCAGCCCAAACGTCTAGCCATACACCAAACTGATCATTTTCCTAGGGCAGAAACCGGATAGAAGGGCCACACACTTCAGAGTAAATCTTAAGATGGATGGGCACGCTATGATGGATGACAGCAGCGGGCAAACTACAGATGATTGAGTTCTATCATTTTATCAGAAGTCACAGAGGCAGCAAACGCATTAAGATTTAGAGACGGGAATCACCTATGACGTGCAGTCCTTCCTCATTGGATAACCTGTTAATGAGAAGTCATCACACAGACAATAATAGCACCAACAGGACCACTGATGAGGATTTTCTTCCACTGGCCCAGCCGCTCTCCTCAAGCTGTGAAAGATATTTAGTCTGATTTATTGCGTAAATGTCCAGTATCCTGACATTTGTTTCAGTATTGTTCATCTGCAATATTTATTGAAAGCCACGTGTGCACATAAGCATGCAGTGCCCCACTCTGTCTCACACACACCCACACACACACACACACACCTGTGTAAACCAAAGAACCAGCCTGGCATGGTGAATGGAGAGGAGGAAAAGCCCTTTTACTGGTGTGTGGTTTTGTTTGAAATCCCCAGCTCTGTTTATTGTAATCAAAGTGCCTCCGACTATTCCACCCCTTCTAAAGAGCCCACAGCCATACATCATCCTAATTAGTACTGAGTCAAGGGAAAGACGAAAGAGAGAGGGGCTGAAGTTCCTACAGTTGGTTGGGGTAAAGACAGAGGAGGAGAGAGTCCAGAGTGTCCTGAGACTGTCACGATAGAAAGGCCGTCTTGTGGTCTAGAGTGGTTTTCCTGACCCTGCAGGCCACAAGTGTCAGTGCATGAGCCAGAGCGTTCCATCCTGGAGGGTTCACACACACCAATACAGATGACAGGTTTCCCAAACCACTCAGGACCCTTAACCAAACCAGGATGGCTGAGTCTGAATATGTAGGGACAGTATTCTCAAAAATACATTTTATAGCTCTTTTTCTCTCTGTGTGTTTGTGCTACCCTGCTGTTAGTACTGGCAAAGGACACTGCTAACCAGATAACACCAGAACAAGAATTCCACTAGACTCAAGCAGACAACAGTGTGACCGCTTGCTTCTGTTTCTCTTTCCAAAGTCTCTGCTCTGCCTCGCCAGGTAGTGGCAGGAGTCCACAGTCTGTTGAAGAGACCCCCAACAATCAGCCTCCATCTTCCCTCCCCCTTACAGATTTTCTTTCTCCTTCTTTTTGTCAAATTACAGACTTTCAAATTTATGCTTCCTGGTAAATGCCCCGCAAAGCGTCTCCCTGGGATTATCAGGTATCGGGATAAAGCCCAGAGATGGTGTATCAAAGCGTCTCACAGCACACCGCAATCCTGAGTCCCCCTTCCTTGGCTAGTCAAAAAAAGAAAAGCTCCCAACCCGGAGCGTTGCAGTGTATTTTTAAAACGGATTGTTTTTCACCCATGTCACCGCTCCAAATGAACACTATTGAAGTGGTGGCTGAGGACTGAAGTGCAACGGGAGAGATCTACAGTTAGATGAAATTCATTTCGGGCTTGGGTTTCGGGTAATGGAGGCTTAATTTATTGCCTAACATAAAATGACACTTCAACCCTCGTCTGCCCCCGGCTGCACTGTCTAGCACTCACAGCAGGTGACTGCCACTGCTCAAGCAACCTAGCACCGCCAACGCCGCCTGAAACACGATCGATACTGGGCCCAGGGAATAGGTGCTGTATTACATACATATAAAGACATGTCAGTGGGTGACTGTACACACACGTTTATGGATGTACATAGACGTTCATTACTACACACACAGTCTCCTTCCAGTGCTCATTAAGACTGAAATAGAAGCACTCTTGCCTCATTGTGGAACGTAAAATACCACATTACATTAATCAAAAGGGGCAAATCAGCCTCACACATGTGCCAGCTCTGTGTAAGTTCCAGGCTGTCGATCTGATCTGTCTCTGTCAGTCCTGTCAAAAGCTAAACATGCCAGACCAGCAGTGAGCTGAATGCCAGCCCCTTGTTCCAGATCAGTGTCCATCGCTTGAACCAAAACTGTCTGTCTTGGTGGCTCACTCCCGTCAAAACACCCTTTCCCTCCTCTGGCAAGCTTCCCAACATCTTTATATTCACCCAAAGACCTGCTGTTACTTGGGAAGACCACTGGGTGCCATCAAAGAGCACTAGTCTGTAATCCATACCTATAACTAGTAATGGGAAAGAGAGAGAGAGAGAGAGAGAGAGACATGGACAGAGAAATATAGGGCTTCATCAGTTTTTTACAGTTTTTACTGTACAGTAAATTATGGCTCCACAAGCCTTTGGCTGGTCCAGCAGTTTAAAAATGTAAGTGAAACTCAGACCATCAGAATATGACACAGTTACTGTTGAATAGAGATTTAATCTAAGAATTTAAGAGGTAAAAAATAGTTGTGCTCCAGTTTTGAATTTCAGGGTCAATAATGACGATTATCTTTTTTGTTTTGGCAGATACTGATGCAATAACTGGTAACATTTCTCTTGCAGATGAAAAATGGTGAAGTGCACAATAAAGGCAGCCTTTTTACACTGACCAGCTTACTTTCTCAATTATGTCGATTAGATATCTTCTTCTTCATTAAAGCGCTAACAAAGGGCAGTGTAACTAATAAAAATTCAATTATCTCATTATACTTGCGGTGGCCTGAAAAGGCTCCAGATTACTGGATGTAATTATCAGCTGAAACCTCTTTATCAGAATAATAATAATATAATTTTCTCCTCTGTTGAAGGATAATATGTCAGTTACTGATTTATCATGTGTCCTTAGTATTAAGGTCAACTATCTGAGACACAGGCTTATGATACACTCATAAAAGCATGCAGACATTTTTACCTTATTGCTCAAAGCTTTGGACTGCCTTTGCAGCTTTTGTTTCTTATTAACTTCATTTTATTCTTGTCTGTTGCATTTTTTATCCTAATTTAACAGAGAAGGTTTGCTTTCCATAGGGCTCACATACAGTATGCACTATCAATCATATGCTTGTATACATAGAAGTTTTGAATTAATGTTTGAGAAAGCTCAAACTGTAAATAAAGATGCCTGTAAGTCATTATCGCTGGTTGAAATACTATTGCATCTTAAATCTTCCACTGATATACTTATGTATTTCAGGAATGACCCCATTAAAATGAATTTGGATTGAAGTCACTTTTAGAAACTAGTTCCTTCTGACATTCAGTCTCTTTAAATTTGATTATTTGCATGATAAAAATTCATGTATTCATTATTTCCTTTTTATTTTATTTTTCGAAGAGTGTGAAAGCCAGTATTTAGACCGTGAGACTTTAAAACTTTTATTGAAACCTGTAAAATATAATAATAGGAAAACATCTTCGTGCATAACTGTGTATCAAATCAAAATGCTGCATGAGAATATATTCATATGAAAAGCTTACTGTAGTCAACCAGTGTATTGTTGATCAGTTACACAACAAATCGAGCCAAAAAGCATTTTATCCATCATATGAAATGGATGACGCTGACTGGCTTAGATCAGATTTTTTAAATAAAAGGTTAACATGTTTTAATAGTTTTAATAAAAGCTATTAAAAAAGGTCAGGTTGATATATTGGCAGCTGTATATAAAAGTACTGAGCCCTTAGCCGTTCAGGGTCAAGGGAGAGCTATAAACTGACATGCTGGGATCAAACTTATCTAAACACTGCAGCGCCTGCCATGACATTTAACAAATGAAATACACACAGTCTCAGAGGAGACCAGCATCATTTCTTTTGCCCCCTCCCTCACTTTCTGTGATGGTCTGAAGATGGAAAATGTGATTCCAACAGGGAAGCATGAAGGTAGAGAGCAGAGAGTGTAGTCAAATATGTCCCATCTGTCCTCCACGCTGAGTTATGGGACAAGGTGCTTTAATAGGACAGTATGAGGGAGTGGAAATGTAAAGTTCTCCCTAACCCTTCTTTGCCTCCCACCCTCGCTGTAAACAGCTTGGCGATGAGATGATGGATGACGCTGTATCAGAGCAAGAGATGTTCCCTCACTAAAGACCCTGACCCTGACTCACCTCCATGTCTACCTTCCTGTGTTTATCTTTGCTTTCATCTTTATCTTTTCTTCTCCTATACTCCCTTTACACATGTGGTCCGTCTTCCTTTCTGTGTCACTCTGACCTCACGCTTTCACATTCAGGGGTTTTTGTGTGTATATTTGATAAAGTGAAGTAATGCAGGGTTGAATGAGGTTCAACTAGAGTAACCTTGACCACTGTGACTATTCATTAGCCCTTTGAGCCCCCTCCCCCGAGGGAGAGCTAATGGAAATATTCAAAAGACCCCCCCACCCCACCCTAGCCACAAGCACATGTTCCAGTGACATAGTGTCCTCCCTAACCCGTGTCTGACCCTCGGCCCCTGCCTTTACCACTGCCTCACCTCTGTTGCCTTATTCCCGCACCGCAGGGGTCATTACTCAAACAAACTGTAGGTTTTTCCAACCTCTGTCATCATCTGCCTCAGCATCACACTTAAAGGAGTACACTGTGTTCTGAGCAGATTTCCCTGTTCAGCTTATCTGTTATGTGATGACAACAGACCAAAATAATGTATGTGTCTTTCAGCATATTTGCAACACTGCTTTATGCTGAGACTTTTAACAACTGTAATATGTGTTGAAGTGCTAATCTGTAGTTATGTAGTATTATCCTATTAGAGGTTAGGGACTGGACCTTTTTTAAAAAATTGTTGGATGTTTTTATTATTTGACTTTGAGATTTATTGGGTTTATTGTAGGAAGTATTGAATAACGTAATAACCATCCACAGTTTCATCCACTGTGAAATCTACTTATTGAAACAGACAAATGAATGGCAGTTGTGCCCTAATGTCCCTTTGAAAAATAAAATAAAATAAAAAATCATTAGTTTCCATTTTAAATGTTTTATTGTTATCAAGTTAGTCATTTTTATTTACATGCCCCAAGTTGCAAATTTCAAAATTTCAACATACAACACTCTCTATCTTTAGAACCTTAATTTGGCAGATAAGGAAAAATGACAAATAAATAAAATAAAATTTCAAAAAATATACATGTACGCAGATGATATACATTTCTGTGTCAGTACAGAAATTTCAAACACATGTTAGTGGTATTTTTTTTATTTTTTAGCTACAAAATGTCCTACCAAGTACGTACCTTGATTACAACAGGGAAAAACAAAAAAAAACAAACTAAGTATGTAAGTATTGGTCGACCAAGTAAATATTAATTGTAATAAGGTGAAGAGTTTCAGGCAAAGTGTTAAAGTTTTCAGAGTGAAGACTGTGAATCAATACAGGAATCAAGCAACTTCTGCCAGTGCACCAGATGTTACCTCATTTTTCATAGTTAATTCACACATGAAAATTATTAATAATTCTCTGTCTCTTGTTTCTTAAATGTTTTCTCTTTGGATTTCTACTGTCACTTATGATTCTGTTTTTCTTAAAGAGAAACAGTCTCAACTATCACCTTCACCTTGTGAGCAGTGAAAACTGACCCTGGTGGTTCCAAATAATTCATTATTTTGACTTCATTTGACATTATTTATGATTAACTGTATTCTTAACTGTAACAGTGTTCTTTACTGCATACTTTGAAGTATGCTTAAAGGCTGAACTACTCCACCTGTGGAACAATTCACATACATGTGATACAAAATACACATAAACCCATGTACAGTATGACCACCTGTACACACATGCTCATACACCTCACAAACAAGAGAAGAAGCATGACTGGGAATGTGTATAGCTGTTCCTTCCACCTACACACACATACAGATGCCTCAGTCTGTGATTTCCACTGGCCCTCTTTGTGTAGTTGACATTAGCTCCTGATCCCAGTCAAGTACAAGCAGGTCTTTGTGTGGGATGGCTCGCTGCTCCTCTCCACACTCACTCCGCATCCAGCAGCATCCAGCAGGACCGTCCATAAATCAGAGAGCAGACGGAGGAGCGTGGCCTGGGCTTTAGAAGCAGAGTCACTCGTCTCAGAGCTACCAGACATTTATCATGAATGTAGTCCAGCTCTGTCCCACTGCTCAGAGATGCTCTCACAGCTCACATTGTTTCCAAGAGGAATTCTTTGGTTCCTGAGATTTTCATTGAAAAATGATCCCACTGAATCAAAAGAAAGGTGGCAACAGGTGAGAATTCTAGGGCCCATGACGAGGTGAGACCTTGCCTCCCACTTGGATGAACCTGATTTAGCACAGTATAATCTTTCCTGTCTGATGGTCCCCTGTTGCTCCGGGCCGCCTGAAAGTACAAGCACAGTCAGTACCCCGGAGTATACAACTGTTCTTTTTGCATTAGCTTGTGAGAGGTTACTTTACGGTTACACAATCCTTTACTGGGTATAATACCTTTGTTGATATTCACAAAGAAATAGATTCAGTTTTTTAAAACTCAAGTCAGTAGTTCTGCAGAGGCATAGAAAAATAGTCCTGATGCTATTGAAATGATCTCAGTTACCAGCAAATTCCCTCCACTTGTTTGACTATAACAGATGTACAACTAGATTTAGATTACGACTTTTTAAATTGAAAATTTCGAAATTGAACAAGATTTTCAGGTGGCAGTTCGATCCCCGGACCCACAGCATTAATGTGAGTGGGAAAAGTTAAAGAGCAGCACTTTCCCTGATAGCATGCAGGTGCCCTTAATCAGGGCCCTTAACACCCAGCTGATGTGGTTGTGCTGAGCAGCTTCCAGGTGTGAGTATGTGGAACGGTGGATTTATATCTTTGCATCAAGGTATGGAGCCTACACACATGGCTGACATGCACCTCCTCAAAAATGTGAGAGGTCTGATTGGTCAAGTTGTGTTTTGATAACATACATGAAACTCTCTTCTCACCCCACCCTGGGTCCCAATCATGCATACACATAAACAGATGAACTATAGATGATTATAAATCAAAACCTACTCTGTTGGCATTTATGGCAGAACTGCTAGTGAACCACTACATTAGGTAAAAATGTAATGTTGTAAATGTTATCAGGGCATTCTTGAAAAAGACAGGAAACATACCCGAATAAAATTTCATATTTATATTTTATCTTGCATCTACAGAAAACAATTTTCCTGATGTATTGTTTTGTAAAGGCATTTGTGTCTTCTCCTGTTCTAGTTGTCTGAGGAGCTGGAGGGGAAATCAGTCAATGGAGATGTCAAAGAGCTTCTCAAACTACTGGCCAAACCCCATGTCAAGGTGAGTTTGGTTCAGTCATTCATTTTACGTTCAGCTAATGTTAAAGAACTACGTCACATACGCATCATTTTTACAGAGGATAACAGTATTGTCTGCTGCTCTGGCCTCCACAAAGTGGATCAAACAAGAACCTTGGCTTATATTTTTACTGATATCATTTCACAGACGGTATGGATCTTTGCTGTTTATACAGCACTGGCATTTAAGTGATGTGATTATCATGCTGTACACAAAAAAAAATACAGCTGTTAGATCCAGGCCATGCTTTTTCTTGTCCTTTTGGCTGCAGCCGCTGGCCTCATTATCCAGACGCAGACAGCTACAAAATAAATTTACACATTTTTATTTTCAAATGCATAACTCTGGCCATCCATCAGGCCCTCCAGGTGTCTCAGCCAGACAGGGCTGCCTTCATGATGGCGGGATAGGAGGGGAGCTGGACGGGTTCATTTTTAATGCACTGTAATGCTTATTTGGGCTCTGCCAGAAACAACAGCTCAGTATGAAGCCCCCCACCACCGCCACCACCACAATACACACACTCCTACGGTGCATACAAATATTCAATACCTCGCAACATCAGGAAAGGATTATGCTCAGGAGTGGATTGTTGAATGTCTATACTAGTGATGTAATGACTGATTTCTTAAATTCTGCCAATATAACTGTATCGCTCTAATAAAAGAAACAAAAGCAGTACAGTCACACACACACACACACACACATATATATACAAGAAGACTGAGAGGTAATTATACAGATACACAAAGAAGGGTCAAGTATAATTGAGGTCATCCCACTTAACCAGCAATCAACACACACAATCCCACATAGACATATAATGGTGGATACAGACTCAAACACACGCTCACACAGCCGCTATCCTGAAGACAAATGGTTGAAATCTATCACAGCCTTGCTCTCCTACTTTGTTGCGCAGCGACATTGTGATCTCCTCTGTCTTTGTCAAGCCTGAAGTGAAATGCACCGGCAAACGATCACTGCACCGGCCATGAAGCATGCCTGTGTCAGAAATGCTGCGTTTATTATTTTAATTACGCTTACAGTGGAGGTATTTGGCGAGACAAGGGTCAATCCATCAAAACACTGAGCTTGTGAAAGTCATCGATCAGGAAGCTCAGCAACTTCAAACTGATGAGGTGAGGAGAGGTGAAGGTAGGAGACGGGGACTGAGGGCCAGGTGTACACGCACACACACACTCCCAATAGACACGGTGGATTAGGGGTCTGTAGTTAAAATAAAAAGTGCTTTTTTTATAGAAAGAAAATCATCCAATCCCTTCTGAGCTTATGTGACCTGTGGAATTTGATATTTTTACATCTACAGTATTTTGCTCACATTCATTTGTAAAATTTAATAAGCATCACATATTTTCTAATTGAACTTTGATCTGAACAAACAGATTGTTTTGGAGTTTTCAGTTCATTTTTGGTTCTTTTACCATTTATGCTATGGCTTGTGCCACCCCCCCGGCCAACTCTACAACCCCAAAGTTTATCTCAGAGTATTCACCTGAAATTAGTCCTCACTCTGAGTCTGAAGGTTTATCAAAGGCCAAAACATAATAGAATATGTTCATATTTTATAACTTTTTAACTGGGTGTGTTGACGGTGCTGCTGTGATGTAGTACACTGTGGCATCACATCACTGCCAGGTGTGGTTACAGGTGCAGCACACTGTAAACTTTCAGCTAGATATGATGGTAAAAGACTGATATTAAGTCTAATTAGATCAGATTGTTGGCTATTTGTGTTACAAGGCAGAAAATATGACTCCTCAGTCCAGAGAAAACACTGACACCAAGTCCTCTCTCTAACTTTAGTTTTGTCTACTCAGGGAGAGCCACACCAATATTTACTTGTTTTCACTCTTTGTTTATTTTGCTGTCTGTATTCCCTGCTGCTGCTCTGTTCTCCCACCACTTCCACACACCACTCAGCCGACCTCAGCTCCAGTGCAGAATGGGGTCAGCCAAACAGTTCTACACGAAACAATGGAAAATATTTGGTTACTGCTTCCTCTGCCGGCCGGTGCACCTCAGCAGACAGCACTGTCAGAAGCACAGGAACAACTCAAGACAGGAACCTACTCATTGAAGCATTGCTATACAGCACTACAAGTAGAATATAAGTTGCAGTCAGCGCTCTGTTCAAGAAAGTAGGCCTCACCTCTGTTGGATCTCCTGAAATTCTTGTCTTTGTGCCAAAAAAAGGAACTTTGTGTGTTTTATTTGTAGTGTTCTGACATAAATCTCTACATCTACATTATTTCTCTGTGATGAAGTCCTTTAAAATAAGTAACAGTTATTATACATAACAAACTTTTATGGACTTCTGCGAGCTTCAGTATCAGTTTTTTAGGGAAGGCATAATACCTGGTTTTAGGAAGTTGAGCATTTGACATCTGCATGTGTTCACACACTTGCACATTTTCTCAGCTCCATGACCTCTACTCTTGCCTGTCGGTTTAAGTCCATCACCAGGTTTTGAGCATGTGGGCCTTAAACCACCGGGCTAAACACTCCTGCTGGCCTCAACGGGAACAATGGGGCAACAATAGATTAGATCCAGGATGTTAGTTTGGAGGGCGGGCTTTAACTGTACCATGCTGAGGTATGGAGGCTCGTGCCATTTTCTTGACATTGTGTCTCAAACTGAAGGCAGCATGTGGGCTTCAAGAATGCAGTATTAAAACGTTGCTCTTGTTCTGTCTCCATCTGTCCTCCAGGGCACTTGATACCATACCAGCCAGCCCTAGTGTAAATCACAGGGCCAAGGGTGTAAAACACAAGCAGATGGCTGCTGCCTTTGAATGGCGTCTCTGTGCGATAGTAACTGTATCACTCTTAATTATGGCTGAAATGATCCATTCCTAGGGTGGGGATATAAATCAGACTCTCTAAAACTCCACTCTCCTTCTCTCTTCCTTTCTCTCTCTTGCCTTCCCTCTCTGCCGCAAACTCTCTCGTTTACGATTTGCACATGAAAAAACAACTTTCACCCATATTAGCCCCCCTCATCTAGACTAATATTGACAGTGATGAAAGTGCCAATTATGACGGCCGGCTGTTTCCGCCAGCGTAGAGGCAGGGGTGTGTGTGTGTGTGTGTGTGTATGCATGCTTGTAGAATGTGTTTGACTCGGGTTGGTGTGTGCTGAAGTTCAAGGCTTAGAGAGGGTGGGCGTGAGTGTCATATCCCAGCTGGCCTACAGCAGTGTCTCCAAGGCAGAGCGCTCACAGCAGGGTCCCACTTGCCTGGGGAAAACAGTTACCCAGCACCGATCCCGCACCGCCAGCTGAAAAACGAGCAGGCCGGTGACAGGGCCGGGGGCTTTAATGAGAGGCCAATGCCAGGAATGTACGGGCAGGTTTATTTAGTCAAGCACAGTGATCTGTTTTTCTAGGATCCCTATTATGCCTAATGAACACAAACACACGAACCGAGAAAGGACAGGATGCCTGGAAAACAAGGGTGGTTTCACTTCCTTTCATCTCTCTTTCCGTCTCTCACTTTCCTTCGTTCTCCTTTCCTCTTCAGGCCTCAGCTCCAGGGTCTATACAAGGATATAAGTCCAGATTTGATTAGGCAGCTAATCCACCAACTCTGAGCCATAACAAGACTCACTGACTCATATCAGTCCAAGAAAAAGGCTTCCACACATACATACTGTGTGTTGTGTAAAACATTTGTACCTGTGTGGTTCCCCATGTCAGCGGTCACCAGCCAGGGCATGTACCATGTGCTATCTATTAGCATAGAGCTGTTATTGCTGCTTCCTAGAAAGTTTTTACAAGGAATTAGCTGTGGCTCTGTTACGGGTTGTTAGGCACAGCCATGGCACAGAATGTGGCAGTGGGGAGCAATGCCAGATTTAAGGAAGTGCTATCAATGAGGGGACACTCAAAGGTCAGGATACTAGGCCTGATGGATGGAAAGTGGAGACAGAGTTCAGTTAAATTTTTCTATGAAAATTGTAATGTTAATTCTGCTTTGTACCTGCAACAACCAGGTTTCCTTTCAACTATGTCTTAACTGATTAAACATCAAGTCTATAAAATGTCAGAATATATTGAAAGATGACCATTTTAATTTCCCAGTGCCCAGGCTGACATGTTCACATTTCAAATTTGGTCAACTAACACTTCATAATCAGGTTACTGTCATAGAAAACAGAGAAAAGCAACAAATCCTCACATTTCACAAGCTGGATCCAGCAATTGTTTAACATTTGAATGACATTTTTCTGCTTGATTTATGACTTGAACAGCTGGGTTCAAGTTTAGTTTGTGTTTTACTTATTTGCACAGTTGAACAGACAAATGACATACAGATCGCGATGGAAAGAGTCAAATCAAAGATCAACATCATTGTTGATTAACTCTGTGTCCACTGAATGACTGACAAAGTACGTCAGCACTATTAAGAAAAACACAGCATAAGAAAAACACTGTAGTTCTGCTTCTTGGGCACCACGCCTGCATGGGTGTCCCACCCTGCTGAGAGGCTGATGGATGCCTGGCTGACCCACAGGTTGTTGTGACACAGATCAGGTGCTGTGACTGACATTCAAATACCATAAAGAGAGCCACAACACCACATGTATCCAACCTCAGGCTAAAAAAAAAATCTTCTTTCTCTGGGTTTGTTGTCACTACACGGGCCAGCTTTCACCAAAGGATGTTTTCAGAAAACTGTGGGAATTTGATATGACGGCAAATTAGAATAGGTTTTCTTGTGCCCCCTGTGGGAGAAAAATCTGAGTAAAGGAGGTAAAGAAAACAGAAAAGAGATTGTGGCCACAAAGTCAGAAGCTTTCCTCTGTAAATATTAGCCCTCGGCCTCCATTCATTGGCTGTAACGCTGTTATAAAGTTATACATATTCACATGTAGTCCTCTGAACTGTGTGTGCAACATTACTGATCTCATAACAATACTGAGGAAACTGTAACTGCAAACTCCATCCATGCCTTGACATGATGCTATGAAAATAATTTATTTGTTATATCCAGCACAGGTTTGAGATCCCATTCCCATCCAGTTTGCTTTTATTGTCCTCATCTGCAAACAGTTTTGGTTTTTTAACGTTCCAAGTGAATATTTCAATACCATAATGACAGCATCCCCAGACATACAATACAACACAAAGCGTGTGTTTATGTACAGTGCAGATGAAAGCCAGGAACACGCTGTTAGGCCTGTTCTGAGAAACGCACAAACTGATGCTGGGAAGATTTTGGGAAAATTACATGAAAGATAAAACTGAAGAAGAGCAAACAAGAAAAAGGGAGAGGATTAATGACATTTGAGAGAAGTTTGGGCAGGAGGACCAAGAAAACAAGAGAAATTCAGGGAGGAAAGACAAGAAAGAGAAAAATGTGGAATTAAATTTGTGTTCGTCTGGGATTTTGAGTCCGTTTTTTCCTTGTTTTGTCTGGTCTGCATTGCTCTAGTGAATTAGTTTAGAGTTAGAAACCTGTTTAGGGTTAGTATCGATATTAGATTTAGGGTAAAAGTTGACATTAGGTATTAGGTTCGGTGAATTATGGTGTATTACAACCTGGATATTACTTTTTTTAGGCTTGGCCATAGTTTTTATTGGTTATGATTTCATTGTACCCACCAAAGTAATTGCTGAGATCTGGGAACACAGCAGTATGTTCTACAGCAAAGTCAGACAAGAAACACAACAGTCAGATGATCAGACAGCTAGTTAACAAGCCAAAAGTTAGATTATCTAAACCACTTGATTTAGAAGTTCATTTCAAAGTGAAACCACAATGTTTGTCCCTTGATTAATGGGAAATGGGGGTAATGATTTTACTGTTTGCCTTTAATTTCTTTTCTAAATAAGTTTGACCAACCTGGAGCTTTGTTTAAAAATTGTCTGATTGTCTGGCTGATCATGTTTCTTTCCCCAGTGGACTTCTTTTTAATGATGTTGCCACAGTCCCAGATCTAAATTTAGGGAGTAAATGTGCCTTTATTAAAGACTGGACAGCAGGGAGATGGGAATTAGAGGAGAGAGGGAGATGGGGAATGACATGGATCAAGGGTTTTGAGTAAGACCAAACTTGTAACAAACCGGAATCATCCTTTAGGGTTGTAGTCAGGACTAAAGGAATAAATAGAACCAAGTTCTCACAAGTATACAAGATAAACTGTGTGTGTGTATGTTGGTCAGCTTGTCTTTCAATGGATCCCAGCCACAGAGACCCAGTTATGTCTCCTCCTCTCATCTGCTCCCAGTTAGCAACATCTTGAACGCTGTACTGCAGCATGCTCCCATGTCATAAAACACACCGCTCCTCTTCTCACCATATCCTTCTCTCTGTCGCTGTCTCTCTCTCACTCTCTCTCTCTCTCTCTCTCGCTCTCGCTCTCGCTCGCTCTCACTCACTCACTCTACTTTTGTCTGGCACATGAGGTGGAAGATGTTTTTCTCACTTTTCTCTCCCCTCCTCAACCACGGAAAAAGCAGCACGCGTCCAGATGCATCTTGGTACGGACATGGAGTCGTTAAATAGTTTGAAAAATGAATGTCTCAATGGCATCATTCTTGTCTGTGTCCCGTCTCTTTTTTATGTCTGCTCGTGAATGTGTAAAATATCTCAGGCGGCTGAGAACTTCATTACTTTGAGCCTGCCGCCCAACAGTGCAGAACATCGCTTCTCTGAGCGTTCACCACCTTGCCCTGGAAAGCATCGATGCTGGAAACTGTGGCCAAACTTGTCCCCCCTACCCTTCCATTTGCAGCCCCTGGTGAGCAATGGTCCAGGGCGGGTGCTGGTTGCCTTTAATCAGAGAGATGTATGGAGGGAGAGCATGGGCCTAATGACAATTAACGCATGTAGCTACAACTACTGGCCCTGAATGCTTTCAAATCCATCACCCAGCACTTGAGGGAGACACCCCAATTCATAACCATCCTCCTTACAGTCTCTGCATTTTCTCTGTCCCACTCAAAGAAAGAAATGATAGATTGAACTCTTAATAGCGTGTATTGCTCTACTCTGTTTTGCTAATTATGCCGAGGTAAAGCTAAGGCCTTTATGGTTTGACTGATAACCCTTGCCTATTGTTTCTTCCCTCCCATCAATCCCTCCATTTTCTACCTCTTCTAGAGCCTTCTGACGGTCCACGACACAGTTGCCCGGAAGAGTTATGACCCCGAACTACCTCCGCTGCCTGAAGACATCGACGACGATGAGGATTCAGTGAAAATCATAAGACTGGTTAAAAACAAGGAGCCTCTTGTAAGTAACATTGCCGATTGCCCAGTAGGTTTTAGGAAGTTAACAGTTAAAATGATGTCTTCACTGTATGTCAGTTGCCTAAAGTGGGGTAAAGATGCAGACCATGGACCACAGCATTCCTGGTTCGAGTCAGGAAATAAAGTTTTGTTGCATGTTGCTCCCCCTCCTCCTTCCACTGTCAGCTTTCACTATGGATATAAAAATACTTTAAGCAAAAATGTATCCAACACAAATTTATCATTTGTCCTTTATTATTTACAGTGAACATCTTTACATTATAAGACTCTTATCACTAATCCCTGAATTTCCGAAAACCTCTTGTGTCAAAGCAGTATCCACACTACAGGTCAAGCCAATACCGTACATGCTTTTGCTTTTGAGGTACTCGCCTGTGGGAATCCAACCCACAACCTTGAAGTTGTAAGCACACCAAAACCAACCACAATTACCCTGCTCTTGGCCATGAGTATTTTCAGCCAGTCTAGGCTTGGTGTCTGTGAACGGCTTCTTTTTCTATCCTGGTCAGTGTTGCTCTCTTATTGTAACATGCCTCTCATGTCCGTGCTCCTCAGACATCGTCCTAGATGTCAAAAACCACCCAACTGTCTAGACCCTAGGGCCCCAAGTGTACAGTAGCGACATCTTGGCTGGCATTCTCATTTTCACTCCACCCCTCAACATCCTGGGTGTCTGTGTTGTTAGATGACTGCCATAGCATGCATTCCTCTGGCTTTGTCCACTAGTGAGGCACATTTAGGAGTGAGCTTCTGTAACCCCACCAAACCAAATTGGTGCTGGTTTCAGTTGCACCACATAATGTTTTTTTTTTCTTTCTTGCATGATTATCCCTGTTTTGCCTTTGTTGTGAATTTTCGATTCTCTTAACTGACCTCAGTGTCCTGCGACACATAAGAACTCAACTGCTCAAGTCCTCCATGGCCTGTGAAAGACCTCCATCTGTCATCATAGCACTTTGTTGTGTGCTGAGGCCCTGCCCACCTTTGATCTGTGCCGGACATGTCCTGGCCCCGGCCGCCTCTATTTTCACTTTGTGGTTTTCACCCTGACCACCATCTTGGCTCCAGGCCGGCGCACTCCTCTCACCACACCCTGGGGAAAGCAGAACACACCTAAGCCATTTTTGGGTTCCTGCCTGTTGCATGTTCTGCGGAGCTGCTGAATGTAATAATGTGGCTTCGAGGAATTCTCGCTCTCTCTCACAACACACATTGTCGCGGGCGCTTCCTGCTAAGGCCTCTCCCGAGCCTGATGTTGGATCACATTCCCTGAAACCATAATGTGATTTACACCCGTCCCAGTCAGCTCAATCATCTAGCCGGTGTTATTCCATTACGTGAGTTGATGCTTTTCTGTCTAAGTGATTTGGCCCCTGAGTTCATAAGAAACACACATTTATGATGTGTGATGTTGTGTATTATTGCACAATATGGAAGGTGTTAATTATGTAGAATGTATCTTGCAGTAATATAGTGGCTCAGTTTTAGTTTATAGGTTAAGGGTGCAAACTGCTCATTGTGATCTAAATAGAGAATTTGCTGTGCCTCCACTGTTCCTTCAGGGGATTTCAAGGGTCAACACTAGGTCAGTTTGATAAATACTCCTCCAAGTTAAGAAGTATCAATATATCATCAGTATCACCACCAGGCTTTGATGCAAAACAGTCTACATTCAATCATTGTAACTTCCAGCTTGCATTAGATAAAAACACATTTGGTAGCACGGTAGCCACAGCCACTGAATCTGCCATTGCAACTAATTTCACAGCAGTGAGAAAACCAAAATCAAACTATACAATAGCATTGCTGTGGAGTGGTTTCAGTCTCAGCTGCCCTCTCACTGCCCAAAACACCCACAGGGCACAACTGCTGCCCATAATCTCCTGTGGCTATAATTTAGGCCTGACCATGGTGTAGACAACAGTAGGACTCTGTTGCATGGCATGGCTTTTCTGTGTGTGCATGAAATAAAAAACAATGAGTACTAGAGGGCTGCTGTTGTGGCAGTGAGCCATCTCAGAAATGTCATGTGTGATGGTTTTGTATTTGTACTGAGGACACACATAGAAGGGAAAGTTCAACTTAGATCTCTACTCTGGCCTCTTTAAGGAGTGTTTGGAACCTCAGAGACAGACTCTGTGTTTGTATCTTCCATCACCTGTTTGTGTTCACACACTTTGTCTTGTGACCACTGAAGAATTGATATGTCCCAAGAGAGTGAGACTTGCATTTATCAAACAGTTACAGTGGGAATGGAACAAATTGCTGCAGTAATACAAACCTAGAGGAAAAAAGAGGGGTTTCTACAGTGGCTACTGCATACTGTTGTATAGCTAAAGGCCTTTTCACACCAGATTTATGCCCCATGATTTGTCATTTTTATGCACATTAACCTTTCGCACCCTGTCAGTGGGAAATAGTTTTAAATAAGCTTTGCTGCAGGAAGAAGTGACACCTGTGCACATACCTCACTCTGTGAACTCTATAGTCTTCATATATCTCATTTCTTGTTACCTTGTTTTCTTTGCTGCTCTCAACCAACATTTAGCATCAAGTAGCTCCTTTTCTCCTGATGTATATGTATAGTCTTTTACCTTCCCATCCACTGCAAAACAAACAAACAAACAAACGAAGCAAAACTGCAACCTTTTGCCGTACAGTATGGTCACTTTTTGAATATGCTTGTCATACAGCTCTAATCACACAATTATCTTCTTAAATACATTTGTATTGGTCATCAAGGTTTAACATAGCAATCAAACTGGCTCTGAGTAAGAATATAATTCAGTGTTCCAACACACTTTGCATTTACTGTGAAATGGCCTTAATAGTCTTTACTAAAAAAAACTCATAGGTACTTGTCATCTGGTTTTGTGACCCTCTAATTTGAGAGTAAATTTTTAAGGTTCTGCATTTACCTTGTCAACCTGTACATCTTTAAAAGGAAACTGACCCTAATGAACAGTTAGATTGTACAGTAAGGAAACAGCCAGCAGGTCAGATACTCATGGTGAAGTCACAGCCATTCCACTAACCAATAAAAAACCCTCTAATTGTGCAGGGTCCTCATTCACCGCTGCACTAAATTGATTTGGATGTGCCCTTTAACTTGCAATTTCATATAATCAGCCTGAAATTCTCAAACTTGACATCATAACAACGGGGCTGTACAATATCCAATTTCCTTTCCGTCTCTCCTTACTTACTTGCTCTTTTATTTTTCTATTTCATTCTTTCCCTCAGTCTGCTTTTGTCTCATTCTGTAGTTGTGGCTGATGTGGGGACTGGCCTGTAGTTAGCACACAGGCACCTTTCCTTGTGACTCATCAAGTTAATTGTGATTAGTTTAGTGGTTTGAATTCAGTAGCTCTGATTAATTGCTATCATTTCTCAGAGCGTGACTTCATGCCACATTTTAGTGAAACAGTAAAAATTGTATCTTCCAGGACAACCTCCCTCTTCTTCGTCTACCCCCTTTTTCTGTTGTACTCCCTGCTCTCCTGCTGCTCTCCCAAAGCGGCTGATTTATTAGCTCAAGTGTCGGGACAATTAAATAATTGGGTTTGGAGAGCAGCATAAACATGTGGACGCATACAGAAACATCAGCTCAGCCATGTCCTTTTATTGAAAGAATGTGTTATTTTGGATAAGGTTACAGAACAGTTTTGGTGAGGGGCTAAATTTGAGTGTTAAGGAGGGCTGAGTACGTGGCGGTGTAGCTGATATACTGGCGTACGTGGCGGTGTTGCTAATACTGGTGAAGTTTACTCCAGTGATAAAGGGCTTGAGTGCAGACTGACTAATAGGAGAACTGTAGACAAAATTTGGAGGAAGCCAGATTGCACTAGTGTTGTCATATTTGACTATTTGTAATTCTCATTGCATGAATTACTGGCTAAAGAACGTGTTAACTGACATTTCCTTGCCATAGAGGAGCCACTACGTCATCCCAAAGCATCCTGGAAAATCCAAGTCCTTGCACACAAAAAATATGTTAAGTAGCAAAAGATGACTTCGAACGCCCAAGGCGGGTACACCGCAGCTGCTCGGGGTGACCATCGCTATGATGTGAGAACATTAGAGGCTGACAAGCCTGCTGTGGTCGGCTCTGTTCCTCTCATTTGGATGCTCCTGAAGCCCTGTGACGCAGATGTAAATAGCAGACTTGGAGATGCTCGCCGCGTGTGCCCCGCTGTGTTCACGTTCGTTTTATACATCACTTGTCAGCTCGCTCAATGCCACTCAGTCGGTACCGGACCTCATCACTGACTGACTGAGCACTGTTCATTCACTTTTCCCACTCAGTTCATCTTTAGTTGTCCTCCTACTAACACACCATCCCTCTCTCTCGCAGAGTCTGTCTTGCTCCCACTCTTTCATTCATCTGGTTTTGCTATCAGGGCAGCTTTCTCTGATCATTCTTGTGCATTAAAATTTTTGGTAACACATTTTATTTGAGGCAATGTAAAGGCATAAGTGCTTTTCAAAGGTTACAATTTAATTCATGTATATATGCCTTTCGCTGTTCTCCTAGTAAAGTGTTATCCCTTCTCCCTTCTCTGCCATGTCCATATGGACACCTGTTGTTCAGAAGTATATTATATTCACATTTCTTTCACATTCCTGTTGTGCCTTTGTGCAGCATTACTAGTGCAACATTGACACTCCATCCATCCTCTTCTTGCTTGATTGTTCCATCCCAGGTTGTTAGGCGTCATTAGCAGCCATAAAACCTCTGCTGCCAGGAATGTGACAAGATCAATATCAGGCTCTATCGCTCTCCCTCCTCTCCTCTTCTTTTTCTCTCTGCTCTGTGTTGTTGCACAGGATTGGTTTTCCAATCATGACTGGGTGTCACTGGGTGTAACTAAATGGAAACACTAGACTGCAGGGTCCGTGCCATCCATTTTGCAATGCCAGCCTACATAGCGTCCTGCCTGGCATCAGCTAGCACCAATCAATACAACTATACCACCACTGGGCTCGGCCACCCAGCCGCCCCAGCCACTGGATACCAGTGGATCAGCTGGACTTCTCGTTATAGACCCACAAATAGCACTGGTTCTACTTCAGAGCTATAGTAGTCACTGCACATACGAATATAGATGACATGTCCAACATTATTATTGTAAAAGCTCCAACTGCATGATTGATGTCGGTGGATTTTCTTTACTTAATAAGGGAGTTGATAATTGCAATGAGACAGGAAAGTCTTGTGATCGATTCAGCTTGTGACGAACTTAGTTTTCCATGAATGGCAGTGGCTGGAATGAGCTATTGGCAATTTTACATGCCATGCTTTTCTCATCTGCAGCAGACGGGCCTCCTCTTCTCTCTGACACAATTAGGACGGTCGGATCATGGCAGCCCTGATTCCATTTGTCTGGAAGCCTTCACAAACACATTCATTCAGATCATTGCAGTCATTGTCCTTCTCAGCTGAGTCAAAACACCATCCACGTTATTACGTGTTAAAAGTCTGCTGGTGTGAATGTATACAAATGCAGTTTTACAGGATGAGTAAAGTTTGAGTGTTGCTGGAAACCCTGGGAAGAAGTCCTCAATTGAGAAAGTTATCAGAGGACACAACCAGATAGATGTGTGTGTGTGTGTGTGTGTGTGTGTGTTTTTTTTTAAGTGACTTGTCTATTGTCTGTTTACATCAGAATGTGGAAAGCAAGAGAAAAGTACTGACACTGGCTGGAAATTAATGGAGCAGCTAATGAGATTAGAGCAGACAGCACACATGTTAGTGTTTTACAGATAGACCCATGTGCTTTAAAAGCAATAGATCTTTCACTTGATGGATTAGGCTGCAGTGTCTTGGGAGTGCTGCAAAAGAAGATGAAGCACCACATTCGAAAACATACAGACAAGTGGAGGGCACTGCTGGTTGCTGACCGGCTCACCGTGTCGTGGTGTGTATCCAGCTGTAGGTTCAAATGCCAGTATGTGTGAAGACTTGAATGCATGTGTGATTTTATCTGCTTTATGTGGGTGTAGGAGAGTGTGTGTGCACCTACATCTGTATGTTATTATGTGTGTATATAATTCTGGATTGATTTCATTTCTTTTGCATAACTTGTGTTTTATCTGTGTGTAGTGGTGCAGCCACACTCTTTAGTGTTTATGTAATCTAAGGTGTGTGGTTTGTTTTTATATAGAGAAAGTAGTCCGTACACTATTTACACATGTACATTGTAGTTTATAAAAAATTAAAGATGGTAAGGGTCACAGCTTTCTTAATGTATTTTTAAAAATTCAAATAACTAATGATAGCTAGTTATTTATAAAACCAGTGATGGAACTTTATTTCTTACCACACATTGAGCATGTATTTTACCTTCAAAGATTAGGATTTAAGTTCTGTAAATGCAATGTGATTGACACCTGGGCCTGATTGGATAGATCAACTGTTCAGTTAAAGGATTAGAGGCTCACTGTACATATATAGAAATATTTCAGAAATGTATATTATTGCTAGCTATAGAGCCAAAGTTACTTCAAAACTTCAAGCAGGGAATAGAAAGACCACTTCGGCTGCACTTTTTTACAGCCAAGAGATACTTGCTGAAAGGATGATGTAATTTTATATGCCTTTTATTGGATTTGAGATATCAAGTGTGTCAGAGTCTGGCTCGTAAGGCCATGACAAAAGTGGGAAACACACCATTTTCAGCAGTTAAACAAAGTAATGTATTAAATAAACTGAGATTACTGAAATGCATAACAAAAGCTCAGTAACACATGGTGTGTGGGGGATCTGAGGAGTCAGTAGTGTAGAATGTGCATGAGAGAGGGGATAGTGTGTGAGTGTGGTGATGTGCATGAAAACAAAATAAAAGAAAAGAATTAAAACAGCATATCTAAGAAGCTGCCTGTAGTGAAGGAGAGAGAGGGAGACTGCCAGCAGCTGCCAGAGATTTGTAGACTGCGATCACCCGGACCAGGTGCTCCCAGTTGGCACCGGTAATCCCTGCCCCACCCACCAGGCAACTGACACACAGGCAGGCAAAAAAACAGATTGGCAGGAAAGAGCAGGGTTGTCTAAAGTGAGTAAAATGAGAGTAAAACTGAACAGTTTTGATTCCACCTTTGGACGTTTGTTGCATAAGACTCTCTCTCCTCTACTGTCGCTACCAACAGAGACAATATTCAAAAATAGGCTGAAAGAACATGTGAAATGTATAATTTTTATTTTATATAGAATTTCTGTGGTTATCAAGTCTATCACAGATTATCATGGATTATCTTTTGGTTAATATGCTGCAGCTATGTATGTATAGGAGGTGTGTGTGTGTGTGCATGTGTATGTGTGTGTGTTTTGGCCATAGATGATATGGATAATCGCATCATGATTAAAAAAAATGTAACAAAGAAAGGAATTTGAAAAAGACAATATTGCATGAAGCAGACATGGAAAAGTCTCTGTGTTTGTTCTTGCATGTGTGCTTCTACGGAACTCAAGTCCAGTGGCTGTTACACCACCCTTGCAGCCTGTTGAGTTGTGAATGTGAAAACATGCACTGCTTCCAAAGCCACATCTGAGGCATTCCCAGATCCTAATCTCATGGCCCTCTTAAATAAAACGTCTTCTTCCCATCATGTGTAATCATAAACGTGGACACACATCTCGACGCTCCTGCTCTTTTCCGCTCTGCGTTCTGAGAGCCAGAGAGCTGGAGCTGAATGTGGGCATTGTTGCCCGTGGGGCCGGGTGCTCCTCAGCGGCCCTGCTTCTCAGCCTACTTTGGAAATGAAAAGTGACATGTGAAAGTGGTGTTTTCTTTGCTCGGGATAACGACAGGGAAAACGCTAAACAATCCCAGAGCAGAGATAGACCTCTCCCCGTGACACAACTGTCTCTTTGTATGCTCTCATACAGCTCATGCAGGGCTCTCAGACAAGAAACACACACACACAGTACATCATGACTAAATATCTGGCACTGTCCAGCTGTCCAGAGAAGAGACGGCGATTCCACTTAGTCTACATGGTGATTCACGTGGACAGGATGGAAACAAATACACACATTTGGAGAGATCGCCACACATTTACACAGAGATTCACACACCCAAATTCACCGGCACCTGTCTGAAGTACTGAGGTGGGCTGCTAAGTGTGTTTTCATAGCAACAGGGTAATGACTTGTTCTAACATTAAGGTTTAAAGAGGCAGGGGAGGAAAAGGAAAGAGAGGGTGGAGGAAGACAAATGAAGGTAAGCCATCAGATGGTCCTCTGCATTACACTACCTGGCAGCTTCTCCTGGAATCCCTCCCGCTTGCCATAATTATCATAATAATGACCCGCAATTTTCCTTTTTCTCAGTATACTTGTTAATTACGACTGGTAGGTCAAGATCGAGGTTAAGGAAATAAAAAGGGAAACCAGAGCCTGGTTTAGTCTGAGAGGGAGAATAGGAATGAGGGAGAATGGGTAGGGTGGGGGGAGTAGCTTTTATTAGTTGCAATCACAAGTGATTTAATAAAACAGGTGGAAAGGCATGCAACAGGTCACCCAAAGGGGACTGGCCTGCAGCAGCAGCTCTGTTGCATCAGCTAGAAAAATCATTTGACATAAAACCTCAAGTACCTTTCACTGCTCTCCGGCTTCTTTCTTTTTTTCTTCCTCTTTGCAACAATAATGTAGATTTTCATCTGGGCTCCTGCTAATTCTTTACAGTGCTGTATTAATCTTTATAGGTGACCGTAACACCAAATGGATTTTCTGATCATGAGCGAATACATAATATTACATGATTTTACTCTTTCTGAGCGGCACCAGAATCTGTAGCATTGAGGAAGTATGTTATAACTCATAAATATGCTGGGCTCAGTGTGTGGAACGGTCATGCGTGTTATGTGTGGGGGGCTCTATGCCATCTCAGTGAGGTAAGATGAAATGACACACTCCAACACCAGATATGATTGGAGGTAATTGTATTTTAATGTCCAGGAGGCCCATTCCCACTTTGTATTTGGTTTTTCCATGGTCGACATCTGGTGTGAAGAATGCCAGCATGTGTTTCCACTACACTTGTATTTATACCTCTAAACATACCAGTCAACACAGCAGTCAGCAGGAGTTTATTGTCGCTGTTACACTTTTGCTGTTAAGTGACATCATGTCAAAACACGTCGGCCTCTCTGCCCGAGCCGCTTGTGTTTGTTTTCCCTTGTCGCTCTCAATTTGGAGGGAGAAATAATGTTTGTCAAATGCCACAGCGTTTGGTTCGGTTCACGGGGCGATGTTTTGAGTGGTCGTTACGGAGCGAGGGCTGTGTGTTTGAAATGGAGCAACGTGCTTTTTTTCCCTGGTGTGTTAGAAATAGTGGAGTGGCTTTAGTTGTGGCCACGGCTAAGGTAAAGAGATCCAAGGATCCTTTTGTCCCACTGTGTTGCTTACTAGACAGGCCACACATAGCCTGCCCTAGACCCCGAGACTTATGATGAGCCAAGCCAAGACAACTAGCCAGCCCTCTCGTCATCCATACAACCATAGTACAAGCCAGCCAGCTTCCATCATGTCATCCAGCCATCCATCCATTCCATCAGCCAAAGGGCACTCTAATTGCCCCATAAAGACTTAGCTTGCCAGAATCTCATTGTGTCCAATCCCAGCCAAGCTAACATGATGAGACATCCAAGATTCAGCTTGTCTTACTCCTCTTATCTGCTGAAGTTTCATGGCACTACTGTGCGCTGACAGTTCCCTGGACAATCTTGCCTCCATTCCATTCTCTCTAATAAACACACACTCTCATACAGGAGGGGATCCAAATTTCAGTCCCTATTCTCTCTTTTTTTCTGCACTGTATGAGGTGTGAGCCATTTGTCATCACATACTTAATGTGGCTGCCATGTCAGCATGTGTGCTCCAGTGCTTGTGCAGGGAGGGGTGATGGCTTGATATGGACAAGCATCACTCTAGTTCTCCTCATCACACAGCAGAAACTAAGCCGTTGCATTTGGGCCAGCCCAACAATAACAATCAGAGGCATTTATGTGTTAGAAATTGAGGAATAGCGCTAGGAGCAGTGGCTGCATATGGAGCTGATCACGTTAGGAGTGGAGGCTTCGGATCGCCTTACTGATGACTAATTGACCACAGCTAGACGGCCCTCCTCAGTCCAAGATGACCCCCCTCCCGTCTCTATTTTTGACTGTGTATTTCTGTGCTTTCTGCCCTTCAGTGTATAATTTCTGGAGAGACTTGCTCTTTTGTGCTCATCTAGAGGGTGAACTGCAGCAGTGGTTGACAACAGGAAGAGAAAATCAGTCCCCAGCAACATTTGAAAGAGTTTTTTTTTACCAACTTGTGCACACACCATGCTATCTTTTTCCGTACAAATAGTGTAGTTGAGCCACTTGATGGTTAAGTGGCGCCTTGTCTCTAATTGCTAACATAGCATAGCCCATTCATCAGGTTTAGTGACTGTCCAGCATCAATCATCCAGTCTTTTGAGGTTTCTCTCAGGTCTGTTTGGCCTGACTTCAGGTAGAAGCCCACGGCTACGCTCTCATAGAAACACACACGCAGACACGCTTGCATGCACACAAAAACACACCTACACATGCTGTCACTCATGCGTGTATGTGCTTTGACAGACATAGACATTCCCCTTCTGACTTCCTGCACTGTTTCCATGCACAAGGAAAAGTCTGAAATGGCTTCCATGTGCCAGTAGGCGTTGAAGGCTCAGTGTAAACCTTGTGCTAATGCGTAGCTGCTACAGCAGGAAGCCCATCTTGGTGCTTGAGGGTCTTACTTTACTTTGTTTCTTCCTTATGTATGCCCCCCACACACGTTATGCAGCTTATTTAGGTTCTAGCCTGACTGTTTATGTATTTGTTTAACAGAGCAGGGACTCCTCATTAGTGGTCATGCAAGGCTGAATTCTGATGATAGCACCCATAGGGTATCAAGGCACAGGGGAAGGTGATGCTGAGTTCAGGAGGTTGGATTTGCCCCCTTCGTTCCAGCTGCCTCTCAGTGCTTCCAAGGCATTCGTCAGGCCTCCAGGAGAGACTGTTATACCTCTGGAGGATTGAGAGACTGAAGGTGGACTGTAGATTGTAATGAGGTGGAAGGAGAAGTGTGAAATAATCAAGGATCAGGGAAATGGAGTTATACAGTACTTGGGAATGACGAAAAAAAAATGTCAGTATGTGAGGTGTTGTTTTATGTGAGTTTTATGTATGCATAAAAGAAGCGGCCATGCAAATGTCAAGGCAGGGAAGCATGTTTCAGCCTTGAGAAAGCTAAGACACTGTCTGAAACTAAGTTACTGCGAAACCACAAAAATATTGTTATGAGGTATTTGATAGACTTAAGATCTTTCTCTAAGTCAATAATCTCACCAGTGAGGTGAAATGATTATCTGAAGTACAGTATTACTGTTTTCATTTTTGGCACTGAAAAACCAATGTATGTAATGCAAGGATAAAGGAGTCGCTGAGTTGGATATTAGCTCCAGTGAAAACCTCTCTCCAAAAAATGCCAAGTTGTTGTTTTTTTTTTAAAATCTATATCCCTTTCTCTTTTTTTGTTGCTTTCACTATCTCTCCCTTCTTTTTTTCTTGCATTCTATCATTTTTCGATGATTAGAATATATGTTTCTATGTTAATATATGTCACTCACCCACAGCTGCTCTCACTTTCAACCCAAATCTTCACTCATGTACCCGCAGTCTCCCTCTTTTACCTCCCTCCCAGTCAACTTGTCAGCCCTGACTCTCCTCTGCTCCTCCACTTACCCTCCAGTTTGGCGCGCTCATGTTGCCACTGGAGCGTTTTGGCCTCCCCAGCCTTTCTTATCAGACAGAGCTCATTTGGCTACCGTACCGGTGTTGAGTTCAGGCTGGGGCTGGCCAGATTATGAAGGGAGGTTCCCCCTCCCTTCATAAATCCCCATGCTCCCTTGCTGCCGGCTTGGCTGGCCTATGTGGACCCATCACGTTTGAGGGCAGTGGGTCAGATGAGAATCACAAAGTATAAATGCTTTAAAATGACTGCAGCTTCAAATAAGTCCTGCAGAGAGTTAGTGAGGTGTAAAGGGAAAACGAGCATGAGCAAATTTGTCCACTGATTGTGTTTTTGTGTGTTTGTTTCTCTACTAAAAAGCACCCTGCTTTATGTGTTTTAACACATAAAGCATGGTGGTTTGATAGGGGATAAAATGGTCCACTCACTTCCCAAAGATGTGGGTTCATGACCCCATCCTTTTCGTGTTTGCATGCTAAATGTGCTGCTCTATAATCACCATTGCCACTTGCAATAAAAGTCGTAAAAGTGGGTTTTCTAAATGGCATCAGGGTTTCAACATGTGATTTAAGCCACATGTGTCAAAACACGATTTATATCTACACACCATATGTGAGCAGATTCCATAGATAGGCATAGACATGTGGTGTAGAGTACGTCTGTGGAGTTTGTGCAGCCCATTGTCATTACAGACTTTGAGTCCAAGGCTGCTTCTCTGCTGTTTAGTTAGCCTTTAGACTGCCACCAGCCACCAGGGACCCCAGGGGACACAATAAAAACATCCATCATACCACTGGCTATCAGCCAGTTGGAAGAAGGAGAGACAGAAAGAAAAAGTAAAGAGAGAAAGTTAATGACCACATGTCTGAATAGTCCTGGGAGATTTCCTACAAACTCCCCATCTCACCCTGTTGTCTGTCACAGTCTGTCTCTTTCCCTGCAGCGCTCTATTCTTTCAGACACACACACACACACACACACACACACACAAAAAGGCCTCTCTGTCTGTCTTGGGGCTATTGCATCACAGACAGCTGCTTTAAGTCACACTGCTGGGGTTATATGTGACCCTGACATGGGGGTCTGACGGTGCCTTGCCCTCTTGCTGACCTGCTCCACTGATTTCTCTCCTACTGCAACCTCTCGGGTCTCCTTAATTATCCCAATTATTCTATTAGATCCACAACTCTCTACAGACACTGTCTTATCCTGATGTCTTTCCTTGTTTCCATCTCTACACCCACCTCAAAGGCCTTGAGGAAACCATTATCTAGGAGGAAAACCATTAGGTGTGAATAGGTCGTGTAAATAACCAAGATGACATGCTAATAGATTGGTGAAGTGGCACAAACCAGGCTCCTTTGGTCTTTGAGGAGGTTGTTTTGATATCTCCTCCTGTGCTTCCCATTGATGGTAGTAGCCAGAAGTACTTCAGACCTGTCAGAGGAAGGCAAACAGGAAAATATCACAGACCCAAGGGCCGTATTGTTGCACTCCAGCAGTCGACCTAGGCGGCAATGGGTTGGGACAGCTGAAATAAAGCACGGCTGGTGAGCGAGGTGAGGGAGGCTCCCACCCTGTCCCTTTTTTTTTTTGCAACAGAAATAAAAACAATCTTCAGGGATGATGGGAATCGCAGCTAGGAAAGGGTGGAAGGATGAGTTTCATCCACGACTAACTACGTGTCGACTAGACGACGCATCTGTCTGGTTCGGGTCGTCAGGCTCAAGTGAGGATGACACTTGTGTTAAGTTGCAGTTTGTTCTCCTATTTCATCTTAAATCCCAGCCAGGCTGGTGCCTAAATGGTGTTTGTAGGAGGGCTGTGACAGGTTGGCACCCATTAAGCCTATTGTTTTATAGTGAAGAGAAAAGGCTATTTGGGTTTACTGGTAAATGCATCACCACTGAACACCGTCATTTCAAATAAGGAAATTGAAACACTATTCTCTTCTCCGTGTGTCTTTTTGGCTGAGCACCAAGCCCATAAAGGAGGCTTGAGCAACTGTCTGTGTTTATATGTGTGTTTTGAGTTTACTACTTTGTACCCGCTTGACCCTTCATGCTCTCCGTCTTGCTCTTTTTGTAAAGATTGATATCCTCTGCCACTATCACTGCAGCGACAGTGATTGACACAACAGTCAACCCATCCTTTCATTCAGTGTGCAGTTGTTGCATTATTTCACTTGCTCATATTATTGTTGATCTGTCATTTTTTTCTTTGAATCAAAATTTTGTTGTAAAGGTGTAATGAGATGAAACCACCTTTCATCTTTCATATATATATATATATATATATATATATATACACATATATATTTGCATTGGTTTACAGTTTAAAATGATCCCTCACTATGTTATGTACCACCACAACAACCTGCCTCAGAAGCATATATATTATAGCAAGAAAATGGAAATGCCATTCCACTAAGGTTTAGTGTCAGGTTTAGTGTCAGTGGTGGTCTGTGTCAAGTACTGGTCAGCCGTACTTAGCAAGTATTAAGCCCTTGTTTTCCAAACATATGTCAGACATACAATGGAAGGTGCAAAGATCATTATTTTCAAAGAATAGGGTAGCAAGTGAACAGAACTGTCTGTAAATAAGACACCATGTATTTGTTCTATTTGTTATTTAAAAGAAAAAGTTCAGTATCAGTTTAAATCAGCCATTTTGGTAACAATACGCTTCCTGTGTACAGTTCAAGTCCTTGAATTTCAACCAGATACCCCTTACTTTGATTTTGGGCTGTAATCATTTGGCATGCAATTTTAATTTTCCTCTTTTCTTCCATTGTAGGGAGCAACAATAAGGCGTGACGAACACACAGGGGCCATCCTCGTGGCCAGGATCATGAGAGGAGGGGCAGCCGACAGAAGCGGTCAGTTTCAACCCATTTTCTCTCTTATGTGGGTTCAGCCATGTGAGTGTGCAGTCTGCAATCAGGTGTGAAAGTGATTTACTATACTTCTAGATCATGTCCAGTGAGGGACATATTCAGTAATTAACCACACACTTGAATTTACCAGGTCCATCCTGTAAATTGTTCCTTTCCACTTTGTAAAGATGAACATGAATGACAAGTATACTGAGAGGCTCTGCTATGTTGTCCACATGTTTTCTGTTTGATTTTGTATTCATTGTGTCCAGTCTGTTTCAGCTCTGCCACAGTGAAGCCAAAGGCAAATTTCCACATGTGTCAACAATAATGTTTTGACTCTTTTCCCATCTCAAATGCCACCATGACGATAAACATTAATCTGGTGTACTGTACACATCCCCAGGCTTTGTAAGCACTGGACTTTTACACAGTAGCTCACTTATGTGAGGACATTAGGATAATGGAATATCAGAGTGATTATAGATATGCAGACTTTGTGATTCTGTGTGGTAGGACTGATTCATGTTGGGGATGAACTGAAGGAGGTCAATGGAATCCCTGTGGATGACAAGAAACCAGAGGAAATCATTCGTATTCTGGTAAGCCTCATCTGTTTGTGTGTATGACTGCATTCAGCCCTGTGTGTGTGGTGTGTGTGTGTGTGTATGTGTGTGTGCTGTCCAAGGGTTTCTCCTGTGTTTCAGCTCCACTCCCTTGGCAAAAATAACATTCCTTGTTTGTGATGGCAAAAACCTCCCCTAACTCATCCAGGACCCCGTGCCTCCTGTCGCTGTGCTGAAAACCAAACACTGGCCTTTCTCTACAAGTCTTTCCTGGCCTTTAGACCACATGCATTGAGCCACACGGTCCCCCTGGATGAGATTGATGCTTAGTAGTTCCTCCAAGCAGGCTCCGCCGCAGGCCTCAAATAAGCTCCGTCATAGGCCAGGACTCTGCCAGGAGGGACAACTGGAGAGGAAAGAGAGAGCCTCTTAAACTCTGGAGGCCTTCTCACACAGAAAGGCCTCCAAAGCAGATGATAGCTTTCAACAATCTGCCTTTTACTCCCACACCCCCCACACTCTATCCTTGTCAAGCAGAGTCATGCAATCCTAGTAGCCCTTCCTTTGCTAAAAAAAAAAAAAATCAAACACTGCTTTATATTATAGGACTTTCATTGGATTAGGTGCTTTGTGAAATATTTGAAAGGACAGATGACTGCTATTTCCGGGCCCTTTATCTCCACCTAACTTGCTGCATCTATCTTGTCTTTCCCAATATTCAGGCCCAGTCACAAGGAGCCATTACCTTTAAAGTTGTTCCCGGCGTCAAGGAGGAGGCGCCAACCAAGGAGCCAAAGGTAGGTTCTGTCCTGGCTTAATCGTTAAGTTGGTTGTGTTACACTCGTTGACTTAAAAAACAGAATGAACCTCTCTGCTTGAGCATGATACCTTTTTGTTGGATGTAGAACATTGTTTTTGAGCCACAGTGAGGAAATGATGTATGTAGAAGGAAAGAGGAGACCTGTATAATGGTAATGAGAAGGGAAAATACAGTAACCAGGTCCTTTGTAGAATTTTGGTACCAATAACAGAGAATATACTCTGCAATACCTTACATTTAGGAATATAAACATTTTTCTTCACATTCAAATACATTCAAACCCGGATCCACTAATTGAAGGCAGTGCTTCTATGGTTGCCCGTGACCACTGACACTCCCGTTTTAATGTGCACACTGCGCAGTAACAGCTTGCATTTCAGTCGTGCAACCAAAGTGTCTTTGGATGACATAAAGAGCATGACAGTGATGTGAACGAGTGGTGTGAAGGATGTAAATTTGCCTTGAACACTGTAAAACCAATCAATACAATAAACTGTTGTAGATTGAACATCCTATTACCCTGTCCTTCAGGGGTATAAGGCAACATCCTAGACTTTTCATTTTTTTCTCTGGGAAAACTGCTACAATAAGCTCCACCTTGTAGCCATCCATTTTGAGGGTGGTTTAACTGTCACTCCAACCAGCATACCATCATTCTCACCCGCTGGGGTGTTGATATGCCATTTCTCACGTGCTCATCTATCAGTAGTAGACAGAAGTTGGATTCATTCCTTGGTTTCAGCTCCAGGGTCAAAGGCGGTTTATCATTATTCACAGGGCAGCCCACCCTGCATGTATAACATCGGTGCTAAGGACAGGGTGGGCCACTTATATCCTTTGTCATCATGTAATGGTTGAAACTGTCTGGCTGCTTAAGGAACCCATCTGAAAAATAGTCTACCAGTGCCAAACACTCAGCCACTCCTTCATGAAAATAGCCTGTGCACTTAACATCAGGTAGCGTAGATGCATCAAAGGGCAGCTAAATGGCTCAACACTTACAGGCCAAAAAAGCTGAGCCAAGGGAGGAAAAGTAGCAGATCTTAGTGTGTAAATGTATGAGTGTATTCTGCTGGAGGGTTTAGCAGCCAAAGCGGCTGTTATGACCCAAACAAAACATCTCTGTCTGAAACATAATTTCACTACATGGCACAAAGCACCCTTTAAATCAATAGGACATCAAAAAATTTAATCTCACCCTCCCTCTCTCACTTTTTCTTTCTGTCACACATACACATTTTCCTTCCCTCTCTTTTTTCTTTCCACATGTACTAAGGTGTCTTAGGAGTGATAACTCATCATGACAGAACTCAGTTTGGACAGAAGACAAAGCAAGGTGCTTTAGGTTGCAGCTCACCGCCCACAACAGGAAAAGATGTCAGAGATTTTTCCACTATAAGCTCCAACTTCCTTTGTGTTGATGAGGTGTGTCCCACCCTCACTGCCAAAGCAAATTAAACTCCTTAAAGAAAGAAAACAACCTTTTTTTCTGTATTGGTTTGTTCCTTGATGTGGAAAGATTACTGATATTAGCTTGTGTTTAGAATTAGAGAAAGTCAGTGGGTAGAAGTGAGCACTTCCAACTGGAGTCTCTGACTCAGGATATGTTAAGTCTCACCACACTTGGAAGATGGTGGCAGGGCTTAGTCCATGCAATGTGTTGATGGAACGACATGGAGAGACTAACTTGGCCAGCAGTTGAGGGTTTGATTGCTATGACCTTTCTAGAAAAATCAACCTGAGCATTAGTGAAGCACCTCCTGTGTTTGCTGTGATGACTTGGAGTTCACACTCCATGAAATGGAGGGAAAGGTAATTTACAGTGAACCATTGCTTTTTCCTGTTGTGCCCTCAATCCAGCTCTTTGTTTTCTTTTCTCCCCCTCTTCTTCTCTATGTCCAGGTGTTTGTGAAGGCACTCTTTGACTACGACCCTAAGGACGACAAAGCCATCCCATGTAAGGAGGCTGGACTTGCTTTCAAGAAGGGCTCCATCCTTCAGATCATGAGCCAAGATGATGCAACTTGGTGGCAGGCCAAAATCGAAGGTGATGCTAACCCCCGTGCTGGCTTAATCCCGTCCAAACAGTTCCAGGAGAGGTAAGAAACAACCCCAACTAGACCAACCTCTTCTGCCCTCCCTTGCTACTTAACAAGGCTGGCCCCACTGTCTTTACTGCTGTCACAGTCACATAAGTTTCACCCTCTTTCTCTTTCTCTTTCTCTCCCCCCTTTCTCCGTTTTTTTCTCTTGCTTCACACTGCCAAAATAGTCTGGATTTCCGCACAATGTCTGGCCCAAAATGAGTAATGACAGAAAATGATAGCGCTGGTACTGATCCACTTTGGACGGCAAGTGGATGGAAAATCGCACATCAGTGTGCGCTCGGACGGCCGCACTTGATGTGCAACACAGAGCTCAGGAGGCCGGGGCAGTTTCTTGGCACCATCCAAGAGCACCCGAGGAGAAAAAAAAAAAACACACACACACATAAAAAGTGGGAGGGAGGAGAGCAAAAAGAAGAGAGAGAACATTTCACAAACATTCAGATTTATCCCTACACTTTTGTCAACAGCAAGTGTGTTTTTCCCTTACCTCCTTACTCCTTCATCTCCCACCTTTTCTTTCACCCATTTCAGCTGACAGAATGAAACTGGTGGATACTGAAGAGTGGGTTCTCTGTAGTGTAGCAGGGAGTGTTTATTATTCCCAGTGCAGTCATGAAAACTGATGGTTTTATTGCCTCTTTTTCTCTTTTTCTTTATCTTCCTCTCTCTTCTTCCAGGAGATTTGCACTGCGGCGACCTGTTGCGACTCTCCCGTTACAGAGGACCTCTAGCAAACGATCATGTAAGCATATAAAATCTGCTGTAAGGCCCTAACAAACCAGAACACAACACAAGAAAACAATAGCAATTGCAACCAATGGATGGGCTTATGAAAGACTATACAGAGGAAGGGATTGTAACTTATGAAGTGTGAAAGTCAGGGATGTTAGTCAGAGCTCATCCCTGCACTCTGAGGCCACTGCTGAAGCTTGCTGTAGAGTTGCACTGCTCCGCGCCTGTCATCAGAGGAAGTGTTGTGTCTGGATTTACCTTCCTGTCTGCTCCATGTTTCATTCTCAGTCTCTCTTTCAATCTCTTGCCAGACTCTCCTTCCTCTGTCCCCCTCTGCCTCTCCATTTGTTGATGTGGTGTAAGTCATGCAGGAGCTCTAATGCAAAGAAGGAGGAGGTTTGCACTCTGGAAAACCTTTTTGAGCCTTTACACCTTCCAGCCAAAACACCAGCCAACCTACCTATCCATCTTAACTTTTCACATCTCAGAGAGCCTAATGACAGCTTAATGATCTGATACTTGACCTACAGATGTGATAGAGAGTGAGCCTGTACTGTAACCCTAGTCCTAACCCTGGCTAGTCAGTAGAGTAAAGTTGGAGAGAACACATCAGCTGGAGTACTTAGCAGAAGTGTGCTATAACAAGCGTGGATGCAGGAGATCAGGAAATGGAGGGATTATAGCTAAATTACCCTTATAAATCAAAGATTGTTGATTGCTTCATAATGAAGACAGAAGACATAAACCATGTTACACAAGAAAAAACAGCAGCAGAAACAATTAGGGATGGCCTACAGATCCTGGTTTTAGGCTTAAGACTACAAAAATCACTACATTAAAATGATATGTGGAAAAACTGCAGGCATGAAGAGTTTTTCAGCATAACTTTGAATTAGCCATCCTGATTTCTTAATACAGGGCAATTCCAAACCAGTCAGTCAAATCAAAATGCATAACTGTCTCAGAAAAAGAAGTCTGCAACTGCTCCATTGACAGGAGTGTTGATTTTTGATTCAACAGCAATGATTGAACATCTTCACCTGCATCACTCTCATCAGCCTAATGGTCTGACCTGCAGTTGTTTTTCAAGACTGCAAATATCTCTCTCGTCCAGCTGCTGAGTCCAAAACAGTCACATTTCTTCTTCCTGAGGACTCACAAAACTGTAAAGTGTTCCATTTAAAATTTTGATTTTCTTACATCAGAAAAAATATGATATTTCAAGCCCAAATTGGCAACATTTCTACTTTTTAAGACTGCACCCACCTGTTGCAGCTGCTGTTTCTGCCATACTCGTTCGTAGGACTTTCTGTTGCATTTGACTGAAAATCTCTGTAAGAGATTCCCTGACATGCAGTCTCAAAATGACAGAGACATTAGTTATTATTTACAAACAGCTGCCAAATAACAATTTGGTTTGTATATGGTGAGCTACAGCGCACGAACAGAAGGCCATCCAGCTGGCATTGTGACTGAGCATTACAGTACGACTGCTTGTGCCTGCCTGGAGGAGGAAGTCATGTTGCCAGTATCTGCTGTGGGTCTTGCAGAAAGTCTGGGCCAGCACACTCCACACAGACTTCTTCAGTGCACTTGCATCACTTTACTTGTTTTTTATAGAGGACCACAAGTGTCCTGGAAATAGTAATAAAGCATTTCATTAATTAAAAACTAATTGTAAAATAAAAACAGACATAAACACATTTGTTAACACATTTATTTATTAGACAAATAAGTAATTTATTATTTGATATTGTAAGACATAAAAAGGGGGGATTATTAAAATAATTTACAAATGAAATATTATTCAAATTAGTTCAAATTAAAAAGAGATTTAAAAAATCGATATAAAATAGTCACTAATTACATCATTTAAGAATACATTGATTAACTGAAATATAAATAATAGAATTCAAAATGTATTTGACAGTTTTGTTTAAAGCTGGATTTACAAACTGAATTTAGAATACATATTTTAATCACACATTTTAAAAGGGAATTACCTTTTCCATTTGCATTTCCATCTTCCCGCTGTCTATTAGCTATTTGATTTACTTAGTCATTTAGCCTCTCTCTGACACTTTGGGCCTTAAGATGGTGAAACAAGTTAAAATAATGAAAATTAGCAATTGGTCAGTAATTTGTAAACAAATTAGGTATTAATTAACTATATGTTTTATTACTATTTCTGTGACACTTGTGGTCCCCCACAGATTTTTGTGTGTTCTTCAAAATTAAAAGAAACAAAAAAAAAGGACTTAAAAAAAGGCAGTATGACCTGCTGATGTGAGAGTTTGTCTATTGCAGCTTCAGTACCAAAGTAATAACATTATACATTCTTATAAGTATTACCTATATGTTCCTCACTGCAATTTCTCATCTGCAACCCAGTTTACAAAAACCTGCCTCCAACACACCTTTCCTCTCCTCCTCCTTGCATCCTTTGCTCACTTTATCGTCATCTCTCTGCCAGCTGTCAACATATATCTTCATATTCATAGCCACATATTTAGGCTCTCCCTGGCTCTCCCCTGCAATATACAGCCTGCCTCCCTCCTTTCATTCTGCATTTCTCAAAACATATGAACCCTCAGAAAAATACACTACACTTGTACTTGGCTCTGTAGGCCTGCTCTGGTCTCACAATGACCCCATTGAACCAAAACCTAGTTCTTATTGGCCGTATTTTTCACTGTAGATTACCACTTTGAGACAGACATGTCCATTTGACTACTTGTTTCCCTCAACATGGCGGTGAGCCCTTAATGTAACGTGACTCTTTCAATATGTAGCTCTGAAATAACCAACAGAGCTACGCTGACCACCTCTAAACTTAGCATTAGTCTCTTTTACCTCAGATTCAAGCCCTCAGTTGAATTATGGATGTTGTCATTTCCTGGTTATGTTCAACCGCATACTGGCATACATGGTGCAGGATGGCCAAAAATAGCCTGCTAAATAGTTTTAGACAGACAGTGCTGTACTGTTCCCTTACTATTTCATTTTAATGGCACAGTTCCTCTTATGAGTTATGGGATTTGTAACCCCCCCCCCCCTTCTCTATGCACAGTGGGCAGGTGTAAAATGTAGTAGAGTCCGCTGCAGCCCCTACCAAAGGAATATAAGTCTCTTTTTGAGCTGCAGCAATACTTTTCTCCTAATGTCATACATACTGTTAGGATTAGTTCTGTGTGCAGCAGTAGTAGGAAGTCCCTTGACACGGTCCTCTCAGAACTTGAGGATTAACTGGGGAATGATAACAGTTCTCTATGTTCTTGCAGAGACGAACACACATTCATTTCCTAGAGTTCAGAATGAATTTAAAAACCTCTTAGAAAAAATGTTGGATCCAGTTGAAGTGTAAGCAACAAGTTGAGTGAATAAAAATGAAGGGTGTAAAAGAAAGTCCAAACTGAAAAGAAGGGATGCAGAAATATGAAAAAAAAAAAAAAAATTTTGATGGACTGAGGGAGGAATAGATGGAGAGAGAAGCAGTTGAGGGGTCGCATTCAGTAGCAGATGTGGTCCTGTGGAGCGGTGGTGGCTGGGTCAAGAGAGATGGAAGGAGACAAAGCTTGGATCCTGGCCCTGCACAGGCTGGCCCGGCTGGGCCCCGGGGCCATAAACTACAACCTAATTGAAGGATACCGTGGAGACCCCACTGTTACCGAGCAGAGAAAAGAGGTGGTGATTGAGGAGGGGGTCCCTTTCTCTCTCTCTCTCTCTCTCTCTTTCCAGCCCGGGAGCTCCGTCGACTGGAACAATATTGGTCTTGGCGAGGGGCTGCGGCAAGCATTGCCTAACCGTGTCCATTTACGCCTAACATTTGCAAGATATAAATAATCCCTTTCCTGACTGTTGCTCTCGCTGCTTTCATGGATGCATTCCTTGGTTATGAAACTGATGTTTAAAGTGCCATTAGTTTCACTCTTAAAGCCAATTATTAATCGGCTGTGGGTTAGATAAACTATTTTACCTCCATACAGGTCAACCTGGCATACCTGCCTCGTTCCTTTTTACCCCCCACCCCCCTAACACTGATACCTGGCTCTGCTCCAGCTTCCCCATCTGCTCTCTCTGAACATCCTGACGGCTCTCTGGGCTTTCTTACAGCATGTCTGTTCTTCTGTCTGACATGCAAACCTCTCCACTGTCTGATTGTTTGGTTTGGTTTGCAGTCTGCCAAACACGTGGACACACTTATCGCTCACCTTGGGGTCTTTCTACATCTCTCTCCATGCATTATAGCACAATCCCTCTTACTCTTGCTCGCGCTCTCCCCAATGAGCGACTGAACCATTTCGAAATGGCGCCCAAGATTGGTCTTAAGTGGCCCTGAACCTGGCCCTGTGTTCAATTTATCCGTCCATTTCATTTTTCAACTTAAACACTTACAGACACAAGAGTAGATTTAGAAGCACAATGGGTGCAGGAGAAAGGTTCCATTTTATTCTGAAAGGTTAGGGCCAGATGAACCCCATAGAGACCACCCTTAAAGTTTTATAGATCAAGTTGTTATGTTTTCCCTCCATATTAAAACTGCCTGCATATTGGTTCATTGTCAGTATCCCAATGCTGAGTTGCTCATTACATTTTGTGATATATAAAGTCAGCCTTTTAATGCAGACCAGCTACGCTCTGCCTTTCATTTGCTTCCTTATCCCGACTTAGAATAATCAGTCCTGCATTTAAAGGCCAAAAGATGAATGACAAAGATCTCATTCTTTGTCATCTGGAAAATTCCACTGGTCTCATGTTGGTTGTTTAAAAAAGAGAGAAATATGGTGAGCAAAAGAGAAAGTGACAGTGTCCAGTTTGTTCAAGGAGAAGGCCATCTGTATGCTGGCTGGTGTTGAGGATGACATCAGCTCATAACTCAAGGCCATTTACAGGGTGCTGACTAGGGGTCATTCCTTTGTCTCTTCCTCCCATGTCAAGAGATAGCTGAAAGATTTTCTGGTCAGCTGTGCAGCACTGACACACTACTGGATGGTTGACTGTGCCAGGTATAATCCATAGATGCTGCAAAGCCAAGTATATTCCAATAGTGTCCAGTAAGTAAAGCTATGTTCAATTTATGTGAATCTACTCCATAACTGTATAATCCAACTAGTTAGTGTCACTAACTATTTTATTTGCAAGAGAAGTTGGAGGTGAACAGTACATTTATTCCCCAAACCTCCATCACAGTTTATAGACCGACTTCTTATTCAACGTGGGCTCACCATTCTTACCATAGTTTTGCACACACGCAGGGTTTTGTTTGCTGATAAGGGATTAATATCTACATTTTAGGTGCACTCTGCTTTGGTTTTACTTTCAAGTAAACTGGCTCAGATAATGTCTAAAATGTCTAAAATGATGTTTACAACCTGTCTGATCATTTGACTGCTCTCAGACTCCCCCTCAGTTGCAATGTCGACATATTTCCAGATCTTAGCAGTTACATGATACGTACAAATTTATAATAATCCATTAAAACAACATCAAAAACTACAAAAAATGTAGTGACCCAAATGTAATAAACCTTGATTATCCTTTAACAAACAGTACATCCACTCGTCCTTCTCTCTTAGCCATCCATCCTTTTCCCTCTTTCCAGCACTCCCCTCATCTCACCTCCTCTGTCAAACTCTGTGGTGAATCTTTGGTATGTGGGCGACATGTGATATACCCCTAAGCGTGCGCCCCTTTCCAGGGGGTGGGGGGGAGTCTGCCATGAAACATCTAGTAAGGTTGGTTAGCTGGCTGGTGGTAGACTGGTTGACTGCACTTTGACAATGTCTGCGAAAGTTGGCGGCCGCAGTCTGGGCGGCCATGGCTTGGCTGCCACCGTCACTGCAGGCCTGGCCATTCACATATACTCACATCAGATCTTGACTTCAGCTCATTCGCACTGCTCTCAAATCGTTTCATTGGGCAAGCGGGTGAAATGTACTCTTAGAAAGGCAAAGGACGAGGTTTTACATCCACCATTTAAGCACTGTGAGATAGACAGTGCCCTGTCGATTTACATTCTGCAGTTTTATCGCAGAGTGTTTCATTAGCGTAGGAATGTTGGTGTACAGAGCTACAAGGCCATTAGGCAATGTGAACCATTCCTGTGGCAGATAGGCACCGGATGAAAGCCTTCCAGAGTGTAATAAGGGCAGCACTTGGAAGGATTTTAGATAGCTTTATCATTGTTATATTATCCTTGTTGTTTCCTCTTTCAAGTTTCCCTCTCCTCCCACCACTAATTATCTCTCATCCCATTCAAATCGTGGTTTAAGTGCTGGTTCAATTTAAAACGTCACATTACAACAGGAGGAGGGCAACATCAGTAGGAACATTGCAGTGAACACTAACATGTGAAATGAGATGTCAGATAAAGGCAGACACGTTTGTCTCCACACTTCAAAACAGTCACTGCTCTTAGGCCAGACGTTTCTAGCACGAAACAACCTTTGCGGTGATCGGTTCTGACTGCTGTTTTGGCTAGTCATTAACTCCGACTGTGATGCAACATTTCCCTGCGCTGCAGTGTGCCCTGGGAAATGAATGCAGTGCCATAAGGCAAGCCCCATACAGTGTTAGATGGTGTTATGTATGTTTTGATTTAACCCTGTTTGGCCAAAATGGGAACACGTGAATGGGAGGAAGCATCTATAAGTGCCTCCAAATGTTAACGGCATCTTGAACCAAACATACTTCAACACACACACAGATCCTACCTCAGCTACCATTTTGAAACCATCATGTTATAGCTGCTTAGAGTGCATTGTGAAATATCTGGAGTCATTTCTGAAGCTTGCTTAAATTTGAATTTTTCTTTAAAAATGCCAGGTCATAATGGCCACTTTAACATCTTGGTCTGAGTTGTAGAGCAACATATCAATATCTTGTAGCCCGTTGGCGCTTTTGTATCTAAATGTGTTTCTCTCTCTGTTAAATCTCACTAGATGTACCACAGACATACTGTACCACAGACTGTGTCTCATTAGGTAACAATGGATATAAATGTGCTGTATCAAAATAGAAACTGTAGAAATTTTAATTTACTAGAGTGTGAAAGTTCATTGGCATAGTTAGACAAATCCTAACTTAATGTCCTCTTACTAGTTTTTTTTAAAAGCTTAGAGCAGCCCTTTGTGGTCTTCATCAACAGATGGAGTTTTCATCATCAGTTGTCATCACTTGGTTTGACTCAAGATTACAATCTCCTTCCAAAGTTTCATACTTCACACGATCACAACTGAGCTGTCTGTTCTGTGATGAAGACTGTGAGGTGTGGCTGAAACCCTCAGAAAAGCTAGTAATTGGCCCTTGAGTTATTTTTTTGCTTGTGCTTTTTGCTAATATAGTGTTTTTATTTGTAGTGACAGCAGTGGTGACCATAGAGCAACTGATGTATTTGTGTGGTGGTGAAGTCGAGTATTTTCATAAACATTACAAAATGAAATAGAATTAAAAGCTATTTCAGTTTTGTACAATAAAGTACTCAGCTCACATCAAGGTTTTAATATGAAGTTGTCACATTATGTTTACTGGTGTACCACATAACATGCAGACACAAAGCAACTTAGAGTAATAGTTTAGTTGAGAATGTTTCACTTAGGCAATTAGGATCTTAACTCTTCTTTTTGTCTTGTGTTTTGCTTTTCTAAGACGATGTGGCAGTAGAGTTTGGTAGGTTGTCTTTTCTTATTTTCTCATCTCGTCCCTCAACTTACTTTTTGTAATCCAACATTTTCTTTAACTGTGACTCATTTCCATTCCTTGCTTCTGTTGCACTCACAGCTGAGGAGATTGAAGGTACTACTCACATCTCCCACTGGATAGGGCTTATACTGATACTGGCTGATAGCGCTGCAATAAACAAACAGTAAAACCATTTGTGACTGGTTCCCCTCCATAATTTTGTGTGCGTAATGAAAGGTCTACCTCTCACCTCTGCTCTCCATCCTTCCTGTTTTCATTTGGCCTGTCTTTTCGTGTCAAAGCTAATCGCTTTTAAAGGGAAACATCAGATGTCACTTTCAATTTCATCTCTCAAAACTGTGGAGAGTTTGCAGGTTATTGGCTCTCGCATTGTACAGAGCTTTCATCTCTCACCAGCTAACATGTCATTTTCATTAGAGTGGACGTAGTTTGGAGAATCATGCCTTCCCATGTACACCTCCAGTAATCCTGCACCTGCTGAACTCACTCATAATAATAATGAATTATTCATAGACTTTCAAAAAACATCCAAAGCAATGGCCAGGGATGTAGTGGGGTGTAAGCCTAAATTCAGTCTATGTGGATTTTTATTTAAAGAATAAGCTTTATCCACATTTTTGTCAAAGTAAATTTGTTGTTTTATTTTTAGGGGGAAAAAAATAAAGAACTCTTTTTTTAAACCTCATAACAGTCTCGTGATGATCATCTTCTGTAGGTCATAGTTGAATCCTCTTCTTTTTTTCCCCACTACATCAATGGCTATCACTCTGGACAAGCTGGACATAATTAACTGAAACTCCACCAACATGAATTACACAAACAAATCTGACTCTGTCTTATTAAATGTACCTGTGTGTCTTTCTCATGTACTTCTATGGACTTCTCCATTTACCTTTCCAGTGTGGGGTTAGAGGGGTAGGTGCCTGTTGCTGTCATGTCTGACTATTTCTCTATAACATGATGTTGTGCCTCTGTTCTGGCTTCTTCTTTTCTTTCTTTTCTCAACACCAGAGGACGCTGACTATAGTAGCGGATTCCACCTAGGTGAGAGATGTTATCTTCTTCTCTTCCCTTTTTCCCCTGCCCTCCCGATGTTGCTGTTTCATCAGAGTATTAACAGTCAAGACAGTGGCCAAGATTATGTTAGATTTCCATGTGTCCTTTCCATTAATGTTTCCTTGACTTTTCTGCCCTCTCTTACATAGATTACCCTTTATTGTCTGTGCCATGTTACACAGAAAAACACTTATCTGCTTTTCATAATGCACTTGACATATTCCTCTAAATCCCACAGTGTTTTTGGTACAACTGGTTCAACTTGGACTCCCATGTAAAAACACAAAGAGTAATTCTGTCGTGGTGCACTAGCCTACAGTGTGCTATTTCTGCTCTCTTGCTGACAGCATGAGTGCACTGGCAGATCCTGTCATGGATTTGCAGAATGTAGTAGTTATCCTGTTCTGCCTCCGCTGTGGGTCTGAAGACATCTTTGAGAATGGTTCTGGATGGATTTGGGTTAAAAGGACGGCTTGTTTTCCACGCTTTGTTCTGGAGGTCCGGCTGAGGACCGGCCTCGTTGATGTGGTCCCAGTCAGATTTAATGACAATTACCGTGGCCCGCTTTGGTTCGGCAGTCCCTTCCAGAGAGCTGCTTCCAATTCTCTGTCTTGTACAGAAAATGTTCCCCATCATGTTTTTATTACCACTGTCATTTTCCCGACAAATCATAAGGTATCGTCCCTCTGTAGGACCACAGGCCATCTTAGCTGGCTCATACACAAATCCTCTGTATGTCCATCTCTCTTTCTGTGTCTCCCTTTCTCTCTCTCTCTCTCTCTCTCTCTCTCCCCCCTATTCAGTCTATATTCAGATGTTGAGGTCAAGAGGTGAACTAGCCTCAGAACTCGCCATGCACACTACACCATTTAGACTCCAGATTTCACAGGATATCCAGTGCACACATGAGTTTATAAATACGAAGTTTGAGCCATGTCTGCCAAGCTCAATCAGGGTCACTTCCCAAGGCCGAGCTATGCCAAACACCAGTCCATTTTTTCCACTCCTTTCTGTCCCCTTCAGGCTTGCCCTTACTGTCACCCTGCCTCCTCTGTTAGGTCAATGACCTCAGCCTCTCCTCTTCCTCCTCGGTACCCAAACAACATCCAGCACTCTAGCGGGTTAGCAGCATTTTTGGACTCCAGCAGCCCAGAACGAGGTTTAAATGAAATGAGAGAACCTCAGGAGGAGGAGGAGAAAAAATTGTGAGTTATAATAACATCTTCTCTATGAGAGTACTTGCTGCATGGTTTTTCTGCCTGTTGGATGTGGTTGTATGATTTAAAGTTGGCCCGTCCCTAAAAGTTTGAAATCCTAGAACTTACAGATGCTTTTGCAATGCTACTGAGGTTGCATGGGGAAATAGAGGAGGCGGTGGGAGGGGGTAGGCAGTTGTTGTCCTCAGTTTTTGGTTTGTTTTCCCTTCATGCCTCTCTCAGTGATGCAACGTCTGTAAGGTTCATTGCCAAAAGCGATCCTCGAGCACTACTCGGGGGCGAGCAGATTCCTGTGCTCAGATGTTGCTTGATTTCAGGGCCAGCAGACTAGAGAATAAAGCCCAACTTAGGAGGAGGAAAACTGTGTCCCATGATGCCTTCTTATCAAACCTTTCTAGAAAGCAGTGCTTAAAGATTTTTCATTCCATCCCAATGAATTGAACAGTAGTTTTGACACCCAGGGTACATTTTTTGTGTGTTGAATGTGCTCCAAGAGATTTGTTTTTCCTGTGATCCAGCAGTGCGCTCAAATTATCACCAGAAAATCCATACACCTGCATTGTGATATGAATGCATAGGTGGAGTGACACTTCACATCACTATCATAATAAGAGCTATGCAGTGAACATTCAGAGAGAAACACAGTGGATGGATGGATGAAGGGCAAGCAAGAAGCTCCAAATCAGTTAAAGCTGAACGAACAGGGGCTGGGATATCCATCAGCCTCTCACAATCCAATTATGTCCAAGTTATGGAAAAAATGGAGAAGTGTTATAAACTGAAATAAAAAACGCTCCATTTCAAAAATGAGATGAGTTCATCAGGCTCTAGGTTCAATAGTTGTGGATGTGGAGGAGCCAATACATTTGGATTTGTGAGTTTTTCCCCCCAGTCCAGATCCAACAGATAGGAATCTTATTTTATAAGTTTAAAATGATATGCATTTTAATGGATATCGAACATTTGGATACAATCAAAGCAGGTATATGCACTGGCTTGACAGGTGTGCTTTTATCAGCTTTAGCAACCAACCATTTCAGTTGTTTAAAGAGTCGGAAAAGAGACGTGGAATTTCCTTGACTGTGGCTTTGTTGTAGAGCATCTTCTCCGTCTGAACATCAGACTGATGAGACAAACAGGAAAGCAGGCATTTAGCCTCATTACTTTTGGCACTCAGCAGCCCCTTTTGGCATGTTGATAGTAGCTTCAAGGACTCTAGTAGAAGCAGAGGCACTTGTGTGTGCGTGTGAGTGTTTTTTTTTGCCAACACATAAGGCATCAGGCATCGTTTTGAGACGAGACATTCCTGAGCCCAAAGAGCTGTGGGATAAGACGGAGGGGAAAAACAAATAGCGCTCGACACAAATGGACCTCTTGCAGCCAAAGGTCTAGAGCGCTATTTCACCGTATAAGCCTGTAACACTTGGGTTAGGTGCCACTTTCCAAATGCTTAGAGCGATGGCCGTGGAAACTACTCCCAGAATGTGTTCTCCCCAGATAACACTAATGAGTTCACCACTGCGGACTGCTACACGTACATACTTCAAATGTCACACCAGCAATCCCTGCCTTCTGCTTTGATTCCATTTATTACCAGAGAGCTGGCTGAAACCCAGCTGAAACTTCCTCTTTCCAAAGGTTGGAATAGTTACTCTATATGCACACCACTGCCGGAAACATTTAGACGCTTTATACAATCAAATATCCCAAGATCAGCCATGGAGTCCACTTTACTACTGTAGCATAATCATTTTCACAGATGCCTTTTAGCAGTTGTGTGGAGGGAGCATTTGAGGGACACACACATGTCTGTTTGGTTATGTCCACTTCCTTCTATTCACTTGCTGTCCTTTTTTGCATCCTCCTCTCCTCTCCAGATTCTTCTCCCGCTTCCTGTCCTCGTCTCTCCTGTTTCCTCTCCTCTCCTGATCCTCTTCTCTCCTTTCCTCTCTAGATTCCTCTACAGATTCCACTCCTTTTCCTCTCCAACTTCCTCTCCTCTTGTGTTTCTCCTCTCCTGATTACTCTTCTCTCCTTCTCTGGTTCTTGTCCTTTCCTCTTCCAGTTCCTCTCCTCATTCTTCTCTCTATTCCTTTCCTCTCCCCTCCTGATTCCTCACCTGTCTCTTCTCCTCTGCTCTCTCAGTTCCTTTCCTAAGTCCTCCTCTCTCCTGATTTTTGTCCTCAAGACCTTTTTGAATCCTCTGGAGGTGTTTAACCGTACATTATTTTGAATCATAGTGGCATTGCTCAACGTCTGTGTTTACAATGATCTCAAAGCACCAGAAATCCAGATGCATTTGGCCTTGATAGTCTAACATGCTTCCCTGTATTATGCAGGCGCAGCAAATTGGTGATAAATTAAGCAGAGCAGTTCCTCTGTCTACCCCAGGCTTTTGTATTTTTGTCATTATGAGCAGCAACGCTTCTCTTCCTTTTATTCACTGTCGGGGTAATAATGGCTGACAGTGTGGAAAGCGTCCTCCACCTCCCTAATTCCTGACCATGAGCCTTCCTCATCCCTTCCAACCAAGTCAGTAATGGGCACGCATAATGAGGGAGAGAGAGCCGGTAATGCTTCCCACATTTGGTGCCCACGAACGGGACTTAGTGTTACAGCGTTAAACCGCAGCGTGTGGCATCGAGCCGAGGGTGTAATACTCACTTAATCCCAAGCTGCCATGCCTGGTTAATTCTATAGATGTCGTCTCCATTAGTCCTGAGGAACTCGGGCCCCTGTTGGGAGAGCCAGGATGGCACTGCAGCTGTCATCACGGTCTCCTGTAGTTAGGAGACGGGCCCCAGACAGTGGACCTCACTGCACCAGGGCCTCGCAACAGGTGGTTTCACTATGAGTCTTTTTCTGTTTGCTTCACCACTCTTTCTCTTTCGCTCTGCACAAAATGAAGTTTGATTGGAAAGAAAATGGCAGTCGTTTTTTATTCTTCTCTGTGTTGTCATCTTGCTGATCGCCTACGCATGACGTCTGGAAGACCTGATGCTTGTATTGTTCTCAGGCTTCTCATCTTTCAGACACCCATTGGCAAATGCATGACTTGAGTCTTTTTGAGTCATCTGTTATGTTTTTTTATGAACATTTGTCTTACTGCACTGTACATTTCTGTTTTTGTTCTTTTACAGTTGTAGCCATTTCTTTTACAGATGCGGGGTCGTAGTAAATTCACAGGATGTTAGTGTCCGAGTGGGCAGTTTGTATTCATGGTTTGCAGAGGCCTCCGGGCGCTTTCTTTACGCACATGCTGAATTTCCTACGTGGCTGTAAGATATTATCACACTGGAAAATGGGCTTGCAGGACTGCTGGCGACTTCCAAGCAATTGTGTGTGTATGTCTGTGTGTGTGCATAGTCGCAGCTTGTGTTTACACTGTGTTAAATATGCTCATCTTTTTTTCCTCGACCTTTTTTTTTATGTTTCTGTTTCACTGTAATGACTTTGAATCAAGTGTCTATGTGTGTGTGTGTGTGTGTGTGTGCAAGAGAGAAAGTGTGTGTGTGTGCGCACACGCAAGTTTTCAGTTGCAGTTCTGGCAATTACCCAGTCACGGCCTGGTGCACACCATTATGAGGTGCGTGTGTGTGTGAGACTTAAGCAAGGAAACTTTAACTCCAGATCCCTAGACACACAAGGCTCTTTTGCAGAAAAACACTCCAAGACACTGCCACTACTCAGCTCTCATTCCAGGGAAATTCAAAACAGAACTATTGTCAACAAATTTGATTTTGACCTGTCAAACCATTAAAAGAGGTATTGGATCTCGGTGCCACACATATCATACATTCCTTTCCTACTTGTAACCCTTGTGCTTGGATCATCCTGTGACAAACATGTTGGTGTTCCAACATAGCTGAGGCTTTCCATGACAAACAGACAGGCTTTCTTCATTTAAACAAGACATGAATCATTCCTTAATTCTGGATCAAATTAATTTCCATCCCTTCTGTCAAATTCAGTCTCCATCGGTACTGAAGAAGAAGTGGCTGTTGGGGGGGTTTCGGTGAGGGATGGGTTGCTGCTCGCTGATGCACAAGGCTTCTATTTATTTACTGTTGAGCAGCATCAGGATGAGGGGCAGGAGAATTCTCCCTGTTATTTGGGAGGTGCTGTCAAGTAGGGTTTAAGTGAATTTGAGGGACACTTTTGGGGATACTCAGAGATGGTGATTTATATTTACTGTTGAGTCTCAGAATGAAACTGCACCTGCCTACCCTGTGGAAAGTAGCAGAAAATGCCCCTGGCCTGAGCCAATGAGATGGCAGCTTGTCAGACTCCAAGACAGATAGAATTAATGACGTTCATAGTATTACTTAGACCCCAATTAGCCAGTAGTGTGTTTATACTGTGATAAATGACTGACCAAAGTGGGTTGTGGGATTTGAACTCTCAGAAAATTGACGGCTCGCTTTCAGTAGGATATTATTAACATTATACTCTTAATGTTTATTGTAATGATGTCAGCTCTTGTGCATATTGGTTACTGTTTGATATCTTTACTGGAGAAATGCAGATGAGCGGCGTAAGATTTCCACTATGTGGCAGAGGGTAATACTCCCTGGGTGGGGGGTAGAGGGGGTGAGGGTGCTGAATGAGTAGATTAACCACAGGAGAAATGGCACAGACAACGTAAGCCACAACGTGCCCACAGTGGAACAAAGTCTGCCCTAAATGTTCAATGTAACGTTATATTCAGTACTCGGGCACGTGTTTACGCTCATACATATACACAAGCTCGTGCAAAAACATTATTATTGTTCTCCAGTGACTTACAGTGTGTTTCATTTGTAACTCAGCATAGGCCTGTTGCTCCGTCCCTTATTAAGGGACTGTTTGGAAAAGAACAAGCTGAGAAGAATGCAGACTCTTTCTCTTTGCTGCATGTCTGCACAGCCCCACAGTGGTTTGAAAATGTTGTGGAAAGTATTAAGGGGGCGGGTATCAGGAGCCGTTTCAACTCCTGATTCTCCTCTCAGTCCATAATTTTCATGGTGCCTTAATCTTACTCGGGCATCTTACATCATATTTTTGAGTTCATTAATTACTGATTAAGTGAAATAATGAAAGAGATGGCTGAAAATAACCATGACCGTACACAGAAATAGGATATTAGACATCCTGGGTTCTGGAGATTTACCTCTTTTTAGTTTCAACCAACATCTGTCATAAGTATGAAACCGTAGTCCTCAAATTAGGGGTAAATTCCTCCTTTTGATACTGTTGTAGATCATCAGATCCAGGCCTGCACACTCTGTGATTGGTACGTTAAGAAGCTTTTGCAAGGGCAGTCCGAGGACACAGCACACACCATAAACCAATCAGAGATGACAACTGTCGTAAAGTGTCCTGTGCACATGAGGAAACCTGTCACAGCCAGCCAAAAAACACTAAATGACACACACATACAAAGGCCTGGCACACACACATACCTCACTACTATTTAAAATTGCAGTGTGAATGAACTGCAAATCATAACCTGATAGTTACGTGCACAACCATTAACCAACCAGCAGTGATTTCACACACTGTAGCAGTGAATCACACTATAAGAACATCTAGTTTCTTCTGTTTCACACAATGAACTTTGCAGAAATTTGGCTAGACACCCTGAGAGAACAAGGATGAGTCATTCCTACCTTGATTACAGCAACTGTAAAATGTCAACTGTAGGTGATGAGCAAACATCTAATTATGTTTTATATAGCTTTCCACAAATGTAAAATTCCTAAAACCTCACCACGGTCTCCAAGAGATATGTGTACACACAAAAGAAGAAAAAATCCATTACATGTCACCAGGGGGAAAATGTGAATAAAGTGTTTGAGTGTGATATCCAGGGAAACTGTTTGGCTGAGTGTTGCACGGTACTTCTTTCACCTACAGCAAAGATAACGGTCATAAAACTGAGCTGCACAATACAATATGAGGTATTGGACATCAAGCTGCGTTGAGGTGTTTGCCAAGACACTGAAACGACCATAAATTGAACTGCACAGCTGCAGGCTTACAGTATGTGTATATACAGTTATGTTGGAATTTATATACCCTCATAGACACACGTGCTGACACAAACCTTTTGGGGGTTTTTTGTATCTTGAAAGATTAATGTGTTTCTTTCTGTCTCCTCTGTCATGTCATCCCGACCTCCAGCGGGGTTCAGGAGAAGCTTCCGTCTCAGCAGGAGAGACAAGAAGACCAACAAGTCCATGTATGAGAGTAAGAAGAGTGAAATGTACGACATGGCTGACGTGCCCACATATGAGGAGGTCACCTCATACCGCAGGCAGAGCGGAGCTAAACACAGGCTGGTGGTCCTAGTAGGTGAGTAGACAGCAGCGCTCTAACTGCTTACCTCACACTTTGTTTTTGAGTTTGGGGCTGCTCTGTTTCTGTGAAACCTGGCACTGTAGAGACCATAGATTTTAATAAAAATTTTCACCTTCCAGCACGGTGACAGATACAGATCACAGAAACGACTGTGTGACTCAGAGTTTTGCAGCTCCAGAAGCCCCAGGTGGCCTGGCCTTGCCCTCCCAGGACCCCCAGCCCAGAAATGAGCTTCCCAATGCAGCGACTCACTCACAGTCCTCCTTAGTTGAGACTTTTAGTACTCCATGGAATCGACAGAGCAGACCTCATATTAATCAGTCACATTTAATACTTTCATTTACGGCACCTCACTCTCAATGTCCTTTCAATTTTTCGAGCTGATGGAATTGTTAACACTTGCCTGGAGGAGCGGGTGTTACAAAGCCCTCCAAAGAGCTTTATAATGTGCCAAGGTCTTGAAATGAATTTAGCGGTTTCTCATTCTGTATTTGTGGCTGGAAGACGAATGTTGCCAGTGAATGGTGGAACAATATTCTAGGCCAGGTGCAACAGTAAAGATTTCAATATTTCTCAGGACCAACTGTACCATCAGTGAGTTTGAGGCTTTTCCACATTTTCCTTTTTAGGTTTGTTACTTGTAACAAAAAATGACAAGAATGTCCCGGACACAGATGGAACAAAACATTCCCTAAATTGTCAGTGTGATTCCTTCCAATCTATTTCCATTCATCACAGGAAGAGATGCACTCAAGGAATAAGAGTTGAAGTCTGTCTTAATCTTTTCATTTCAGTTACTCCAACAGCAGTTTTTAAACATTTGTGAGTTTAATCTAGAAGTGAATACCACTGGTAACAAGGTCTCACTCTTTTTTTTTTTTTTCCTCACGTATGCTCTCTGCAGAGTGGTGTTCCTAGCCTGATTAACCAGGCCTTGGTTCAGTTAAATACGCCACAGTGCATGGACTTCATCAGACATGTTGCTAATTAGCAAACCCATTTCCCTGCCAGTGTGTCACAGCCTCACACAGAGGATGCTGAACCTCTCCCACCTGTCACGCTAATGTAAATATTTTCAATTAACTTCCATAATTTGGAGGACAACCTATGGACAATTTCACACGTAACGAAGCGGAGGGCCAAGGAAAGATCTGCTTTATGTTTCTCTGCTTCCCTCTCTCCTTCCTCTCCCCGGAGTCTCTTGATTTTTCTTATTAGAAACGTTTTCTTTCCAACTCCTTCCTCTCTAACTGCTCTTTCTTTTTTCTGTTATTCAGGGACACTTTATTCCTCAAGCATTTTCAAATCACTTTCCACTAGTAGTATCTGCTCTTCATTTAAGCCATTAAAGTAAGTTGTATAGTCCAAAATATTTAACACATTAAACGTCCAACCTGTAGTCAGATATACTATTCTTTAGAATTCTACCAGTGGATCCTTGATTTCAGACAGAAATAGACAAACATATGAGACTGAATTTTGTTGGCTGTAAGGACAAATGTCATCAGCAGATTTTGTTAGCTATACCAGCCATTACCTAAACATCAGAGAAGAGGAAGTAAAGTCTGCATTATTGTAGGACTAGACCAAACACAACCCTGCATGTCTGACTTGGCGTCAGTCCTGTGCATTTTCTGCTCTGCTCCAGCCATTTCCCCCTACATTATTTTTATATCAAACATCCCCCTCTCCTAAAGCCTTCTCGGATATGACTAAAGGCGTTTTTCATTAATGTGGACGCACAGGTCCACAGTACCACCTAATGAATGACCGGCTGCCCACCTCTCATGCTTGAATGGAGTCTGAGATCTGTTTCAAAAGCAAATCAAGATGCTTATCTAGGTTTTTATACATTTTAAATCAGACAGCCAGTAAAAACATATTTTTAGATACTGCATGAATAGTTTGACCCAACCACTGGTGGTTTTGAAAGAAATCTGATTATTTAACCTGACAAAATGGTGTGCTGATTTCCACATTTCCGTGTAACTTGACCCATTGAACTCAAAGTAAGATTTTGATGAATTGAAAGTTTGCAGTTTGGGGTTTAGCCCTAGCATATTTCAAATACAGTAATACCTAAGTGAATGTTTATGCAGTATCCAAATATATAAAATTGGAACTCTATATTAAGGCTAATGTAGTAGAAGTGGATTGTAAATAATTTGTGGTTACCACATTGCGCCACTGTCATCTTTTAAATGTGGTCGCGGCAAAGCACTGTAATATTGCCTGCCCTGGATGTGAAGCTGGATATGAGGTTTGAGGCTGGGTCGAGGCTCCGGGGGCCCTGAGCTGGGCCTCGCTGGGCCTGGCCTCGGTCTCTGCACAAACTGCATGCGATGCGCTCCACATTTGGCCTGGAAGTTATTAAGCTTGCAATATTAAAGGCAGCTTCTCTAATGAGTGCAGTAACGAAGTCTGACACTTTTACTGGCACAGCAATCTGTAAGGCCAGAAGTACCGCAAGAGGGCCAGCATGAGAGACAGATGAAGGGAAAAGCATAAACACAATGTAAACAGCAGCTTAGTCCAGAAAACTTGGGGGTTGTGCCTTTTTTATTGTGGTGTTCAGATTTATAATGTTTCTGTTGTATTGGGGCATTGTTAAAAACAAACAATGCACAAAGAGGTGGCGTGTTTAAGGTCAGACGGTAGAACAGGACCAGAGGGCACTGCTTCTGCTTGTAAAATACCCGGTGGTGGGCCTGTTGGGCCCCCTTGGCAGGCGGTGGTACAGCTGGAATAGGCTTTAATCGTTGTCTGAGGTATTCTGAAGAAGGCCTGCCATGCACCATTGATATCACAAGTGGCAAGCAAGGGAGTGATGTACAAGGTGAAAATGGTTTTACGAGCATGCAGAAGTGGGGCTGTTAGTCATTCCAGGGGCAGCACAAATGACTCTGTCGGTCCCCTGTGCTCGGGCCCTGATATCCACGGTCAGATTTAAGCAAACAAGCCTGTGTAGAGGTTTGTGGCCTGCCGGGCGGACTGTCTGCACCACTGTGATAGGGCTCATAAAAGTGCCTCTATTACCACGCTCTGCCACCTTCAGCACCTACAACAACATTGGTCCACAGCCTTGTTCAAACAGCACCGCTGCATTCCTCCCGAGCTCCCGAAACAAATTCAAAATGAACTCCATTTCCTCATCTTAATAAATCACCCATGCTCTCCACCTCCTAGGTTCTCTGACTTTTTTTTTTCTTACTGAAAAAGTCCCTCTCCCCAGCTAAGATTGATTGCTGTCTTCGCTTGGCCATGTGCTTGTTTATGTGAGACGGTAACCACAGAATGCCTCGTGCCGTCGCTCCAGAGAGGGCCGGGGTATTTTTTCCTTTTAGATTCACAGTAGAGTGTGTGTGTGAGTGTGTGAGTGCACTGAGGAAACAGCTTTTATCACTTACAGCAGTCGCACAATAGGACTCAAAACCATGTGTTGCTGGGTGCAGAAGGAGAGGGAAAGCATGGGGTGTGAATTTGTCTATGTGTGAAGCCTGCCAGTGTTCAGCGATTATGCTTAAAAGAGCCTTGTTGTCCACACCTATTTATCAGGTTGTGGATCACTCCAAAACCTTCACACCTGATGAAATGTAGAGAAATAGCACAGATAGCACAAGAGGAAACAGGAGCACTCTTTCTCTGAAAAAATACAGACTTGTCTTTTTTTTTTTAAATCTTTTTTTCTCTCCCTCCTCTTTCTCCCTCTCTTTCCACCTAATCCGCATCAGTGAGTGAACTCATTGTCCATTTGTTTTAGAGGAGCAGCCTGCTAAACACATTTGCCTGGAGAAACGAATTTCCAATAGGGTTTGATGCGATTGTAGTGCCTGCCCAGAACGTCAGGCATGCAAAGAATGTCAAGCCCAGATCAAGCACTGTCTCTAACTGTCCACACACTGCAAAGCTGTGGTGAAACACTGAAACGCCGAGCCATGCACTTGTAACTCCAAAACTGATTTCTAGTCCAGTTCGTTGAAGACACTGATGCCAGTCGGTTCAAATTAAGATGATGTAGCAGCCTGGTAACAACCACCAAAACACTGGAGGGTGGCTGTCAGAGACAGAGAGTCAAAAATGAGACAGAGGAAAAACAGTAAGAGAAGAGAGAGCAGATTCAATGACTTCCACCAAAGCAAAACCAGTGTAAACAAGGTTCTTACATTAAAATAAAAAACATCTTTATCTGTGTATCTACTAACTGCATTTTGCATGAAATTAGGACCCTCATAGGTTTATGAGATATTTGTTCAAAACAGTTTTGCAAAGCTGCCAAATTTTCTGTGTTCCTTAATATCAAAATTGAATTTATTTCCTCAGTTTGATTGAATTTTACCATCTCCACATGTTGGCCTCTGTTAAATGCTGGAGGGATGCTCAGTCTTTGGAGCCACAGATGCATCAATTGTCAATACTCCAATAGTTTCTCCTGCCTTCTCCTCTCCCACTCATTGCCTCAGTTTCCCCATAGGGAATATGATGGAAAATCCAGCTGACTTGCGACAGACTTTCTTACCTTCCCTGTGAACCTATTGGAAGTTTAATGTTCTGCCAAACTACAGTGAGAGAGGAACTAGTTAAAAACTGACTGTAACTGTAGAATTCCTGTAGCTTTGTCATATTAAATCAATTATCCTTGCTGGAAAGGCCTTTACTGAGTTGATTGTGTTTTAATTTCATATGAAATCAAATTCACACTGTGGTAAATTGATTTAATATCACATAACAAAAATACTGAACGAGTCAGTCAGTCAGAGGGAAAAACAGTGACACTGATATAGAAGCAAAGTAACTGGAACGTAAAGAAAGTTTAAAATAAGATCAACTTTATTGATACTAGAGGGGGTATTCAAGTTACAGCTGCATGTGCAAAATCAAATAGTGTTAAATATATAAAAACTTCTTATGCTACAAGTCCCATTGGAGTAATAACAATACTGGTAATATACAATCTCTGACAAGGTGTATTGTTGCAAAGTACAGTATGTATGAAATGTCTTATCCACTTTTGTTTAAAGGGACACTCCACCAATTTTACACAAGTACATTTCCCCCATCATGAGTACTATTCAACCTGTGATGTATAATTTTATGTCTTCTGTAAATCTGATCGTCATTTTCGAAAGTTAAAAAAAAAAAAAAAAAAAAAAAAAAAAAAATCCCTGGTAATGTCATCTGAGTTACTGTCTGTATAATGACTTGTACTTGATTTGAAACTAACACATTTCTAACTGACAATCTGTGTTATAAACTTGGGTCATGGAGTTTGAAAGATGAGGGTGTTTGCAATGCAGGAAATGTTTTAATTGGTTGAATCTCCCTTTGTCACTTCTGAATCTTAAATAATGGCAATGTGTAAATTTTGATGCCTGTTTAAAGCTGTTAAGCTGTTGATGAAAGAGTTGAATGTATTTTATGGGATTATTATTATTTGAAAATCCAATATTTGGATAAATGTTTTTTTCATGTTATTTTTCACACTCTCTGTTTGGAAGAGAGGTGTTGATGGATTCTGTCACTTTGTGTCATTTTCATGTGTTTCTGTGTTTGTGTAGGACCCACAGGTGTCGGCTTGAACGAGCTTAAGAGGAAGTTGTTGATCTGTGACCCTCAACACTTCAGTGTGACTATTCCACGTAAGTTTGCTCATCTCACTGAGGTTGAGTCAAACCCTGTGTGTGCATATGTGCCTGTGGTCAAATCCAGAATTAGCTGAGCATCTTCCAGTAGATTCCATTCGTCTTCTTCCAATCTTTCCTCTCTGCTTATTTCTTCTTTCTTATCTGTGTGTATGTGTTTGTCTTATGTGTGAATGTGTGTGTGTTTTATACATTGTTTCCATCATAAGCTTTTTACCAGACCACAGTTTTAGATCTGCTATTTATTGGCAAATGGATTTTAACGTGAATGAAGACACCGTTTGGCCTTCTCCACATGGTGCACAGCAGTTTATAGGTGAGCCAGATGGACCGTGAGACATCAGAAAACAACTGTGAGTGGGTGAAGTATGCCAAAAAAATCTAAATGCCCAAAGAAAACAAATGTGGAGGCAGAATCACTGTGTGTGCAAGTCCACGTTCAACTAAAAAAGGTTTTAAATTACATTATGTGATTATCCTTACAAAACTTAACTTTCCCTCAAGATGTTTTATAGGGCACATTTTGCATAAAATATACAGCATTAAAATTCTACTATCCTATAAAAAGTCAGTCAGGGAATCAAATTATCCCACCCAAACCAAACTTCACATTGTGATTTTCTATTCTTCTTTTTTTCCCCCTATACTTGATCTGAAATGGAAGAGGAAACATTAGAAAGAAGAGGACAGAACTATATAAGATACAGTTTCTTTTTACTGCAAAAAGGTAAAATATTGAAGCAAAAACTTTTTATACACAAACTCTATTTCTGTATTTTGTGAGCAGAACCAGCCTTTATTCTCTAGATGAAAACAAACCCTTCTGGCTGTTAAGTGAGTCCTCTGTATGAATGATGTCGCAGCAGCACCTCATGTTGTAAACATTAAGGTGCTCACAACAATTAAATAAGCAAAAGAAAAGACAGAAATTGACTTTAAAGGTTGACTTTAAAGTATTCATCTTTTTCAGGATTGGTGAGCTACCCCCCTTAAACATTTAGTAATTGGCACTACAGCTATGCTGCCATGTGGATCACACACCTCCCTCTCAGATCGTCTGAATCCATTTGCACCCAAGAAGTCTCTTGTACATCTGTCCACGGAGACAAACACATTGAAAACACATTCACAGAGAAATGTAAGCGCACATGATGCCAGATCAAATTCCGACAACACAGCGCCCCAGTGCACCCTGTGAGTTTTAGCAACAAATCAAAATAACCACTTAAGGTGAAGGATGTTTAGCTTACTTGTTCCAGTTAAGTTTTCACAGTGTGTGACAGTGCTTGTGTTGTTTGAGCAATGAAGGTTCTGTCTACGACACACTGAAGGAGCAGATCTCAGGCAGCAGGCTGGTACTGTCAAGGCCTGAGCGGGTGGTTCTCCTGTGTAATTGTCAGCTTTTCATAGTCTGGCTGAGAAGCTCCAAATAATGGAGGAAATTGTGTTTTTCTACCTCTGAAGACATGCCATTCCACTGCTTCACAAATTGGCACCAAGCTACTCTTTCTCCTTTCTTTCTCAGTTTATTTCTCACTTTCTTTCTGTCTTTTTCTGTCTCTTTCCCCCCTCTTCCTCCTCCCTCTTTCTCCTTTTACGGACCTAACGACAGCCTGCCATAATTCTGAACACCATCCAGTCCTTCTGCAAACGACTGGCTCTCCACACTTTGCCAGCATTTTTTAGGTTTTTGCAGCTCTGAGATGTCCCCAAGCCAGCTTGTTGGGACAAATAAATCTTTTTGATTTATACATTGAAGCGGGGCAGTGGCATTAGTAATTGTGTAGTTACCATCTGGGGCTTGGAGGGAAACTGCGACATGAGTTTGAGGAAATATGAGGTCCGCTGATATTAATTGCTGTGTTTGTTACATGCTGTGCTACATAATGGATGTGTCCCTGTAGAAGTCTGACACATGAAATGTCCCTGGTATTAAAATCCCATTGTGGGGCCTTTTTTTTCCACAAGGCCTGTTAATTGTTCTCAAATGTGACCTGTGACGCTGAGTTTAATAGAGCCCAGACAGTTTGATTCTGACCCATATAGAAGATGTATGGCACAAGTCCTGGCTCTCATTCAGAGGAAAGAGACTCGGAAAGTATCTCATCTCACTCTTTTTTAATGTTTGATTCCTGCCAATGGACACATGGATGTGTTTAACACTTGCTGTTGTTTCGGATTAAGCCCGAAAGCATTACCCCTTTTTGTTAATTTGAAAACCGGAGCTGGGGAGACCACCGGCTTGTGGCCCCGGTTAAGCTTTGGGGTTTTTTTCTCTCTCTCTCTCTTCTTGTCGCTGTAAAATGTAAACCAGCCGTCTAAGAAACACAAGGAGCATTGCAATAAGCCATTAGAGCAGGGGGTTAAACATTTTGATTCCAGTCCAAGCTTACTGATATTTTCCATGATTTGAGAATGAACGGATGCACATTCTTTTGTTGCACTGTAATTATTTTCTGTGCCACAAAGCAGATGCCAAAATAATGCATGGTGGATGGTGTTGGTCTAACTATGGAGAGGCCGTTTGGCACTGTGTCTTACACGTTTCTCAATGAGAAGGTATAAGTATATGTTATCTTATAACAAGGCTGTTCTGGCCTTCTCCTTGTGTTTTTCCTACTGTTGTCTGGGGTTGATGACAGAAAGTCATTGATCTTCGTCAGTGTCTTCCCCACCACTGCTGGATTTATGGCTGTCTTTCCTTTCAAGCGAGTGACATATTGTATAAATCACAACACTGGTTTTCCATGAACCCTGTAGATCAGTCTGGACCTTATAAAATAAAGGCACTGGTCCACTACGAGGGCACAGCCTCAACACATGCTGACGAAAAGAAAGACTCAGAGGAGAGTAAAGCAGAACTTGGCAGTTTTGGTTGCAGGTGATAAAAGTTTAATAGTTTGTTTTGGAGCAGCTCAGAGTGTCTGACGGGTGTACACCTCTCCCCTCTGACCTTTGAAGCGCTCCTGAAACGAGCCAGAGTGTGAGTCGACCTCTTGACCCTTACAAATCCACCGGCACTGCCTGCTCACGTCCTCTCCACGTGCCGCCCCCACCACCCATTTTACAGCAAGGCTTTATGGTTTATGGCCAAGTAAATGTAGAGACTTGATGTTAATGAGAGCTCCCAAACTCAATTACCTTACAGCGGCTAACACTGGCGGCTAACGCCACAGCTTCTGTTCCTACAGGCACTGCAGCCACATTACAAGAGACAAATTTAATAAGACACAGTAAACCTCTGCTGAATGTCAGTTAAGTGTCTGAGTTTAGTGCTGCAGCACTACAGGTTGTGTATTTTATAGCGCTATTACACAATAATATATACAAGGGTTGGCATGGCCCAGCGCGCTATGTTTCAGACTTCCAGCGATGTTAATAAGGGGCTCAGTTCAGATGGTTTCTGCCTCAACAGTGAGTCAGACAGTCTGGGTTTGAGGTAATCACTCTTTCTCCTCCTCTCTCTCAGACACCAGTCGGGCCAAGAAGAACCAGGAAAGCGACGGCGTGGAGTACCACTTCATCTCCAAAAATCTTTTTGAGACGGACATCCACAACAACAAGTAGGCACAACTGTGATGGGTATAAGTAGAGAAGCAAACAGAACCAACGCACTGTACAAAGATTCAGCAGACAGACTACAGACAGTAATGATAACAATACTTACAACTTTAAAAGCCTGAAAACTGCATGTGTTGCACTTTGTGAACAATAAATTTCCATTGTAGACTGGGGGCACACAGCAAAGTTTAAACAAGTCAAAAGAAGGTCACACAACTCCTCTTCCATGTGCTGTGGTTATTCCTCCACTCTGCAAATATGTCCATTTCACCAAGTATCTTCTGTCTCTTTCCAAAATAAATTATCTTATTTCAAGATTTTTCTATTCTAAAATGTAATGTGAATTGTCACAGGTTGGTAATCATGCAAAATACTACACTGAATATCATATGTTTTAAGAAAGCAAGTTGATAGAAATTACTTGGCAAGATGACCTCATGACCTCCTTGATCCCAGTTAATCTTAATTACTGATAATTTATCAATAGTGGGACTTTTACTATTTCACACAATGGGGTTAAAAAGTCAAAATATTTTAAGACTAAAGTTTTTACAAGAAAAAAAAAAGGATATTATAAGAATAAAGACATGATGAATGATGTAGGATGAAAAAAGAGGGGTTTATTTCTCAAGAATAAAGTGTTGTACATTAATCTTTTCTTTATGCCATGAATGTGTTCTGATCTCTTCACTCTTTGGCTCAGATGTCGCCTAACAAACCTCCAACAGGTGTTCCAGCAAATCCGTCTGTTTATGGACTCACTATGTAACTGGGTTCACTTCATTTTCAGTGTCTTAAAATCTATGATAATAAGTTGCCTGTTGTTGGAATCTATAACGTAAGGTTACCCACATTCCATCCACCCCCACCTCTCTAACCTAACTACAATGGAGGAGACATCCCATAATATTACAACTGAGGAATATAGTCTTTTGGCATTTCAAAGTCTAATGAAAAACCCTGTTTAGAATGTGTGATATCTGAGACCCCTCACCCTAATGAAAACAACAGAATCCCTCTCTATCTGTGCTCTGAACCACAAGAGGCGGTGCAGCAGTGAGGACAGCAGTCTGACTGGTCCAGTACTTGCTGCCACTGTTCAGACACAGCCTCCCTGCTGTCGTCTGTGTGTCTCTGTAACCGAGTGTGAGCTGGTGTTGACAGGGCCCGGCCCTGTGTTGGTAACAGATCTCCAGACGCTGGCCCCAAGGTCTCCTGTCTCTGCTTCCTCCTCTCCTCAGGCGCTCTCTCTGACTCCAGCCACACCACGGCCCGCCTTGACATTTGTGGCCAACAAATTGAAATGCAAGTTGTAATAGTCACAAGAATGATTGATGCCTTTCTGCCGGTCTCACACGAGCTAAAGGGGGAAAAAAGATATACTGTAGGGTGCATATGCACAACATTTATGCACGGCAAACACACACACACACATACATGCTGCATATGACATACTGTCAAAGGAAGTCTGTGCTGGTGGGTGCATACTGAGTGTCAGAGCATGCAGAGAGGAGAAGGGAAAGGGGGGCTGTATATTTAGGCCATGTTGCGGTGTAGGTCGAGGCATGCAATGTTTTTCAGGGAGTCGGAGGGGTGAGTGACAGGGCTGTGATGTGGGGTGGATGCGTGGGACACTCCACACTGAAATTACAAGGCAGCAGAGTAGACGAGGGGTGAGATGAACTTGTTTGCGTTATGCCTCATTGCATGCAGCAGAAACAATGCGCTGTGTGCGTAAATAAAAGGTCTCTGAATTGGGGCCACAACAACGTGTGTTTAGCCTGAACAACTTTCCCAAGGGAAGCCCTGTTCTGTGTCAAAATGGCAACAATCCATACTCTCAGTATAGCAAAACCTCCACTGGCATGCTTTACTGTAATCTATATACCTTCTCCTCTGAGGACAAACAGCACAGAATACTGCAAGGTGTGAGTTTTTAAACACAGGCTACTGTAAGCTCTTAAATGAATTTCCCATAACGGAACATGAGGTTTGTTGAGATTTAAGTACACGAAGCTGAGCAAAACTTTCTTACATGAGCAATTACCATAAAACTTTCTTTTTACATGGCATTGGTCACACTGAGGCAGTCATTCTGTCCGACACTCGTCATGAGCAGACTGCAAGCATACCACGCCGTCCTATTAGCTTCAAATTCTTTCCACGTCGTTACTCTGCTCGCTGCCTTTTTTCCTCCTTGTTTTCAGCTAAAAATACACTGGTGGTTTTCTTTTTTTTCTTTCGTGACATCTGATTGGTGTGAAAGGGGGAAGATTATCTGGTGGAAAAGAGTTTGCTTGCTTGTACCCATGCAGTTGCTTACTGGACTGAAATCCTGGTGGATTGAAGGAGCTTTGTGGTCTTTCTGGAACAAACAGGTGTTAGTGATTGAAAGGTTAGCATAGGAGATTATATAAAAACATGCTGAGCCAAAGTGTCTGGTTTTTAAGTTCTGCTAGAGAATGCTATCTTCTGATCTGTCAGCGGTTGAAAGAGTAATCCTCCTGTCTCTGTGGATTTGTAGGTTTTTATATATCATTATTTCTAAAATAAATCTCAGGAGTGTGCTGACACAGTCGACCAGATTAGGACAGGATTCTAATGTTACTCCCAAGGGACATTAGTGTGCATTAGACACTAAGCACTGCACAAAAATGATGAAAAAATGTGTTTTCTTGCTTAACAACACTTCTCTCTCACCAATCTCTTTCCATCTCACCTCTCAGGTTCATCGAATACGGCGAGTACAAAGGGAATTACTACGGGACAAGCTTAGACTCGATACGCTCCGTCCTCTCCAAGAACAAAGTGTGCCTATTGGATGTCCAGCCTCATGTGAGTGACACAAACCCTTCCTCTGGATCCCTCACTTTGCATCTCATTATTCCATCATCCCTCACTTCCCTATATTTTTAGCCCTTTGGCACCTCTGCCCCCACCTATCTCAGAAGCAGATCTTTCTTCTCTGGCTTTTTCCCGAGGCCTTGGCTGCTTACCGGGTTACCAAAAGCAGGTTTTTAAAGGGGGCATTTTGAGGGAGCAATTACCACTAATTTCCTCTATTTGAAGATTTCCTCTTTGGCTTATGTGTCGTGGGTGGTGGTGATCAGACCCTACACAAATGGCCAGCTTGTCGCTGAGCCCCAGCAAACCCCTGAGCACAATTCCCATCAATCCAGGGCCAGGCCCGTATCGTCCAGCTCCTGCCCCACCAGCTCCTCTCTGTTTGTTTTTGCTCAGTGGATAATGACACACAGGCACAAATACACCATTATATAGATTAGCCTGGCATGTTCTCAAACCTCCATGGCCTGAGCTGCAATGAAAGTCAGCCCAGAGCCCTCAGCTACAGAGTGTGAGAAAACGTCTATGGAAGCTTACGTGGGTGTATGTACATTTACTTATGTGCTTTTTTGTTTTTTGGCATGCTTTTGTGGTGTGGTGGGATAAGCCAGTAGTTGTTCCCCCTACCTTTACCATGAGCCCATTCTCCAAACTGACTCATGGATCACATCAGTGGTAGTGTCAAAGCATGTCATTGCTTATTGCTCCCATCTTAACTTACAGAGCAACTGATGACAGAGGCTACGATGAACACCTCCCAGTGGTTCCTCTCCTGTCCCTCCCTTAGGTTTTTATCTACCTTCCTATCAGTTGTGGGTTTTGATCCACTGCCAATTAGCACAGTGAGAAGCCCTGATCGTGGTGCCAGAGCCAGAAGGGGGCCTAAAGCTTGACGCCACCACTAACCAAATCTGACGTCTCTTACCTCTGGAGGACCAGGTTCATGGTGTTTTTTCATGCAGTTGTCACCAGAAAGAGACAAGAAGGGCAGACAGATGTGGACAGAAATGTATCTTCCACTATCTTCTAAAACTGTCACATACACTATACAGGCACAGGCCTGTTATTTGTTCCATCCACCCATACATTATACCAGGGGCTCCCAACCTTTTTGGGTTGTGACCAGTTAAAATGCAGCAACCCATTGTCACGAGATGTGACCAGTTAGAATAGTTTTTGCTCCTAGGTTCAATTTATTGCTTATTTTTTCGACCAACAGTTCAAAATAAAAGTATATTCAATTTACAATAAGATCAAATAGAGGGAAAACAGCAAGTGTTCACATTTGAGATACTGGAACCAGAAAATTATCTAAAGGTTGTCACTTAATTTTGAATCAATCACATAATTGACTATAATCTTTGGTTCCTTCATTTAATGACTGACTGACATTTGGGGAGTCTCCAGTCCATCCAGCTGGGAATCCCTGCATTAAGTACACCACACCATCTCCTCATTTTATACACCTCATGATTATGAAATTGATAAATGTACATTGAATAACTTTTACATTCTTTTTTATCACTGTCCTCCCCTCCTTGTTGCTAGATGATAACGCCTCGCACTCTTCCTCAGCTTTTACATTCACATTTGTTCTCTCTTGTCTCTGTTTAGACGATAAAGCACCTGCGGACGGCAGAGTTTAAACCCTTTGTAGTGTTTGTGAAGCCTCCGACAGTTGAGAGATTGAGAGAGACCAGGAAGAACGCCAAGATCATATCAGGCAAAGACGACAAGGGATCCGCCAAGTCATTCACGGTAAGATAATGTCTAGAGAGGAGAACGTTTACTTCTCGCACAGAATCACATTGATCAACATAATATGTTGTTTACAGTGATTTAAAGTGCTTGAAGCACCAGATGGGTCAGGTTTGCTTTGCTATGCTATTCAGATTAGATTAAGTTAGATGAATGTTTAATGAACCCTTTGAGGAAATTACAGCAGAAAATAACAGGATACAGTGAATAAGGGGTATATTAAGTAAGGATAAAAAGGATTATTGAACATATAGCCAAAGACAAAAGGCTTCCACACATAATGAAATACAGTTTATTTATTAAGTGTCTACTATCACAAACTGTAAACATGCCATAATCTTTTTACATTGCAAGAAAGTAATGGCTCTCAGGATGTAGCTGGTGAACACATTTGGATGAGAGTGTTATACTGTAGAAACACATGGCTTTACACCTAACAGATTAGCAGCACAAGAAATAACAGAAACACTATCTGGACCCTGTGCGTACATTATGTGTGTATGTGTGTGTGTGTGTGTGTGTGAGTGAGTGTGAGAGTGAGTGATGAGGTCATCCTTTACACACCTTTATCCCAGCCCAGCAGGGACGCAGATGAAACCAATTAGCCAGTGCTCTGTGCTGCTGTGAAGCTGATGGGTAGGGAAGAGGAGCAGGGCGGGGGGGCGACTGAAGGTGGATGATGGTTTTACCAGACCCATCGGGCCCAGCGCTTGCTTGCTCACTCGCTTGCTCGCGTGTCTGGATCACTACGGGCAACATTAAGGCTGAAATCCTGGTCAGTGACACACCGGGGATGGCCTGATGTGATGCCAAGGGGTGAGAAACATGAGGAGAGAGGGAAGCTGAGAAAGAAAGACATAGCTGTCAAAGAGATGGAGACTGACTGACCACAGGCCTGTGCTGAAGTTCAGAGGAGTGAAGTAAGGGAACAGCGGAGGAGGTGGACTGTGATTTGCAGGTGCAGCAGGATGGGCAAAGTGTAAAAAAATTGACATTTATCAACAATAATCCCCACCTCCAACTCACTTGCTTTTCCTTGTCCTTCACCCGCTTTACCCCTAAGCAGAGCTCAGTTAGCCAAATGTTTCCACATCCATAGTGATTAATTCAGTGTCTTAGTCAATTTGAATTACAAACCCTAAGTGGGCAAAAAAACTTCAGTTATCATGAAATATTGGAAAATATGAGAATAGGTTGCCACAGCAGAAATAACATTTAAACTTGTAAAACTAAGTTTTACTGTTTAACAAATTTTTCTTCACTGTCAGGATGGTAACCATCTTAAAGACCCCCCCAAAAAAACCTCTTGAAAAGCTTTACATCTTCAGTGACCTCATGCTGCACAAAAGGTCTCAGCTATTAACGTCACCACAAATTTTTGAACTTTCCTTTCACACCGTGCTTCGAGCTGGAGGTAGCCACTGGAGACTTTTTCTATGATAAGCAGTAAATCCCTCACAAGGGGCATGATGGGATGCCCTGTCATGAAAGACAGAAAGGCAGTGAGCAAGGCAAAGTTCAAATAAGTGCACTCCAACTAGGAAGAGACTGAAAACATTGGCAGATAACTAGTGACACCTGAGACTAGTTTACAGTGCAGTTTGTTTACTCCTGGAATAACAATAAGACGCAGCTCTGGCACAGATTGATGCAAGAACAGTGAAAGCAACAGGAAACTGTATTTGGATTGACAGTCAGAATTGATTCAAATTTTACCTGGTCCATAATGGGGTTGACTTGGAGAGACCTAAATGGAGAGAGAGCAGCAGAAAGACCAGCAGCAGCATGATATACCATCACTTAACAAGCTGCAGCAGTTGATGAGAGCAACAACATGTCAATATGTCATTTTTCTTAACCTTCACAGTTCACACACTAGACACACTGACTGTAAAACTGGATTTAGATCATTTTAATTTATTTCACTATCTTATTATTACAGATAGTAAGTTATCTAAACTTATATTGGTGAGTCAGTATGACACAGCTCTGCTGATTCTCAGACACACCAATGTGCTGTCACATATAAAGTACAGTACAGCGTGCAGCTAGGTCACAGCTGAAGGTCAGCTGAGGCTCCGAGCATCCCGTAGATATTTTACCTCGCTGTCAAACTTTTAAAACCTTGAGACAGACACAAAGTCAGCTTGCATTATTCTCGTGGTGAAATATTATTTTGCCTCCGTCTGCTCCTCGTTTCACAGCAGGGTTCCAGAGAACAATGAGCTTTAGTTGTCAGAAACAGGGTGATTGCTAACAATCCGTTGCAGTTGCTTTTATTACTGACTGTCCCTTTATTAGCTTCTGCTGTTCTCTCAAGTAATACAAATACACCTCTATAAAACTGTATGACAGGGAGGCATATTTCAGCCAGGTAACAAACCAGGTTCTGTGTAAAGGTTCATGTACACTGACAGGGCCTAAGCCACAACAGATTTGCTATTAAAGGCTCTGCAAAAGAAGCTGTTGTTGGGTGAGTCGTCTCAGACATAGTCTATCCACCGCCAGCTGTATTTCTGTCAGAGAGACAGGTCTGCTTTAATGATAAAGGCTGAGGAACAGTCGTCTCATTGTTTCAGCAGAGCAGGCTGACTTTAGCCCCATTGTTTGAGCTGGAGACCATTCAGAGGAGGTTTTCAAAAAAAAAGTGATGTAGAAACAAGCAAAAACAGGCTGATGAAATTCATATATTAGGTCAGTAATGGGCTGCAAATGTCACATTATGAAAAATTACCACAATCATTTAAAACTGATTTGTAAAGATCAGTTTGGATTTCGACACTTATTTAAATAGAGAATACAGGTGTGTTTTATTGGCATCAATAAATCAGATTTCACGCTGAGGACATGGTGTGTGTGTGTGGTGTTTTAAAAGATGATACCTGATGCTGCTTTGTGCCACTGAAGTGTTGAAAAGGTTTATAGTCCCATAAGGGGATTTTTCCTTTTTAGACAGAATTTACACAAAAACAGTCTCAGTAAAATCACAAATCTAATAAATACAATAAGGAACAGTAAAAAATACAAGCCATAAAAACATTATATCGATTAAAACCTGTAGCAAGAAGAAACATCAGTGGTAAAACCAAACTGAGAGTCGATAGCCTCATATTGTGCAATGAAAACAGCCATTTATCTGTGCTAGAACAAAGTACTTAAACAGGCACAAGACACTACATCATTTCATGTGGAAATTAAGCAATCTAATGGCAGTGGGGATAAATGAGTCCCCGGTGCTTTTCTTCTCGAGTTTGGCCCTCCAGAAGTGGCATCAGCTCAAACTGCCCTCTGAGGAGAGCGATCCAGCACGGATCACTGGATGCCAAAGAATATCCACTCACTCCTACTTGCCCAGCTTTCCATTTGCCTCTTTTACCTTCATTATATTCATCTTTCTGCCCTTTTTATTTCATCCTACATCTATCTTGTTATTCTTTTTTTCACTTAGTTTTCTGATTCTCTTTCCATCTCTCTACCCAGCTCGCTGTCCCCTAAGCAGCTTCCTGCTGTGATTAATGTTCTTTTACCTGGAATGGCCTAACTAGAGACAGACTCAGAGACTCGCTGGTGGACATGGAAACATCACACACACAAAGCAGTGCACAGTCTTCCAGGTTTATTTAGTTGCCAGGACAGGTCAGAGGGGTTGTCTTGCTGGCGCTGGACACAGTGGTCATCTGTAAGTCCTGGTCCAACAGTGGAAGTCCTGCAGGGGCTTTGGTCCAGATGACAGAGAATATAGTCCCACAGTGGAACAGTTTCCTCCACAAGCCAACAAACCTTCTGCCTTCCCTGAGCCGTCTTTGAGTCTCAGTCTGTTCTCTTCCTGTCATCCTCCGAGACACAGGCTGATAAAACCATCTCATGTTGCTAACAAAAGACAACCGAGCGTGAGATGGCATGGTTGGTTTCTGCAAGGTAGATACACGCTAGACAGCCGGGCAAAAAAAGCAGACAGGGCTTTTGCTAAGTGTCACAGGGAATGAGTTTTTATATTTAGCTGCGCAGCTAATCCATTATGAAGCGGAAAACCACCAGAAACATTGTGAAGTAACTCCTGGCTGGAAGGATCGTCTCTAAAAACTGAGCCGTTTAGGAGTTTTCAGCTTTAACAGGGTGTGTTTATGTGCGTACACATCATGCGCACACACTCAGCTCCGTCCTGCATGTTTGTGGGTGCGGGAGCATGTGTGTGTTTGAGTTTCTGTGCATGAATGTGCATCTGTGTGTATTTATAATTGTGTGTTTGGCAGAGGGATTCATATAAAACCATATCTGTCCAGAAATCTAAAGTTGAGTGTTCCCAGTAAAAGCATAAGGCTAAATCAGTGCAGCCACTTTAGCCGTGCTGCTGCGCTGAGGGCAGGATCGGCCAGGGCCCACACAGCTGAAACCAGAAAGCCTCAGAGGGACCACCACGGAGAGATACCTGGGCTCTTTCAGAATACTCTATCTATGAATACAGGAGCCCCAGATAGGCAATGTTTACTCCCAACCTGATAAAAATATGTTATTTGGCTATCCCTCACAGTTAACACGTGGTTTTATTCTTTACACTGGACATCTGATTTGCATATTGAGTTGGAAAAGCCTCCATGTCAGCATGCAAAGATCTTATTCAGCTCTTGTCCTCATGCTCTTTTAGCTCATGGATTAACCCACTGGAATAACAATCTGTCTTGACATTAGCCTATACACAAACCCAAAGATTCAACACAACAACCTGTATAATATTAAAAATCAGACATGTCTAATGCAAAGTATTTCTGATTTCTCCGACTTTAAAAGTTGTCTAATGCGTTCTTAGCCTGAGCACATGAACTGAAAAAAAACAAATACACTGTAGATGTGATAGCCTTGTTGACTCCTTCTAGCTATCTTTGTATCCATACTGTGTAGCCATTGTTTGGCAAGACACAAATAAAGGTAAGGTTACGTAACCCTTCAATATAACTGTCCCTCACTCTGTCCCAAAAAAGGATGTCATTTCATCCAGTCCTGATGTGCGAAATAAATAAATATTAAGCAAAGTAATCACAGACTGTAAACACTGAATGAAAGAGATGCTGTAGTTTGTTAGAATAACAACTTCTTCATTTCAAAACACAGTACTGCACTGTTGCCATTGGCAACTGTGCACAGGACAGGAAACACAGGCTTGAATTTGTCCGTTATAGCAGCCTCAGGAGAAGTGAGTGGAAGATGTAGCATAGATTCATCCGACGACATTGTACTGTAATTATAGATGTGGTCTTATGTCTTGGCTGTAAGGTTCCAAGCCGAGTCCCAAGTCCGAGTCCTGAACTTTATGTATCAAGTCCCACACTAGCCATTATGGGCCATTCACCAAGTGCCAGTTTAAAGTTTCCCTTGTAAATTAATTAATCAGAAATAATATCTGCGTTTTAAAATAAACACAAATTATGATTGCTGATCGTTTCTGATCCATGTTTTTACATCTGAAAATTTTTTTTTACATTTTGTCTGTCTGCTGGTCGGCACTGTCAAACACACCTTTCCCCCCTGCTAGTGCTATATCATTGGCCAATGTCAGGCTTCAAAGTAATGTGTGTTCATTGTCAGGAGAATCTCAGGTCAGTCAGAGCACATTTAGCTTAGAGAAATCTTTGCACACCTAAAGCTCAGTTTGTGTGGATAGGGCAGGCTGTGCAGCAGCACTGTCCCCAGGCTGTCATTTCCCCATCATACATATAAAATCCAGACTAGCAATAATGTATGTTTTACATGTCTATCTTCTGTAAATTATGGTTATGTTTTATCCTCTGCTTATTTTGAGGATATTTTATTTTCTTTGTGAATTGGATAACTGTGTGTACTCCGTGAAGGAAATGATGAAAATTCCTTGAGGTCAGATTGTTGTATAGAGAGGTTTTAGTGCGTGGTCAGTGCCAGGGTTATGTGTGGGTACCATGTCTCTGGGAGGTTATAACGGGCTCCGTACGGGCCACTTTATGTTTATTTGCGTGTTCAAGGCCGTGTAATTTGTGTTTACAATATGTGAATTATCTCTCCTCTTGTTTACTGTGGCTGGTGTTTTCTCCTCGTAGCAGAAGGGCAGCCTGAAGTGAACTGCTTTTCATGGTTTGTGTCTCTTTTTCACCTCCATCGTTTTCTCTCCTCTCTGTTCTCACATGCAGGAGGACGACTTTCAGGAGATGGTGAAAACTGCCCAGTCGATGGAGACTCAGTACGGTCATCTGTTTGAGAAGGTCATCGTGAACGATGACCTCTCGGCGGCCTTCAGTGAGCTGCGGTTGGCACTAAAGAAAGTGGAGACTGAGACTCACTGGGTTCCAGTCAGCTGGACTCACTCCTGAGACCCACACTTACTGTAAAAGGAAAAAAGGGAAGGGCTTTGACAAAAATATGCAGGTTTTTTATCTTTTTTATATCTGCTGCGGCTGGTGTTGGGGGGATAACGGGAATAAAACAAGACAGCGCCAGACTGCTGTGTCGCCATACCTGAGGTGCACAGAGCTAAAAATAAGCTTTTGCCTGGGATCAGGTCGGATTTAGACCTCAGCTGCGGTCTGGATGTGAATCTCCAGGTCTGACCAGATCTGACAGGGTTGAGGCTTAGGGCGTCCGTCCAGAATATGGGCCTTGGACACTGAACCGGGTCTCAGTCTGGGTCACACAACCATGGCCACGAGTTGGAGCTCTTTAGTCCAAACCAGAATGTGGAACGAGCCTGGACCATCATAGCACCAGCAGTCCTGCCAGCACATCAGCAACCTTGCCAACCAGGACTCCTTTAGTGTGTTTATAACATTAGACCATTAGAAACCAAAGGGATTGACATATTTCTTCTTGGTTGGCAACTTACATGTATAAGTTGTCCACCAACTTCTGTAAGAGAACAGAACCTCTGAGGGGGAAATGGGTGAAAGGAAAAACATACTTGCCTTCTGTCTTACTTCTTCTGTGCTTCTAAAATGCTTCCATGACTGTTACCCCAAACAAAACATTGTCAGGTACACTCTCAAGAAAGGGCAATAAGTGTAATTTTATTTAAGAGAAATTAATATATTTTCTAAAATGTTCCATTTTTGTTTTTGTTTTTTGGCATATCTTTTATATACATATCTTGACTCTTAGAGAAACCCACTCTTAACTGTAGCCTCCTCTCTGACAGCTTTTTACGCCAGAGACATCTCCTCTTTCAGTCAAGTGTTTTGATTTCATCACCCTAGTCTAGTTTTCCCCCTACAAAGCACATAAAGAGCTATTTTATTTAGGTGTTATATATTCCATTTAGGAGCATTTTGAAAAGCCACCCTTCATATGAAGGTGCCCAGCATAACAGCTTTGCCATTTAAAGTCCCAGAACTGGACACTCTTGGCCGTCTGCTAGAAGAAAATGTTCACAATTCTGTTTTATTAGGGTGGAGGCTCTATTTTTATTCACATAAAAATGGCTTCAGCAAGGCTGCTAATAGTGGGTCCATAGCACACTTCCAGGATTTTAATTTAGAGAAATGCTAAGTAGCCGCTCCTGACTTTATGAGCATTAGAAGTTTATTGCTAATTTGAGTCTCCCATTCCCAGTCTAACTTACTCGTTTTTTACTCTGTACTTTTCCTTTTTAAGCTTCTATCATAGCATTATTTAACTCTAAATTCTGGGAGACTGATTTTAAAAGCAGCTAGTTATTAATCATGGCTCTATCATTGTCATTAACATTATTACAGCCCTTGTAGATCAGTGGTTCTTTGCTGCTAATGTAGTGAAAGCCTGTTGAAGAGAGTTATTTTACAGATTTAAAATGCAACATTTTGGGAAGTATGTGTCTATACATACATTGAGTATGGAGCTGTAAAGCCATGTGGTGACTAGCTTAGCTTTGCATGACTGGAAACGGGGGGAAACAGCTAGTCTGGCTCTTCAAAGGTACATCTAAAGTTATGATTTTATGAACTTGTTTCTGTTTATGAAAAAGACACATGTTCATTTGGGAGCTTTAGAGAGCTTGTAGAAATATTTTTAAACCTTCCCACTCCTTCCAATCTTTACACTAAACTAAGCTAATTACCTCCTGGCTCTAGCTCCATACTTAACATAGAGGTATGAGAGTAAACATTCTTCTTTTCACTTTGAAAAATTGACTACTTTACTGGCTGATATGTCCAGCTCAAGTTACTTTTGCCCAAATTCATCATCATGTGCATTTATGTTATCTTTTACCACAGAATATTCCATTTATAAATTTGATTTCTGTCCACTTTTTAAAAAGGGTTATGAGAGTTTATGCTGTTCAGTAATGATAACACACTTTTCAAAGGGACTTTAACACCCCTCACCCCTTTATTTAGCTCCTTGGTTTTGTTATCATCACATTAAGTTCCCTTTTTACATGTTTTTTTTTTACTTGTTGATCTCCTCATATCTGACCCCCCAGCCATCCATCTTGTTGATTCAAATCAGATTTGTACAGTCTCCAGAAAATATTTGTAATTTCTTGCTGTAAATGAAATGCTGTTTATGAGGCAAGGCGTATGAATTTACATTATTCTTGATAACTGCTACATTTTATATTAAAGGAAATCCAACTAAACGTGTATTTCCAAGGCATACATTTTATTTCATTCATGGCTTTAACAGGGCAAAGAGCAGTCACCAGTGATGTGTGAGATGGAATGGCATGAGAGGAATACCTACCCCGTTTTTCTGGGACTTGTGCCCCCAAGTGCCATTCACATCTATCTTTGTTCAGTTTAGAGAAAAATTTTCCAGCAACATCTTTCAGCTGCTCCACAGAAGTTCACTCCAAAGTGTCCAGTTGTATAAACAGAGCTGACACCTTTCATCTTGTAAATGACAGCACTTGGGAGTGTTAAGTATAAGTTGCTGGCTGTTTTTCTCACCTATGGACCATTACAGCTGAATTTGGTTTTGACTGTATCAGAGTATTTTGCCCCACAATGCAATAGCATGAATTAATGAAATGACAAATTGTTATTTGGTTCCGTGTGGCCCAGTTGGCCTGTGCCTCTACGATCTGACCCATTAAATAAAGATGGAAAGTCAGAAAAACATCCTTAAGAACTGTATTCATGAAAAAAATAACTCTTAGTCTGTCAAAATAGATTTTCAAACAACATTTACCACGCATTTTAAATAAACTTCTTGAAAACTGGTAAAAGAAAATGCTAACTAAGAGAAGTTTAAAAGCAGTTTTAGTTGTTATCTGCACATTTAGGTGGAGGATAAGCTCCTAAAATAGACATTAAAGATTTGTTGGGTTAAAATTGAAGCAAAGGCCCCAAATGCAGTGACTGCTGAAATCACCAGAGCGGTGCAGCCCAATTAAACCCCAGTGTCCTGCTACAGCTGTGCGCCAAATTACAAACTCAGATGTCACTGGACCTTTGAAACAGTGGTTCTGTGAACAGGTGGGGTCAGAGGGGGTGGTAGTAAAAGTGGGCTCTTGAGAAGTCCAGCCTCCAACCAGCAACACACCATGAGGATTCGGCAGGCCTCCACTTGATGAGGTTCCAAAAAAATCCCCCACCGATCCAAATCAGGTCACCTAACCTTCATGTTTCCTCTTTTCCACAGTGCTCACTTTGATGGCTGTGTGGAGCGGGGGGGGGGTACAGCCAAGGCGGATGCAGTGAGGTGGAGGAGGAGGTGGCAGAGAAGGTCAGGAGGAGGATGACGGCACTCTCTCAGGCCGAAGGGAGGCACGATCTATTCCATGTCCCATGTCCTTGTCCCACTCCGTCATTCTTCCTTATTAGGATAACAGAGAAATGGGGAAGACTCAAAGGCTCCTAGCTTTACGGGAGCAGGGCACCGGCCCATTGTGCCCTCTGAGCTAAGGCAGGCTGAGTGAGTGAGCAAGGGTTTCCGCTTCCAACAGCCATCAAGCTCAATGGTCCATGTTTAACACAAGACAAACGGCACCCTGCACTGCCCAGTGTTTGGACAGTGACATACTCTAGGTTCTAAGTGAGTGTGAATGGACCCCATTTCCTCTCACATTGTAATAGAAAAGGTAGCACTCAGGCCCTTTTTACCAATGTTCTCATGGATAAAGATGGACTGACCTCAGACTTGAAGGAGCCAACAGCTGCTGCCACCTTTTCCATCTTCAGTTTCACTCCACAGTTCTATCCATTATACTCCAGGTCATGTCTTTGTTAACCTACTATCTCATCCACTGTCAGTTTTTTCCATGTGTTTATTGGACTCTGCCTGTCTTGAGGTGTGAAAGGTGTTGAGCTTTGTTTTGATAGCACTCCATTTGCCTTGCAAGTGCATGATACTCCCTGGACTCCCGGGATCTTTCTGTGACGAACGACCAGCCCCTGATGCAGTGTCACTGAAGCTAGTGACGGACATACCGTTTTGCTTCTTGGGTTTTTGACGTGTCATCAGCCTGCGCCTTCAGGAGGATCCCACGGCATTGTTAGAGTAATGAGTGTTGCATTAGCCCAAATGCTGCTCAACTGAGGAGGACAGAAACATGTGTTCACAGATTAAATTTCCCCTGACATGGATAACGAAGGGCCAGGGATCAGCCACATATGTGAAGGTACTTTAGATGAGTGATGATGTCATACTGAAAAATCCTATCTGTGTACATTTGGGTTGGTGTATATGATGAAAAAACAGCGGTAAATGGCATTGCCCTACAGTGAGTAGTAGCAAAGAAAGAAACACTTTCAATAAATCTTCATATAGTTCAATAAAAGTCTGGCTGCAGCCCCTGACTGATTTAAGATAACAAATCTCCCTCTTCCTCTTTATTCATCTTTCTCCATCATCCCTTGAGTGAGTTGCCGTGTGAGTGAAGGCCAGGTGATGGCTTCCCCAGCTCAGACATGAACACTGGCGTTCACCAAATCAAAGTCCTGTTCTCCGTCTAGTCCCCTCTTGGTCTGACAACTGTAATAGTTTAACAGAACACGTTAGGAATCTGAGGATTTATAGTGAGTAAAGTTCAGCTTTTATCTCAGGTTCTGGAGATTAATGTTGCCCCTGTTGCACTGCAGTACGGTCTCATGAATTGCTCTCTTTCTTGCCCTTGTGAAGTATTTTTCATGTTCATAAATCCATGCATTAACTGAACCCATTGTTTAGGAGATGAGGGCCAGAGCCAGACATGCAGGGCAGAAGCGGGCTGAGCAGACGAACAGAAGGAATTAAGCTGTGGAAAAGTCAGAAAGCCCGTCCTGCCCCGAGCCCAGCGACATGTCATAGTGGGTTCCTACAACGTCCCCTGACGCATTTCGGAAACCATTAAAGCTAAATGTCTCTGTCTCGCGTTACAATATACGCTGCAATCATTTTGATTTACTACGTTAAAATTACAGCGTCAGGGCCAATATCCTGAACAGGGCTCAATGTGATAAGTCTTGCCTTTGTAACATGACAAATTGTACATCATGACCATCAGAAGTGGGTAGGCAGGGTAAGAAGGAGAGAGACCTAGACTCCTGCTGAGTTTCCTCATCTCTTTCTTGAATGAGCCTTTCTTTCAGAGTCTCTCGCTTCTCTTTCTCCAGCGTTCCGCTATCCTGCCTTTGCCCAGCCTTTCATGTGGTGATTCAGTCCATCACCATGGCTTTACCTGTAGGAGCCAGCCAGCGATGCCGCTCTGTTTTCCTCATCCTGGGGTAAATGCCCTTGACCATAGGGAGACTGTACTTTAGACTAATGGGGCTTCAGGCCAGGAGCTTCCGCCCACCCTGTCTCCTCAGCCTAATTAGCCTCACCATTACCTCATGTCTGTAAGCAAAGGTCTTCAGGGCATGTTACCTTGAGCTGTATTTCTCAATTACAGGACTTGAGGAACTGGAGGGTGGGGAGTGAGAAGAGAACAGGGGATGCCCTTCATTCCTCCCCAGCCTGAGAACACCTTTTCACCCTGATGAGAATGTGTGGAAATCATAACAACACGTTCGGTCTAATAGCCGTAGCACTGTTGGTCATTAATGCAGGGTGGCGTATTTATACACTGCCTGCCGGGGCTGCGCAGGTTAACTCAACTCTGTGTGTACATTTGTAAATGAGTCCAAGGGGTAAAAGTTCATCTGGAGGGTCCTCAGCACTGAAAATTCCTCTGACACATGTGGAGCTAAAGCAGGGTACAGGGGCCGAGGTTGCACAAAGGCATTGACTATGTTAGAGGAGTATGGAGCTGTCCACCTGTATTTTCTTAAACTTTGGCTACGGCCTTCCCCTGAGCCTCGTTGGCCTCTATCGGAGCAGTTTTAATTACACAGACTCTGAACTGTCATCTTTAAAGCTAGAGCACTCCTGAGGTCAGGACCTTCCTCATGTGTGCTACAAATTAGTCTCAAAACTGCCACGATTTCCCCTAGACAGAGCGAGTGAATACCGGAGAAAAGCAAAAAATATCACCTGCATTCCAAATGTGTCTGTTTTCATTGCAATGAAGCATTCTTTTAATAGTCTGTACTGTCCTGATAGGTTTCCAGCAGCACTGTCAGTTGAACAGGTTCGTGCAACTTTGTAAAATCCAATACATGCAAATGTAAGTAGCAAAACAGTGTTTCTCCATCTTCCAACCATACACCACTCAAATGGAATGTAGTAGAACGTCCAGCTGGGGTATGAGAGCCCAGCAGCAGTAGCCATGCTGACCCAGTGTAATGACGGTAAGTGGATTACAAGGAGGCCCTGGTCACTGGTCATTAATATTAAGTCCGCTAGAGTTACCTCCATGTGGCAGCAGCTACACCACAGGGACTGAGCCCAGGACCTCCAAGATACCTAAGAAGCTCATTGCTCTGCGCAGGGCCTCAGATGAGCTGACAGCCCTCTGACACTGAAAAGGGCCGCAGACAGATCATGAGACATGAGTGAGGACAAGTTTATGTTTTTGGCTGAATGGTTGCTGAATACAGCCCTACCTGTTAGACCTGAATCTCCCCACTGTCAGCTTCAGCTTAGTGGCATTTTAATGCTTTAGCACTAATGTAGCATTATGTACTAAATACATTTTTTTTTACAGCGAGTAATGATTAAAGATTAAAACTGCATTAAAAAGCAAACTAGCAATCTGCTGTTTCATTTTCAGCAAGACTTGATATTTGTATGAGGTACTCACAATAATGATCAAAAAATATTATTTATAAGAAGTAGCATCTTTTTCAGAAACTTCCTTCGAAGCACTTTCTGCCTCTTGTCCGAAATGACTCACCCAAAATAAATGGAGTGTATCTTCGTACCTTCAAGGGCTGTATGTATAGTATTGGTCTCAAAAGAAAGCTAAGACATGTGAGATTACTACAGAAGTGTCAGAGTCAGGATATGTGTTCCTGTGTCAGAGTGAATTCACCTGGATCCAGAAGGAAGCAAACCCAGAGATAGTATATCGTAGGAAGAGTGCATACTTCACTCTAAAAACCCCTTCATCGTTGTGTAAACAAACATGACCATTCGTTTCAAACTAACAGAGTCATAGGAGTAGACATTAGCAGCGTCTTTTTCGAGCTGGAATGTAACTTTTAACCACAAAACAGCAAAGGTAAGACATACTTTATGATTTTGTTTAGTTTTTTTTGCTACTCTTTGGCTGCTAGCTTAGCACCTAGCACAGTGATGAGACAGACATCATAGTAATCAGCAGAGTCTCTGTTTTCACGACACCTTGTTTGTGTGGTTTGCTTAAAGTGGTGAAATTAGCAGAAGCGCTAAAGTGGACATGCGCTGTTTTCGTGTTTTTGTTACATTCCCATTTAATTGCTCGGGGTTTGAATCGTGTTTCGTTTGGGTGGCAATGCTTGGTAGAGGCTGTCAGCTGAGTTTCCCTCCATCATTTTTGGTATGCTACATGCTGGGATTGGTGCTTCCTAGCGTGCGCATAGATCGTTTGTACCGCACGCATATCACGTAGCCCGCTGTACAGGTGGCTCTCGTTTTAAACAGGATAGCTGTGTCCGGCCAGTGTTTGTTCACGGCTGGCTAACATGTTAGCTTGCCAGCCACAGCAGTTCACCATATAGACCATAGACTAAGCTTCTAGCACCACCCTTTTCACAAGGACATGTAGATTAACTTCGCTGTGACACTTTCTGGTGTGACTGGGGCTTTACTCTGGCTAATCAACGCAACATGCTGAGCCACAAACCTCAAAACCAGAATAAAAGCAAAGAACCTGCAGCTGACAGTGTCAAGACGACTTAATGTGATCGTTCTATAGTTATCTGCATCTACATCAGATCTTATCACCTCTGCTTTATCCTACACTGATGGCTGCACATTAGTGATATTTTGTTTCTTATGATATATTCATGATTTTTTTTTATTCTCTCTCTAATATCTAGTCCTTTGTGCAGGTGTGCAGCCTTTATGACTTTTGCACAATAGCCTTGATTGCCAAATATAACATGAAATCCATATGTGGTCTTGACGGCTTAGAGAACATATGTGAGCTAATAGGAAGAAAATGTCGGATTCCCTATAGAAATGTAAAGACATAAGTTTGATTTCACTGTGGTTCCACAAGGACACATCATCACATTATGAATCTCTGCTTTTACAAAAACAGAGGTACACTTAACAAGCTGTGTAACAAGCGCTCATATGAAACCCTAGAGGTTGATAGAATGTATATCTTTTCACCAATGCAGGCTCCCGCTGCACGTAACGACCTTGTAACAGACACGTAGATTTCCCGTTGTTATTGCCATGTACTGGGAAACACGGTGACATGTTAGGAGCTCTTGGCATCTCTGTATCAACACTGTGAGGGTCTGACAGGGGCTCAACCCTGATCATGACAATCACAGATGTATTGCTCAGCTTGTTCCCGGACCCTAAAAGCTTAGGCCTGGCCCCTCAACCTACATGCTCCTCACACATCATGTTTTGACATATTGTCATCCTCTATAGGAGGGCTGGGAATGAGCATGGGGTGCCTGCAAACACACTGGGTGCTGTTTGTGTTTCTAATCAAGTACTCGTCTGATGACCTGCCTGGCCACCTCAGAGGTGTGATGGAAGCTCACGTGATCTAAGAGACGGATAAAAAACAAACTGAATCAAGGCGGAGAGAATGAAAGAGGACTAGATGAGAGTACAGGAGTGAGACTCTCTTCTTTGTAAAGGAAGAATAACAAGAAGCAGTGTGATTTTGTAATGGGTCATGTCCCTTTACGAGGTGATGTAATTTCCAATAAAGAGCCATAGGTCCAGTGAGGATGCCAGTATATTATGTGTTATGCAGACAGGAGACTGAGCTACCAGGTCTCGTCCAGACCAGACCTGGTGGACAGAGGACAGATCTGTGAAAAGGTCTGTTCCACATAACAAGTTAAACTGTCAAAGCAGTGGTGAGTCACATGAAAGAAACCATGTGGCAGGGCCCTAAGACAAACAAACCATAAAGCAGTTCACCTTTGCCAACTAATAACAGTTAGTTTTACACCAATGTGATGACTTTCGGAACTCTGAGGCGTTTTTGAGGAAATGCAGCCTGAGGTCAAAAAAAGAAATGGCTGAAAAGGGAGCATCTGACAAGCAAAGGCGTCAGGAAAAGAAAGAGATGCTTAGGGCCCTGTTAGTCAAAGGTGGGAAAACTGAAGGGAGTCCTTCCCAGCAGTCAGACGGAGCCTGCGTGTCATGTGTTAGCAGGTGTTGATGGCGGGGAGTGCTGTTGCAACAGCTAGGGGAGCAGTTGAGATTTTGGCTTTGGACAACAGGCCCTAATGAGTGATGCTCCACAGGGGCTGGTTTACAGCCAGCCAGAGGTTGAGAGAATGGAGCGCCCCTTTAACTGAAGCCATCTGAAAAGAGGAAATGCCCACGGTCCAAAGTCTGGCTGCCTGGCACTCTGACCGCTCCGCACCCCTCCAGAGAGACTCGCGCCGCGAGGCTGAACCCAACCCCCAGTCTGTGCAGCGGAGCAGCAGCGGAGCTCACACGCAGGCCGCAGACAGGCTGATTAGTCCTCGGAGCTTTGTGATTAGACTACATTGTTAGCATTGGAACAAGGCAGGCATTGACTGCTTGTTGAAAACTTGTAGAGGAACATACTGTATTTCCAAAATTCTTTAACTTCAAAGTGGTTGTGTTCAAAGTGGGATATTCCCTAAGTGCAGCTGCCCTTTTCTTTGAAAGGCTACTGTTTGGGAACAATAAGCAAGTGATAGAAATTACCTGATGCTCAATCTATTCCTGTTTGGTAATAGTTGTTCCTTCCTCTGCAGTGACTCCTTGAGGCTGTTGCTGCAGGTTTGAAAGGGGCTGTGTCAGCCAGACTGTTGAGTTTTACAAGGTTTTTAATGACCTCAAAAAACTTCATTATCTTGTCTTGGTAATCAAACCTTGGCAAGGGCTCAGGTGGAGCATGTGGACTTGCATTAGTCTATATTTGACTCTGTTAATTACACTTGAGCATCTCAGCGTTTTTAAAGTTGAATGCATCTTCTATTTTGTTTTTTGTTTGTTTGTTTTCATGTAAAACACTCCCCAGCAACGTGCTCCACACAAATAAAATGACAATATTTTGTGTCCATGGCCAAAGTTATCTGTCCAGAAAAGCCTCTTGGCTCAAACAAAGACTATTGACAGCCATCATTCATGTGTAATGATACTGCAGGCCACCCTGGCAGTCTGCTGATGCTGATCTGATGCATACCTGTACTCCTGCTGTGGCTGCCTGTTAAAGCACAGTATGGAGCTAACAGTACATAAGGAGAAGGTCAAGTGACGGTCAGGTATGTTACTGAATTCAGCATGGTGCGATAGTCTATTCCAAAGATAAACATTTATCCTCTACTCAAATTGGTGTCACAGCAATGATTTGTATCACCTTAAAATAGAGACTATTGTAATACTGTACGCTGTCCACACTCAAACTGAATAACATGTCATATAAAGCTGGTAAGAGTAGTTCTTTAACTTTCTATGACTAACACTGACAACAACAAAAAATGATGCAGCTGCAGTGTAAATACCAGCACTACTATTATACGAAACCACTGCCACTGATGCTAATACAAAAAAGAGGAAGAGAGGAGAATTAAAGTTTAAACTCACTTCAGCTGGATTGCTTATGAACAACAAAACAATAACAACTCTAGACTATACAGAGAAGTGGCAGAGGTATACTGTTCTGTGCTGAGAATAAATGATGTGATGGACAACAGAGTTGTCTTCAGGCAAAGTCCTCTCTAAATTATATTTGTCCGTTCACAGGGAACTCTTTTTCTTTTCGTGCCTCTCACAATGATGTCTCATTATTTCCAAGAAGCAATATTCTTCTCTGGTTCTCTTTCTGATTGGCCCGCCTGCGCCAGCGCTGGACCTGCACCAACATAAAGGTCTCAAGCAGCACCCTCCTCTAATGATGGGAGGATGGGGAACCAGCCTCCTCTCTCATCCACCTCTCACTACACTTAACAACTCGCCCTCTTTGTCTGTTCTCACTCTCTCTTCCCCTCACCACCTTTTCCATTCCCATCTTCCACTCAATATCTATCGTCATCTCAGCTCACTCTTTTCATCCACGTGTTCTTCCTCACCCCCTTTCTAAAAACAGGCATGCCACTCACTCCTCTCCCCTCCCTCCTTGCTTTTTATTACCTCTCGCCTTGCCCACTCTCCGCTCTCCTGTTCTCAGCTGCTACCTCAGCTCTCCCTTCATCCTGACACAGGGGAGGGAAGGAACAAAGGGCCCCTGATGTCTTCCTGGAGAGGTTATAAAGCAAAAGTCAAATTGTATTAGAGCTCCCGGAGCGTTAGTGAGTGAGGCAGTGCCAAATGTGGACGGCTTCTCAGACCGCGCTTTCAAAATAATAATTACACTGTAAGAGATGAAGCGAGGGAGACAGAGGAGCAAGGAGGTGAAGGGAGGAGGAGAGAAAGAGAGGGAAGATCTGTGTTTTTATTTAAGTGTGCTGAAAATCTTGAGAGAGTAGAACCAGCTGCTATCTCCGGGCAAGGAGAAGGGGGAGCGGAGGCAAGGCAATCAGTCTACCAGAACGGATTTTGCCAGCTCAAGGGTCTTTAGAGGCCTTTATCTGGTAAACAGGTCAAGGTGGGGGCATCATATCCTCACATGAACCAGGCAAAGACAGCTTTCACATTTACTTTTATTAGTAATTTTGGGGGAAGTTTTTTCTTCCACTTGATAACAGACAGTAGAGAGTTGACAGGAAATGAGGGAGGAGAAAAGACGGGTGACATGCAGCAAAGGTCCCTGACAGAACTTGAACTGGGAATGTCAAAGACAAAATCACCTTCTGAGAAACCCCACTAGTAAGTTCTCTGCTCTGTTTCTCCTACTTCAAAAAGCTAAACAGAGTAAGAACAGCAGTAGCTGCCCAGGTGCTGATAGAGAATCAGTGAATTACTTAAGAACTTTGGCACAGGGTATGTACTTGAAGACATGGAGCTTTAACCAGCTACTTGGCATGAAATATTTCATATTTGGCCAGTTGGTGGAAAGTCTCCCCTCTCACTAGAAAACTCTGCCACAAAAAGGTCTGACATTGGCCAATGCAGGGGTCAAATCCACAGCCATGGAAATGTTAGCTCTGTGAACTGAGCTCACTGGCCTGTCCGACTTTATATAAAACATATGATATCAAGTGTACAGTAAGGTAATTGAAGCACTACATGGTGCTTGCACACAAAATCACTGATGAATGTTCATATTAATAATATTATATCCAATATGAAAATAAAATCCTGTAATAATCTGTACTGCAGCAGCACACAGACATTTCTCCCACATTTTAATCTGCCCATGACATCCATGTTGTTAACATATTTGTTTTTCTATTTTTGATTTAAATGACAACCTGCAAAATTTAAGAAAGCGCTGTAAGCACATCAGCACAGTTTCAGGGGCTGGGAATATTCAAGTTTTATGGCGATATGATTTTCTCAAAGATATGTTTTGTGGTTACATTTCAGCATTCTGGAAATACATAAAAGCTCTTGTAAAGTGCCTCGGTGATTTTGCAAGAAGAGCCAAGTGTCGCCTTGCAGAATTGCAACCAAAATAAACAAAAAGTGTTTTAAGTCATGTAGATGTAGACTTTGTCATTGGTTTCCTCCAGAAGCCCTATGGCCATAAATCTTGTGTTACTTCTATATTTGACAAGCGTCCATCCACTCCAAAGAAAGCACTGGCACTAAGCGATTGCCACTTGAAATACATACTGTACACAGTATTTGAAAACCACAATTGCAGGTTTATGTCCATAAGAAGCTCAAGCAATGATATTGTTGCAAAAAAATTCTCAGCAGTATCAGGTTTTGTTTGCTGAGACTCATTTAGAACTGATTTTGATTAATTTTCATCTAGTGAACATTATGCACCAAACGTTTGACACACACTACTGGCAAAACATGTCAGTTTCTTGATTTGATTTTCATGTGTGAAATCACTATTATGTTGATGGGTAATGCAGAGCTGATCTTCAGGCCTTGTGTGTTAGAGGAATAATTATGCTCAGTTTTCTTTGACACTGCTGTTTTTGCCTCTGTTATTGCTCTTTTTCAATGTGAACAGGACCCAACACATTTTTCCAATGGCTTCTTGTACTGGTGCCTGTTTAAACAGTCAATAAACAAGGGGCAATTACTCATAACAACTCAATGATGTCATCATTGTCTGTCAGATTAAAAAAAGGAAAAACTAAGATGATCTTACTGATAGTGACCCACAGCACACTGCAGAGTACCATATGTGTTTCATAAACTGCTCCTTGGAACAAAGTTATATGACAGATCTTCAAGCTTCTTGTCCATCATAAGTCAGCCATGCTCAATCCTGTTTAAAAGCACTTGCCCATTCTGCTCTGTGCCTAAAAACACAGAGGATTATGGGAAAGGACAGACAGGATCCTGTAGCTTTTTACAACCAGGGGATGTGGTCACAGCCTCTTGTTAGACTCACTTTTACTGTTTTCTATTTTAGAACCTCACATGGATTAGTGCGACACATCTCGCAGGTGCTCATTACAATGACCAGTGTCACCCCCTTTCCTTTCCTGCTTTAACCGCACTGAACTGGATTTGACACGAAGCCTGTAAAAACATCAGAGCTCTTTGGACGACGAACCGTGCCTGAAAAAAAAAAAAAAAAAATACAGGAGACACGCTCTCCAGCTCTCTCCAAACCAGGAGCAGGAACAGTAGTCTGTGCACCTCCTCATCATCACTCTTGTTACTCACGCACAACCTTTGTGTATGTTTAATCTGAGTGTTAATGGAGTGTTGTGCAGGTTGGACACACTGTGAACGGATGCAATCACGATGTCCATGTGTAAAGAGGCTTGGCCGCAGTGCCTCTCTGTGTGTGTCATCAGACTGTTTCCATGCAGTTCAATCAGTGGCTGAACTCATGCACTGGAGAAATAACATGGAGAGAGGTTGTGTTTATTATGCTGTATTAAGTTTTATTCAAAGAACATCTAGTGAGCAGGTGCTTCTGAGCTCAGAGCATATTTGTTTTACTTTGTAAAAGACCCAGGCTGGGTAGAGGGTTTCATTTAATCCCTTTTAACAAACAGCAATTAGACTCGCTAATGAGACCCTGGGTTAGATATATTAAGACCATCGTTTATCCTGTTTTTCTTCCCTTTTTTCTTTTAGTCTTCAATCCTTCTTCACTTCCTTTTTTCTCCTCAGTGCCTCAGACAGGCAATCTCAGACACACACAGATGCACATGCTTAACGTCAGCTCCTGTCTGTTCACTGGTACGTCTGAGCTCCTTTGCCTTCAGCCCCACCAGCTCCAGCACCCCGTTGCAGATTCTCAGTGCTTCTTAATTTAGACAGCTTTCCCCTTGTTCCAAATAAAATACCTGGAGGGGGAGGCAAACTCGTAAATCCAGTCCTCTAACAACAACAACATCCAGAATGATCTCTCTTGATACAAGAGATGAGCTACTACTGCTCTCCTCCGGGGATCTCTGGTGATTGATTTACATGCGAGCTCAGTCCAACTTACCCAAACGGTTTAGGAGATAAAGTAGTTCCACCTGCTGTGCCGCCATGCACGCCAGGCTGAAAGGGATAGGTCTCTGCACCATTGGCGCTCTTGACAAACAGTGTGCCAAGCAAGTCAAGTATCAGAGAAAATCAGTGGTTTCACTGGCCATGAGATACTTCTCCTCTCAGTTAGCCTTAGGACATCATAGGTGGGCAGCTGCCATACAATAAGGACACACATTTGTTCTTTAAGAGGGAGGGAGTTTTATCACATTGGATAAAAATACATCTGGCTCCTATATCTGGGAGTATGCTTGAACTCATACATGCCACCCACTGTGGGGTGTGATATTATGTTTGTGTTTCTGTCTCATATCACTCTTGAGTGAGCGTGGTTTCAGTGTGCACAATAGAAAGAGTCCAGTGTAGGATTTTCTTGAGCATTGCTTTTGTCATGGAAAGAAAAGATTGTGCTATAACATGTGACAGAGAGAAGAGGGTTATCGCTTATTTTCACATTAAAAAATAAAATGATGTATCACTGGTTTTTCCACTCAAAAAGATTGTTAAACCCCTTAGCTTCTTCATGTTAACATAGCATACCTGTATTGATTGATGTTAGGTTTATTAACTTTGAACTGAGTGAACTCATTTGCTGTGTCTAAACAGAGAGTATCCACCCAAATAGACTGTTTTCACTACCCAATGTTTGTCTGCAGGACAGTGCCAAACCAGCAGTGAGAGAGGAAATAGGCTCTCAAATATGCGGTCATGTGGACACTCTAAAAGGAAGGCATACAGGGATTTTTATTATTATGACAACATTTGACTTTGCATTTTAGAGTCTCTAACCATGAAAGTCACAACACTATATCCAAAGTTAGACTTCATACAGGTAGATTGCAATTGCTGACAGTGCAGATCTAATAATTATTCTTTATTGCCTTGTACTCTTTTAGCTCAGCCTGAAGAAAATTCCACCTTGCATTTCACTGCAAATACTGTATAAAATTATTGAATATTTGAAATTAATTTCCAAAGATGTATAATACTGAACAAGATAGTAAAGGCAACACTTCTGTATAGGATTATACTTTTACTGTGGCTCATCCACTCCCCGTGAATCACAGAATTCCCTCCGCTCTGTGAAGCGTACGGATTTCATTTTTACATTTCAATGTTTGAGTTTAGTGATTTTTGACCCAACTCGCTCTCCGTTTTGTTTGGTTGTATCACAGCAACCAAAGGGGGCGGGAACGGCAGAGAGAGGAAGTCTGTAGTTTCCATGGACACCGTTGGTAGCAAACTGTCGGTAAAAGTTTTGAAATAGTAAAGAGACTTGAAATTCACGGTAAGTTTGTGTTTAAGTTCATATATGGATGTAACATATTATAGCAGAAACATACTTTATGTTACATTAATGAAGAAAAGCTGAACATGATTGTAGTTGGACTGCTGTTAGCTAAAGAGTGTCAGCTTTGCTAACGTGTCTAACGTTAGTGAGCATAAACTTCATACTAGCTAACATAGTTAGTTAGCTAACATAGTTAGCTAGTCTGACCCTGACAATGTTCCGTCTAAACAATGCAATATATTCAGATGTCCATCCACAGACGTGAAGGATTAGTTTGGGAAATTAAGATCTCAGGTATTCTCTGTTAGCTGACCAGACTTCCTCAAAGCTAAACATGTGAGCATATTAGTTTTGTAAGAATTTGCTCAGGTTAGTTCCCTGAGGATTTAGGACAATGCATTTTATAGTCTCTATGGCCCTGTGACCCATTTTTAAGATCCCTAATAACTCATGACTTCAGCAGCATTTAGAGAGTTCTTGATTTGTCTATGAATATGAGTAATGTAGACTTGGAGTAAACTATTGGTTTATTAACACACATTAAGCGTAACTGAATTCATTACAACTAAAAATGGTTTGGGCTTCAACTAGCAATTATTTTCAGTATGACTGATCTGCCAATTATTTTGAGTTATGTCTGAAAGCAGTGACAAATGCACATAATAATTCCTTAAAGTCCAAAGAGATATTTTCAGATTGCTTGTTTTGTTAGAGAAAATGTCCAAAACCATTCAGTTCTGAAAATTTCACATAGCCTTCTCTTAATTTCCCCAACTACAGAGTAGTTTACGTGTGAATTAGAGGAAAGTGAAGTATCATACTGAGCTTTTATTAGCCACACACTGTTTAAGATAGTGTTGTTGTTCATGTTTAGTTTCAGAATATTCCAGTTGATGAAAATGGGGGTATCACTGACCAAGGCTGCCCTGTGGACCAGCTCCGGCAAACTGGAGTTCACGCCAATGAATGAGTCCTTGTTGAAAGAAATCCTGAGCTTTGTGGAGCAGTTCAGCTCCCAACACCCACAGGAGGCAGAGCATGTGTTTGAGGAGCCGCTCCAGTGGAGTACCACTTTAGTGGCATCTGATTTCAAAACAGACTATGACATCAGGTTAGTCTAATCACAGGGCAGGCAGCTGGTTGGCTAGTGCTTTCAGTATTACGTGTCTGTGCAGGATATGCTGTCACCATGGTGTCCAAATGTATTTTACCTTTGCTATACTCAAAGAAGTGGGCCATAATTCAATTGTTTTTCAGCTTCAGCAAGACTGAGAACATTCCATTTTATTTCATCAGAAATTCTGGTCTACTTTCTATGTGTGGTTAGCTTTGTATCTTGTAGCTGGGGAGATGAGAAGTACAAAAACAAAAATACAGACTGATCCTCTTTATGATTATGTTGGCATTTCTAATCTAATACAAAACACATATTAAAAGAGATAAAACTTAGAAAGTAAACATTTTTTTGTTGTTGTCTTTTCTCCTAAGTGACTCAGATGTACAGTCCCACGAGAAAGACAGTGAAGGGCATCCACTGTTGCGGCTTTCCCCTCCTACTGTTTACGTACGCAGCTTCAGCCAGCTCTCTAAACTTGTTCATCTGGCAGACGATAAGAAGTTGGAAGAGGTTCGAGCATGTCTAGAAGGTAAGCACAATGACCACAAGATGCGATTTGAATCTCATTTGCATCCTAAATAGTCAAGCCACAAGCATACCTCCATAACCCACAGACTTAATTTGTTTGTCCTCCTTGTTATTCTTTACAACCATCCAATTATGCTGCCATTGGTAATTCTTTACAGATATGTATTTATTTTAGGGTCACTGCCAAAAAGAGATAAGGTAAAATATATTGTCTGCTAGAGGAATACATGATGAATGTGGTATAACTCATTTTCATTGCTGGTAGATGTTTTATAGAAAGAGAATGTTGGCATAGTTTGTGAAAAGAAATGTGTGTGGGAAAAAAATACAGTATATATTATGCCTGCTTTATAGTTCAAAATTAACTCAGCTCATATTTTCAGAAACACAGAAGATTTGATAAATCTAACCTCTCTTTTTGTTCAGAAAATAGAGATCCTGTGGTTAAGATTCTTGGTCCCTGCTTTGCTAACGTCTTGGAGAGAGAGGACACTGATACTGATGTGCTGGGTCTGGCAGACAAAGACCAAGCAAAGGATTCAGAGGTCAAAGTCAAGCTTTTTCACTTGCTCCAAACTACGGACAAACTGTTCCTCAGCAAACTTCTTGAAGAAATATCAGAGTGGGTGCTTCTCTTTTATCTCCTACTCTCACAGCATTCAATCAAATTTCCCATCCATCTTTCATGGCTATCCTCCTTCAATTAGATCCACACAGATTTACTCCGACATGTGGTTGTTTCTGATTGGAACAGGCAGGGTGTTTGTAAAAGTCACCATGAATGAACAAGATGAACTGGATGTTTGTTTTGATTTGTTTTTTTGCATTTTCATTACAGACAAGTCAGGCTCGACCCCACCACAGTAAAGAATGACATGGAGTTGTTGAAACAGTTGTGCAGTGGAGGGGAAAAGAGGGTGTTGAAGTCGGTTCGATACACATCAGGTTTGAATTATCTCCACATTTCACTGGGTTGCAAGAAAAGCAATTGCTATTAACACTAATGCTGGATATTCCAAAGAATAAAAAGCCTGTGTTCTGCTGCCACAAAAGACATGGAAGTCATTATATCTGTCAGATTCCAGTTTACTAAGTCATTAGTCAGTGCATGTTTTTTACTTAATTGCAATGTATTTATCATGCTCTTACAAAGCGTCCAGCAGCATGTGCAAACCAAGTGATAAATGCAGTCGACTGTATGTCCCCTTTTTCTCACGTTGAATTGACACCTTCTACGAAAATACTCTCCAAACCACATTTAAAATATAATGGTCCCAATGTGGCTCCGTTTTTTTGTGGATGATTTATATTGCAAATGAAACTATGGCTCTATCCTGGGCTAATGCCTCAGACCTGTGGTGCTTGGAGTGCTATGTCATCCTCTTTAGCAGCCCAAGCATTTGTGATGATTTCTCTTTTTGCTCTACTGCTAGTCCCTATGTTGTGACTTGACACCATGCTGCAATACATATTAAGAAGTTTGCTGCAGGATTTATAGGTTTAAACTTTTTTCTTTTTTTCCCCTTTTCCTTGTATTTTCAGATTATGAATTTTCAAATGGCTGCCGTGCCCCTTTGTGGAGACAGGTGCATGGTGAGATTTGTTACCTTGTAATTGAACCTTGTGACACTGACAACCTCTACATCACCTGCAGCACCGCTGGAGTTTTTCTCAATGGGGTAAGACAAAGAAGATAAAACACTGTGGACTACATTAGCTGCAACAGTCAATGTTATGTTTTTCTTTTGTCTGTGTGAGAAAATGTTAAGGGAGATAATTTATCAAGAAATAAACCAACTATCTGGAGCATAATTTCAAATAGACCAGCTCATTATTGCACAGTTAAGTGTCAGTGAATTCACCTGTCTCTGTCATTGTGATCCAGTGGTTCTGATCTGTTCTTCAATCATAAGTCTTGAATTAAGGTAGGAATGCAGGTATGCCTTACGAAAGAGTAGATCTACAGTAATCTAAGGGGAGAAAAAAAGTTGCCAATTGCCAGTTTAGAATATGTGAAATTTCATTTGACAAAGAACAAAATTTAAGTTATTAATGTTTTCAGATATTGTTAAAATGCTGCAATTAATATTCATACCAGCAATAAAACATTAGAATTGATCAAAATTTTACATTTGTATATATACCTTTCTAAAAATTTGGCCTTTAAATGTCCCTTCAAAATTGCCCTGTAAGTGCTGTTGTTTAGAGAGTTTCCAAATACTCCAAATACTAATGTCAGGAATCTCTCTGAATGTGTTTGCAATCATTTCTAAGAAAGGATTTTGCGTGCTGCAGCACCTTTTACTTTTTCAGTGACTTTGCTGACAAACCATAGGTTTCCTGTGTCTGTTTCTTCACCTGGAAATAGTTCGGCCAAGGTGAAAAAACTAAAACCTTAAACCAAATGGGTGACATTGATGCAAAAGAAACCTCAAAGAGCAGTATTGTCTTAAACCTAATTTAGTGGTTTACATGGTTTTACACTTCCTCTTTGAGGCTGGTTAGAGATACTCTGAGCCTTCTCTCTTAGCTGTTCCAGCTGACATGTGGGTCACATTATAATTGTGGTTTTTAGAATTAATGAGGCTGTTTTTCACTTTGTTTTCACAGGGCATAAAACAGGAGGGGGAGGAGAGTGGTTACGAGCGAACAAGTGATATGTATGAAGACCTGCTAACACTTCTGAAGAGCCAATCTCCATATTTTGCCAAGAACATAAACAAGCAGGTACAGTGGAATACAGGCAGATGCAATTATCATCAACACATTAAAACCTCCTTTTTGCAGCCTTGAATTTTAGTTCTCAAAGCAAAGATGTGTGGGTGTTGAAATGCCTCTTTGTCCCTTGAACAAGGTTCTTCTCTCTAAACCTCTGATTTGATCAGTGATGCTGTGTGACTCATATTCATAAACAGAGTTAGGATTGTGTAATCAGTGTCTGTGCTGTTCCACGCTAGTGAGCTAGTGTCTGGTTGTCACTGTGTTGAAAAATTTCTGAATCGACCCGTCTGTGTTCCAACATCACAAACACTGAGCCCCATACCACCCACCCCCTCCACACACATATACTGTATAGACTACACATTATAGACACTGAAATATGCATGATTTATTGAATGGAGCTATGTCCTGTTTTAGTAATTTGACGAGATCACAAATCACCTCAATAATATATTCCAGTTGCTTTCACAAATCTGTTAATCATTTCAAAATATGATCTTTTTTTTCTCACTCACACTCTCTTGGAAAATGTGGTACCATCACGAGCTCATCAAAGCCTTTAAAGACCACTTACTGCTCACTGCCTGCTCTGTATGGAAATTGGTTTTGTGTATTAAAAAAGGGAAAGTGAATAATATGGTCTAGGCTAGTCTAGTACAACCTTAAAAATGGAAGGAAAAACAGTATTGTTTACCCACTGTGAAAATCTCACTCTGTAAGCAATAATCAATAGTACATCTGTTTGAGTAAAGATTTACAATATAGTTTACTAGATGCATACAAATGTATTTTTTCCCAATAATTTTTCAAAACTATTTGACTTTTGAAGGGCCAAATTGTTTGACAGAACAATTCTGCATGTGAAGTACCTTTGGGACAAAAGATAAAGACAACAGAAATATTTTAAAAATGTGTTTTGAATTGTCCTAAGAGATTTTCCATCCTAGGTTTTATTCGGACAGTCACCGCAATAAGCTGTAAGTTGTCTTTGTCAATCACTATTGGTTACAATATTGATCTACCGCTTTGGTCCAGGCAGAAATATTTCAACAATTATTGGATGGATTACCATAAAACAGCCATCAGAGTCCCCATAGGATGAATCCTAAGGACTTTGATGGTTTCCCATGACTGTAGACTCAGGCTATGTCTGCAGTCACTATATTTACCTTCCACCATTTTGTTTGATTGTCTGATTTCTGAGTGTGAAATTTATGCTCCATATAATAATTCCCACATTGGGGACACTGCGGTAGTTCACCTGGTCAGCATAACACGTGGCAGAGTCCTCACTGCAGCAGCCTGGGATTGAATCTGGCCCGGGGCTTTTGCTGCATGGCATCCCCCCTCTCTTCCCTGCCTTTCTTGTCTTTCTCTACTGTCACTATCTGATGAAAGCAGAAATGCTCAGGAAAAAAAAAAATTTACCACAAGGAAAGAAAAAAAAAATGGTGCCACGATGAGGACGGCTACGTTTTTACTGACATTCCTGCAAAGCATTGCTCTTCATTCTATGGATGCAAAAATATAAGTGTGATTTTCCACCTGTTAGTGATGATGCAAAATGACAGTGATGATTTAAAAGTGTCCAAAATCTCAATTTACTGCCCTTTATAGAGTAAACTACTGAGTGGCTATTATATAGGGCAACTGAGTAGTGAATGAGTAAATGCTAAAGTAAGTGCTTCAAACAGCTTCAGTAGTGTACTCACTAGCATCTTTATAGTGTGGAATAGTGCTTTATTTATGAACTTAAGATTGGTCCATGTGATTCTTTAAAGTAGGTGATAGATCTGAGGGTGCCATAATAATAATCTGGAATGGGGTTAGTGAAGACTTGAATAAACCAATAAGTAGTGCCAAGCTGATCTGTGTAAAAAAGACATCCAGGCCTTTATATTTTATGAGTCCTTTGTGAAGAGTGATGCCTCGAGTCTGAACAATCTAAAAATGACAGACAGCCGCTGTAAAAATTGCTGTGAACGAGTTTGTGGAGGCACAAATCATTGTCAAAGTCTTTTTCTTGTGAATTCTTTAACTTTTTTGAAATATACCTTGCAGTGCCCTGTAACGTTTGTTTCACTCTCATAGCTGAATATTTTCTCTGTCTCTGCTTAAGCTAATCACCCTCACATGACAGTGTCAACTTTGAAATACACCGCATTTGACTGATTGCTGACAACAGCAATTACATGGTGCAATCCAATGCATCCTTTGTCTGAGATACATATTAAGTAATTGTAGTCGTTCTTGTTGACAAGATCCATTCCAGTTTGAATTTGAGAGAGCAATAGCAGAGGTATCTGTCAGAAACACAATCTCACATAGCTGCGGCTCAGTTCCCTGATTGCAACACAGAGAGCCCAAAGTTGGAAGGCGATAGCCAAAGATAACAACATCTAATCTCCAAACATATCTGTTCGTTTCCACTGTGAGGAAGCAGGTCTTTTTTTAACACTTCTATTAGATTAGACAGCCTCAATCAAATGAGCAGAGGCAGCCAAAGGAGACGAGGGCTGCAACACAGGGAGGAAGCAGACTCGCCATCTCTGTTCAGTGCTGCGGATTTGTTTTGACATCACAGCGTGATTGGAAATTGGACATACTGTGTATTTGCATGCATAAGACACTCACTGAAAAGCAAAAACTCCCTGGGTTGTAGATTTGTTTTTGTTATTCACATCCTGAAATTAATATAGACTGCCTCACTGTCATAATCAGTCAGTAAAAACTGCTTGATTCCTGCCACTGACAGATGTTTTATGGCCAATGGCTTCAGATTTGCTTCCCTGCTGATTTTCCATCAGTATGGATCAAGTAATTAGATACAACCTTGCCTCAAACATATGTAAATAGTTGGGGTTTAGGTTTTAGTAGTGAAATGCTTGGAAACATGACAAATAAAGTGCTAATAATTGAATGTCACCTGCTATAAAAATGTTTTTTGAGTTTAGAAATACAGGCGTTGGTCTGGCTTAACACAGAATTTGTCTCCAGTGTGTTTTCAGACACAGAAAGGCACCTGTAATAGGACATTTCACTGTGGCATGTCAGGGAATTTGGAGTGTTCCCTTCTGCGTATGCACATGGACTTTGTCCATTTCACATATAATAGAATTAAAGAAAGTTGGTTAGCCTAATAAAGTCAGACTGTGGGTCTGTGGTTGGATGAATTGACTTGTATGTTTCCAATAGCAGGTCACTTTGTGTTTTATGAAAAACAAGTCTTTGGAAAAGTGATTGGGCATGCTTGGCTCCAGCTTGTGCATGAACACAACCCATAGAAATACATCTTAATTCTTTTTCCCTTCCCTTAAAAATGCTGAGCCCCTAACAACCAATGACAGTCTGAGCTATTTCTGCAGAGCAGGTGTCTGTGATTAAAAACTCTCCTGCCTGCTAACCATTCATATGTGTCTTATTGGCATTCGTATATATGGGTTGTAAAGTTTGGTATAAAGACTTTCAGAACTTAAAAAAAAGCATAACTGAATAACAGTGACACAAAGGCATGGCTCTGTCTGTGCCAAGCTGCAAGGTTTAGGTGGAGGAATGTACAGAAACAATAAACTTTTTGATATTGTTCAGCCAATTAACAGAGGGGGACCTATTCTGTGCAAAGCATTGGGAAAGTGTTATTTAATTCCAATACCTCAGTAAAGACTGAATTGTTATGCAGGTCTGTATATGGTTGAGTAAGAGCTTTTATGTGAATTTTATGTTTTTCATGTGTCACTGATACTGTTGTATTTTTTTAATATGCTTCTTCTTGGAGTGAAATGGCCAACACTTGTTAAGTGTGGAGCACTGCTTCACCAGAAGTACAAGTGACCATCAGAATGACTTTTGTTATAATAAGCAACATTCAGAGAAATTTACAACCCAAGTACATACAGTTTTAAAAACAAATAGTATACATATAGTACACAATATCTCACCACTAGCATTTGCTAGTGGTGCAGTGCAAATTGAAAAAGTCTTTTTCTTTACTCCTCAGCCTCTGTCTTTTTCCCCTTACCAACAGGATTTTGGAGTTCAAGAACTTCCATCAACACAAAGGATCCAGCATGTGGAATCGGTTGATATGGAGGAACAAGGCCAACCCCAGAGGTCTTACGAGCAACAGGAAAAGAATGTGCATGACAAGGCGAGACAACAGCATACGCTGAACAAGGCAGGCGGCGAGAAGAAATATGAACCATGTCCGCGATGGAAGAATCTTGGTCTCATGTCTCCATGTGGGTATGTGATAATTCCTTGTAAGATGTGTCCTGAAATATCTTCAGCCTACCACGTACTGTGCATGGTGGGGATCCCTTCTGCTGAACAGAGGAGCTTTAAATGACAGTGATGCCAAGCTTTCGCCACATGTGTTCACTGTCTGCCAGCAGTCACACATTATAAAGAGATGGTTATATGGTTTATAAATTTGAGGGCAAGTGCAAATATTCAAGATTACACAATGATCTGAGTTAATAAATGTGTTCACAGTGTGGAAACCCTTTCTGCCCAATTACAGACAGAAAACTTGGGAAAAAGTCTTAGAAAAAAATCCCCAAAAAATCTATCACATATGGTCTTTGATTGATAAATAGATCGAGCAAGGGCTGAGCTGTTGCAGCTGTACCTTGTGATATCTGTACCCATTTGAGGAGAAACTGGCTCAAGATAAAAGTATCTCAATTGCTAAAACAAAAAAAACCCCAACAGAACTCTAGTCTTAAGTTGTTAAATAATGATTATCTTAGAAAAATAACCATTTTCAAAATAGAAGCAGGCATAATGACTCCTATTTCACATCATTACAGTAAAGCAGAGGAAAAGAAATCTAGTAAGAGCTCTGGAGAGGAGAGGTCTGGTGAAATACAGAAGAAAAAGCAGGGACCAGGAGCCAAGAGCAAGATGAAAGCAGAATTCTCAGTGTCCTCTTTACATGGACGCCTGTCCTCCCAGAAAATGTAAGTGTCCTAAGTCAGTTCTCCTTTGCAGGTGGTATACCTTAAATAGGATTTTGATACTAATATGAAGAAGTCTACGTCCTGAAGAAGAACTTATGTAAAAGCTTTTATCCTTCTCTAGCTCTTAGCAGCTACAACCTCTCAGCTGTCCCCATAGTTGCTTCTGCCAATGTATACAGAGTGCTAGCATCATAAATCGATGCAGCTGATTCTAGTGACTGTTCTTTTTTTTAGCTCATCATTTGGTGTGCATGCAAAAAAGACCTCAGGGTGCATTCACTCAATCACAGTTTTCACTACACACCACCCAGGACAGCGTGTTGGCCTGGCAGCTTTATGAAGGCCTTGTTCAGTGTTTATCTTGTTGCTTCCTGGAAAACACTCCCTCATATCGGCTGGCTCCTTCTGATAATACGCTCCCCTGGAAATGCTATTTGTATGTACATGGGAACTGTCTCTCAGCGGCCCCATATGAATGTGTACCAAATTTCATTACTCCACAGTGCCCAATTTTCATGATACTGTTATCCAAGTGGCCCAAGCAACTTTAAAAAGCCATCTGCATTTTCTGTTTGCATCAATAGCCTAGCAAGAGTAGCATATGCTCTGTATATGATGACGACTCCAGTCCTCCCATGACATTATTCCAGGCTTTATTTTCCTGCTGCTTAGATTCTGAGGAAGTTCAGACTTGACACTTGAATTTCAAAATCCTTAATCGGTCTCCTTGTGTGGGATGACCAAGCTGTTTTTCCATTTAAAACACCGGAAAAGAGATTTCATCATATTATATTCCATCCTTTTGTCTGGCTATGTGTTGTCCAGTCATTACACTGTCCCACACCTTAGTAGTAGATTGTTATCTGCAGTCAAAATTGCGCTGTTATCTGTTCTTTTTTTGTTCAGTAAGACCCCAGCAGGAGCCCTGCCAGTAGAACTTTCCAGTGAGAGTTCATCTGAGAGTGAGGAGGAAGAAGAGCAGTCTGAGCGCCGTCCAGAGAGTAACACAGACCTGCCCTCTGAGTACTGGCAGATCCAGAAACTGGTCAAGTACCTCAAGGTATGGGAATGTCACCCTGCACACCACTGTTTCCTGGATTTCAGTGGATTTCAAGACAAAATACAGAGTTGTACAAAGAGCTGTAGTATTGCAGGCAATAGCAGGCTACAACTGACAGGAAACAGTAAAGTCCATGCTCCTTTCCAGTCATCTGTACAAGAATTTTGATGCTAACCTGTATCAGTATCAATTTCAAAACCCATGCCTGAACAGCAGTGTGTGGAAAATAATATTTAGTCATGGATTTGTTTAAGAACCTAGGATAGGTGGTATCACAAACGATAATGTTCCAATCACATAATCCCACCTCTCTATTTTGCTTCAGTCATATGAAGGTGACACTACACTGTCAGATGAAATAGCGTAGGTTGCTCCCATTTAAAGCGGTGCTTTGTAGGAAGATGCCTATTGAAGTGGTTGGCTCGGCTCGTGGATTCCTGGTTTCTGACACAGGCCTGTTTGGTTGCACATGTGAGCCAAGGCACAGGGGAAAGAGCTGTCTGACGGCAGCAGCTGTATGCACTGTTTGCCCACACCGCAGAAGCATAAAAATGAAGCACGCCTGTGATAGGTCTGACAGGGCATATGGTGAATATTAATGTGTCAAAACATGGAAGGAAAAGAAAAGAGGACAGAAACGCCAATGACCCAGACTGGCTGGGAATACCTCCGACCACTTGACTTCTGAGATTATCCTGCCTCACTCAGTGGTCCCTATTATCTCTTTATCTGGACAATATCATTTAGACAGATTATATTAAAACAGACTGCATTTACTTTATTTTGACAGGAATCTGTTTTGTTGCAAGTTGCAAATCCGTCCCTTTCTGTTCAGCAGTGAAAATACCTTAAATGCTACCTCAATTCAAGGAAAATTAAATGACTTAATGGTATTTCAAGTGAAGTAATAGTGTACATCACATATTTTTATACAGTGTACGATTTCTTGACGTTACTGACAGATTTGTGTTTTGAGTTCTGTGGCTCAGTGCTAAATAAGATTGTTCACAGCCCACAGTAAATCTTTTATAGAAAATGCTGCTGTAAAGTTCAATTCTAGGTAGATATTTTTAGCTTAGCAAAATAGAATATAATGGAAGGAAATTCCCACTCTAAAAGCAGGCTGCTACTCCTTTCCAGAAAGGAAAAAAGAAGATGTAAACGATATGAAAAAGGCAAATTCAGATTTTAAAAAAACCTCACTGGTTTGTATATTTTATACTTTTCAGCAGGATTGTGAGTTTTAGGGTTGTGTGTGTGTTCCTGCTTCAACAAGATGCAGCACTGCAGTAACCAACATGTCCCAGCCTTCTATCTCTCTGGAAACCACACAGCACAGTTATTTATGGGGTTTGTCCAGTAGTCATTTTATAATATCATTACCATCAGACGCTGAAACTTACTGTGAGCCAAGTTAAATATCTGTTTTATTTTAGGAGGGGATCTTTTTTTCCCTTTTTCCTTTGCACTATAGACAGCCGTTTGTACTCTAGGAAGTTTAACACTTTCATAAAGCGACACATGGATGTTCTGTTTTGTGTTTTAATGATATTTATGCAGGTATATTTGCCTAGGCTTCTGATGTGTTTGTTTTTATGACTGGAGAGCTGCGTCTGTAAAACGGTTACATGGTCTCTCACAAAATCCAGTATGCAGATTTAAAGTCTATATCTAGCACACATGGGTTTATGTTTGTGTGATTGTGTGGGTGTACTGTATGTACTGTAGGGGATGTCTGTAACACATTGACATGGGAAATGTATGAATGTAAAACATATTTCACCCTCCTTATTCCAGTCTGTAATGCACCAGTGCCACAGTATAAGCAAACATTTAATCATACTTTATATGTAAGCATTTATGTTTACAGCTTGTATGCTGTACATATATAGCTATATATACAACATGTATGTCTTAGGTAGATTATGGAAACAAGAAAAGCTAAGTAACAACTTTGTGAAGAGATGGGTTAAAGGGTTAAAGGGTTGTTTTACTAGTAAGGACTGAAAAACATCCCATGCTAAGCCAAAAGATGTCATTTGAGTATTTTGTCTGTGTTTAAAAAAATCACCAGCTGCTATCAGTTAGGTTGGCCTGTAGCTTTTCAAACACAAAACAATTTTCATATTCTCACAGATATAAATATTGTGTCTGATATACAATATGTTACTAGTTAACAGGTAAACATTCAATATTGTGTGCTGTAAACATTTTCATAATTGACCTTTTTCAGTTTTCATAATTTATTTTTTTCTGAGCAGATGGCTTTTTCTCATCGTCTCTGAATAGTCACAACAAAAGGAAGATTTCTGAAACAGCTTTCAAAAAGTGCCACTACAAGTGTAAACTGTCTCCATAGCTTTAAAATTCTCCTCTATTACTGTACATTTACCTTAAGTGTAAAAGTATTATATATTAACAAGCTGACCTTGGTCCTGACACGTTTTTGTGTTCAGGCCTCATTAAGGTTGCTCCCCCTCTGCTGGGCAGTCATAGTACTACTGCCCCACTCTTCTCTCATGAGAACCATTCTCTTGATTGCAAGACTAAAACTAATCCTGTCTCAGCTGAATGGCAGCCAGTATCAGTTAATTCTCTCAAAAGAATTGAATTTGTAGCTAATTATGCATAAGTAGTTACACATTGTTATGCTTTTTTAAATAACTATAGCACTCATATAACACACATTTCATTTTTACTGCATTTACTACCTGTCTAATCTGGATCATTTACCTAAAAGAATAATTACATCATTTCATTCTCATGAGTTAAGCAACTTTTCAACTCAAAGACCTGACCAGACATTTTCTCAGTGTGGACTGCACTCATTTTATGACAGCAAGGCCAATTAAGTGATTGATTTTTATGTTAAAGGAGATCTTATGTCAAATATGAAGTAAGAAACAACCAGTAATCATTCCCCATAATAGAGCAAGAGTTTGGGTTTGTTCTTGTGATTAGTAGCCTTCCCTCTAAGTCTGTTGGAGACTGCAGAGATGTATGAAACCTCATGCATCCTCTATGGGTCGATGCTTGCCAAGACCCAGTGCTTCTCTCCTACACTAAGCTCTATGAAGCACTGGCAGTGGCCCGAGTATACCTGACACACACTTAGGCACCTGAGCACTTAAACTCAATATGCATACCCACTGTTGTCATGAAGTCCAAGCCACATACACAGACACAGACACACACGCAAAGTATACTCAACAAAACTCCATCAAGAAAAGGGTCTGAGGTCAACAGGGTATCATTTACAGCCCTATTAACCCTATCCCTGCTCTCACATGCTTAGTGCTGTGATTTATAGGCCTGGAGTGGCTCACGCAGGGCAGTCTGTATCTGAAGAATCCAGTCTGCTGCTGCAGAGGAACCAGACTAGAATAAGACCTCCTTTCAGTAAAGTGCAGGCTTCAGCTATTTAGTAGCTCAGGCTGAGACACCTGCAGTAAAGGAAGAGACAAAATGTGTAAAGCATCTTTAAGTGGCTCATATCGAGTTCATTCAGTGAGAAATTAAATCATTCATACTGCTTAATCTCCTCTAAACCCATTTTTGATCATTTGATTCCATCAGACAAAGGAATAAAGTATTCATACAACTATCTTTAATCATTACGAGATGAGCTGCAATTAAACTGCTTATTAATGAGTATTTAGTACTTATACAGCATGGGTCAAATGCCAGAGTGATACTCTTTAAATTCTATATATGTGGTGTGTTAATGTGGAGAGGACTGCATTCCTAGTTAGGGATATTTTCATCATATACCCTGGAGACCGCATTTACTGAGCCTCGAGATGTCTTACAGATTTTCTATCACTGCATTTTAACTCGCTGATTTGTAATATCATTTATATTTACTTTGCAGCCATACTAGCGATGTGGCTCTGTGTATGGTATGGTTGTTCAGTTGGTCCACCACTTGATCTAGAAAAAAACACAAACGATAGATTGTTATAAGATATTGCACATGCATTCATGGTCTCTAGAGGATGAACCCAACTGTCTTTGCAGATTCCCTGACTTTTCATTTAACACCACCATGAGGTTTACATTTGTGGTTCTGATTGAAAAATCTTGACAGCTATGGAAATTTGCTACAGGTATTCAAAGTCCCTAGAGGATTAATTCTTTGGTGAGTATCTGACTTTTCCTCTAGCATATTTATATAGAGCATATAGCACAAAGCATATATACATGGACTGGCACAAAATCTTGTACAGATCATCATGGTTTCCAGATGGTATATCCTACTGACTTTGATGATCCCTTGACTTGACTTCTTAGTGCCACAATGTGGGTCACATTTTTGAAATGTCAGAGTGAAATGTCGTGATACCTATTGAGTGCATTGGTTTTTGACCAAATACTTGCAACTTTTTACCAGTCTGTACTTTGTGTTTAGTATTAAGTGGTATATGTTAGCATGCTAACATGCTAAACTATTGTGGTTAACCTGGTAAATATTACCTGCTAAACTATGATAAACACTATCAAGTTAGAATTTGCATTGTGAGCATATCGACATCCTGATGTTAGCATTTATGTGTCAAGGCACCACCTAAAAGAGCTGCTAGCATAGCTTGACATTCTTAATCTTGTTTTCCATTAGGCTGCTATTGCAAATGTCTTGACTAGTAGAAGCTCACTCAGGTTTATTAAGCAGACCTATAAAGATTTAATTTGTTTTTTAAAAGGACTAAATAAAACACATCACAGGTTAGCTTAGGTTTCCCAACACCCTGTACATAAAAAGAAAATTATCTTAGTATTGTTATTACCTATAGATGATTGAAATGCCAAGCCAGCAGCTCATGGCATCCATTATCTGCCATAATACTGAACAGATATTAAACTACTTTTTGAATTTCTTGTTCAGAGGTCGAACAGTGGTTGAATTCATTCCACTTTGAGCATCTGCCCATATCATGCTCAGAGAGAGTCAAAGATCTTTCACCATAAAAGATTGTCAGATGTTGTCAATGTTTTAAAGAATGTCGACAATACTTCAAGACCAAAGCCAACAAAAATGAAAGCATATGATCTGTTTTCTGCTCTCCCAGCTATCACTCCTAAACATAGCTTTTTTCGCTGTTTTTACAAGGTAGGAACCTCGCCTGCCGAATCCTTTGAAGAGTGAGAATGGAGGAGACAAAGGAAGCAGTAGATCCACTGCTGTTAATGGGCAAATGGTTCACATTTAGGCTAGCGTCATGATATGGAGAACACATGTGGCCATTATCCTGCTGTGTCAGAGCACTGCTTTGTGAGGGAGATATGATCAAACACCACTTGAAACTTTGGTATAGGCCTGCACTGATGAACCACCCTGTCCAACGGCTGCATGAAACAGATTACTGCCCCAGCTTTCTCTATAGTGATGGGCTATTTTCTACTTATGTGGGTAGCTGATAGAAGGACATGTTACATTCGTATCTTTGGTTGAAATAATCTATTTAGGATGGCCCTGAAGTCTCAAATTGTTTGCGAAGTGTGCAACTAATAAAGGCGTATAAAGCTTGGAATGGTGGAGGCGTCCTTGAATCCACTAAATAAGAATTCTTTCTGTGGCACATTTAAACCACTGCAAAAAAGAAATAATATTTGATTGTTCACTTGCCAGGAGATTTTGGACTGGACATTTCAGTGTCACATATCAAAGCCATGTTGCAGGTCTAGTATTACAGCAGCTAACTCCTGCATTTTCATGCCGTGAACTTCTGTTTTATCTGACTACTGATTTTTTCCCTCTCGCATGATCAAAACCATTGCATGTCAACAAAGTTTGTTATGCAACTGCATATGATACAGACTAAATATGGTAATATAAAAACACCATTGCTGCCTGACTGGACAGGACTTTAACCATCTCAAAGCACCAACTCTAAGACTGGTATTTTAAGTGTCATAATGCTGTCAACATCCATCCACAGCTATGACTTTATGGGGATTTGAGTAGAATTTGAAAAGAGACAACAAGTACTTGGATACTAAAGTTAGAAGAAAACAGTATTATAAATTCAGGTTTTCTGCCACAGCTGCACAAGTCAGGATTTGACCACACATGCCCTATTTTAAACCTCTGTGTTTCTTTATTGAGTCATCATCACAGTTAAGTGGCACTGAAACCGATTTATTTCAATTTCCTGCCCCATGTGTGTAGGGGAAGTAAGTTTTTTTTTTTTCTTTTTTTTTTAAGTTTACACCAGACCCTCCACCCACTTAAACCACTGGTTTAGTTAGTAGTGCCATAGTTGCTAAGTTGCTAAGCACTGGGATGCAGGTCTAAAATAATATGTGAGTGTATATAGCAACTGTCAAAATATATTCTGCTTTTGAACTGCTAACTCACCATTAGAATCAAGGTTTCAGCACAAATAGTGTTTTTATTATCTTAAGGTCAATGTCTAATGGTTTCTGTGCTTGACGCTGTTTTCAGAGCTCAGTGCTTTGTTAGCAAATAGTTTCACTCCATCAGTGTTTACCACCACAAAGCTAAACACTTACCAGGCTGTGGTATAAACAAAACAACCCCGGCAGGAGTGGTATTATGGGGGAGAGGGAGGATAGAGTAATGGAGGGAGGCCTGTATCCTTCTACCTTTTCCAAATGTCTGTTTAATGTTTAATTTTCTCCTCTTCCTTTTTGTCTCTCATTTTCATTCATTCATGTTTGGCATTACTTTTTCAGGGAGGCGACCAGACAGCCACTGTGCTCACTCTGTGTGCCATGATGGACTTTAATTTGATGCAGGAGACATGCCAACTGGCCATCCGGGACGTAGGTGGCCTTGAAGTCCTCATTAACTTGCTGGATACAGATGAAGTCAAATGCAAAGTGAGTAACTGTGCCAAAGCTGGACCTGGATGGCCTGCAGGCATGAGCAGAGCCGTCCGTGTGTGCCCGCCTGTGTTTTAGTTACAGAAACAGTGGTACTGGGTAGAGAGCATGCCTTTAAAGACACAGGGTAGCAATTATTCTCCAGTATGCCTAATGACATATGTGGGTGCTTTTTAACCTTCTTTTATTATTATTATTTATTATTAGATGGAGGCCTCATGTTGGCATGGTTTAGTTTCCATCAAACTAAACTATGATTTTTTAATTATTGTACTTGTATTTTTGTTTAATGTTAGTTGTGTATGTGTGTGTGTGTATTTGTTACTAGATCGGATCTCTGAAAATCCTGAGAAAGATTAGTCACAATGTGCAAATCCGTCGCACCATTGTTGACATGGGAGGTCTGCAGAGCATTGTGAAGATTCTGGACTCACCGGTCAAGGACCTCAAGGCCTTGGCGGCTGAGACTATTGCCAACGTGGCCAGGTTCCGCAGGGCGAGAAGAACTGTCAGACAATATGGTGGTATCAAAAAACTGGTGAGTATAAAGACATAAAAATGTAAATTCAGGCTAGTGTAACATGATCTCTGTACTGCCAGCGTGGAGTGCAGCAGAGAAAACTGCCGACCAGAGCTTGATCTTTCTGCATTGGCATTATTGAAAAAGTGTTATGTCCCACAGTGGCAGATTTTCCATTAAAACACTGTTTATGTCTGTGTCAGCTAGTTTGTGATTTAATACAAACATTTTTTACTAAACCCCAGACACCTTGGAAACTTTGGAAGAACAGGATGGTGTCTTATTCTGATGATGTGATCCATATATAATGATTGCTATTTGCTTTTGATTTAAAGTTTTAAACACATATCCAAATTTTGCTGAACTGTTATGATGCACAGCAAATCAATCATCCACCCATGCCTTTTTCTCTCTGTACAGCAGATGCCAGATAGTGGCCCATCCATTAAAAAAAAAAACAGAATGGGTGCTGTAGTAACAGATAGAATGTCCCTTACATCCTCTGACCTGCATCCATGTTTGTTGACAGAGGGACCTGTGATTAAAGCCTGCATGCCTTGTATATTTTCCTCAGCCCCAAATCGGATGTTCTCATGTGCAAGTCACTCACGTAGGCAGATTAATTTCACGCTATGCTAGGAGACCACCTTTGAACTTTGCTGTGTGTAATAGCTTTGCCTGCTCTGTTTCACTGGCCAGGAACGATGGATTAGAACACTGAATGATGGCCATAAACCGTCACACTGGGCTTTTCAGGCTTAACATCAACATCTATCTTGACAGTTTTCCACTCCTAACATCTCTGGCTTTTTCATACTTGCAGACCCAGTGGTAATAGAATTTTAATTACACCTTTAATCACAGCCAACAACTTGCTATTCCCATCTGGCACCATCCATTATCACCCCAATCCTGCAAGCAAACTTTTCAGAGTCCTAGAATTTATGTCAAGTTCATTAAGTTTGTGTAAATGTGTGTATGGAGGTTTTCTGCTTAAACATGTGTGGTCTGCCTGCTTGTCTGCACACTTTTTTATGTTATATTTATGTATTTTTCCATGTTTGTGTACTTTGTCTCTCTGCTCAGGTAAAGCTGCTGGACTGTGTCCCTAATTTAGCCAGCCTGAACTGCAAACCAGGAGAAGGATGTGGAGGTGGCCCGCTGTGGAGCTTTAGCACTGTGGAGCTGCAGCAAAAGTACCAAGAACAAAGAGGCCATCCGTAAGGCTGGGGGAATCCCGCTGCTGGGACGATTGCTCAAGTCGCCACATGAGAACATGCTTATCCCTGTGGTGGGCACCCTGCAGGAGTGTGCCTCAGAGGTGAGAGGGGTCACATGATTGTACTTTTTGTGATATCAAGATAGTGGCCTGTGAAATAAATCCTGCAAGTCTGATTCTATACCTCCTTTACACTATGATAAGGTGATTTGATATAAAAATAATATATATTGTGCTGATACATTCATGATGTAATTTATTTAAGATTATTCATGTCTATGTGGTTCCTTAATTGGTGTGTCACTACAGGAAAGCTACAGGATTGCCATTCAGACTGAGGGCATGGTCAATGATTTGGTTAAAAACCTAAGCAGTGACAATGATGAGCTACAAATGCATTGTGCCAGTGCAATCTTCAAGGTACCTGTTTTCCACACCTATGCACTGTGTCCACTTCTACTTTTTGCGAGGAATTAATGAAGTGGAGAAAAGAATATGGACAAAAATAGTTCTCTGAGATGTCGTTGTACAGGAATTAATGTAGATCTTGACCCTCTCATTTGTTTTGCAGTGTGCAGAAGACAAGCAAACCCGTGACCTAGTGCGTAAGTACAAAGGTCTGCAGCCACTGGTCTCACTGCTGGCGAAGGCGAACAACAAGCAGCTTCTGGCTGCTGCCACGGGGGCCATCTGGAAGTGTTCCATCAGCATTGAGAATGTGGCTAAGTAAGACTGGACTCAGGGTCTCACCTTATTACCTCATTAAAACACATGAACTCTCTGTCTCTCTCTCTCTCTCTCTCTCTCTCACACACACATACACACACAAACTTCACATACCAGAGATACAGAAACATGTTGTAGCCATATCTTTTCAGATGTATGACTATGTGTTTGTAATTAGTGGTAATAGATTAGTATGACTTTGACAAATCACTTTCTGTATGTAAGCACAGCAATCTAATGAGCCCCGATTTAGAGGGGGGTTAATAGCAATTAGGGAATTCACCCATATGTGCCCATAACTTTTGGAAAATAGGTTTGCTAAGCTGATGTGGTTAACAGCGCAGTGGATACAGAACACAAGAGGTTCAGCCAACTTGCGTGCATTAGCATCGTCATGCCATCATCGCATGTTACTTTTATGGGGGCTCTCATTCATTCATCACTAGTTGTGTCAGTTTTTCCATTTGCATGCTGTTGTCATGTCTCCTTTTCCTTTACCATTTTGTCTGGTTGAAGTGATTATTTGTATAAAATGTAAAGTTTTTGTAAGGATTCTATTAGCTCTGATCTTTTATGTGAGTGTTTGCCGCTAGAATTCAATCTTTTCCACTGTTAACAAAGGCTGAAATAAGTGTGCTGATTTTATAGACTTCACTGATATGTTAGTCAAGGCCTGTTAGTATTGAACCAATTGTAGGCATACTGAAAGAATCAGACTTGAGATGGTGATTTTCTAATGTCAGAGGACGCAGGCTGACAGAGCCTTTAATCATTTGTCATGTAAAGCAGTGGTTTATTTAAGTGTCATTTAGCTTGGTTCTTTCAGCAATGACATTTCTGGAATAGTTCTTGACTTGCACTTTAGTGTCAGATGATTTTTAAGTCAGTAATTTTCCCTTTAAAATAAATAATGCCCAGAGACCGTGCCCTGGCAGCCCCATACATTTCCTCCAGTGCTCCCTTGAAAGAATGATTTAACTGTATTTATTTTCATATTCAGCATGAGGCTGGAGATATGATATATAAAACACATGCAGTGATTTAATACATTGGTAACATATTAATCAAATTCTAATCTTCTCTCTCCAGTGTAGCCAAGAAAGTGATAAGACATTGTCTTTTAAGAATTTTTTTGATAAAGAGTGTTTTTGAAGTCTAAGGATTTTTGCTTAGGTGAGGATATGTGAAAATGCTTTTCTTCTGACTCAGAAATGGTGTATAGCTCAAATTGCAGCAGAATTCTAAAAATAACAAGAAAACTACTCAGTAGCACTCACACGGAACTTCCTGCACTTCATATATCATAACTGACAGAATGATATCCTACATTTAAAGTCTAAGTTAAGTCCTCCCAACTGGAATTGAGTGTCTGCTGCCACATTGAATTAAGAGAGAATTCCTTTGCAGAGGTAGAACCATGACGATAACATTCTTTTAAAACAAGATGGACAGATCACTGTCTATTTAATCAACATTATTAAAGAAAATCATTTGGGAGGAATTCATTTAAATAATTATTAAAAGATAATAGAATGGTTATTACTTAGACGGAGTTCTGTTGTCATGCCTTTAAAATGGCTTCTTACAAAATTTTTTACACAAAAACTGTTAAAAAAACAACAAAATTGGCATAGATTGGGAGCCCTTCTGACTGCAGCTTGGCATAGATGATAAAACAAGTTAACTGCACTGGCCTGAGTAATGTGGCAGCTTAATACAGTTGCTGCCAGTACAGGCCTTGTGCCATATGTAATGACTTGTCACACTGTTGGGATGTAAAATAGTTATACTACTACTGATAATAACAATAATAGAAATAATTATAATCACATGTGAACCACATTTAGTGACACTTCATTAACAAACAAAATATCACAACCTTCTCTCTAAATTTAACATGTCACAAAGGTATCTTAGAAAACTTACCAAAAGGCCTCAATATGAATAGAGTTCTCATTTTGTGTTTTTTTTTTTTTTTCCTGTGTGTGTTGTTTTTTGGATGATGTGGGCAGTTGGGTGTGAATGAAGGTGAAATTTGGCCTCCTCTTCAAGAGGAAACCAGCATGATGCACAGCAAATGTTTTTAATGCACACTTGAATGTGTAAGTGGATCTGTTTTTTCATACTCTCTCTGGCTTATTTGAATCACTTAAAATGTCTAGGTCAGGCAAAAGCTTGGAATGAAGTGACCGAGCCATTACTGTCAAAAAGGAAAGGCTGCTAATGGTGACAGGGTTTTAGGGGCATGCGCTCATTTCAGAATCAATCATAGGCTGAGTGGTGTACTGAAGTGAAAATCATTTTGCAATATTGTTTGCTATAGCAATAATGGGAGGCAGAGAGTGATTTTTTTTCCTCTTTTCTTTCATTAAGTACGTGGTCAAATGAAACAGACCTTGTGGCCTATTGCAAACAACATGATTTTTTCTTTTATGTGACTGATGATTTGCGTGGTCTGGACAGTATAGGGGTCGGGGGGACCTCCACTTAAGACAAGTAGCAGCATGTGTTATCCATTTTCCTGATTAATGATGCATCAGAATGAGAGATGATTGATACCCTGAAATATAATTACATTCATAACTTAAGTGTGTTTGTTTAAAGACCACAGCTTATGTTTTTTGTATCAGTCCAACAGTACAGAGATCGCTATATCTAAGCCAAGGTTATATGTACGAGGAAAATGCCTATGTAAAAGTCCTGCTTGGAAACACTGAAACATCATTTTGTGCAGATTTATGGATGCCTCGCTATGTGGCTGCGAGAGCCTGTATATGGAGGTGTTATGGATACACAAAAATGCTGTTAAAAGCCTTAACAAAAGAGTGAGGGAATAATTTTGCAATGGAAAGTCACAACTGCCAAGTCTTGGACTGCATTTGCCAGCGCAGTAATGTTTGGGGTCAAGATTGTGGGGTTCGCTTCCAATTACTGACTACCCCTCCATCTTACCTCTGTTCCAGCCCTATGATGAGCAGACCATAATTGCCCCTCTAAATGATACTTCTCCTTACCTCACAAAGGTTCTGTGCTCACCCAAGTTATTCACTACTCTGCTGTTTTCTTTCAAATAAATCAATATGTCTGTTAAAGTTCAGGTTAATCGAGCGTCTACCTCTCTTCATGGTCATTGCTAAACATCTTGGGGTCCCTGAAATGTCTTACTTTCACTTGGGCCTGCATAAAAACTCTAGTTAGTATAAAAGGTAGCATTTAAGCTTTCTGCACTTAGCTGAATGTGTGACTAGTGCAGATGAATGAGTAAAGGAAAAGGCAGACAATCAATCATAAAAATCTGCTGCACAGAAGCCCCACTGTGGTTCCTGTGTCTTCTGACAGGCTTTAATAAGCTTCCAGTTGTGTGGAGCCCAGTGTTTGCAGTAGAAGCCGCTTCAGGCAGCTTTGTGTAATGTTACTCTTGCCATCACGTAATTACTTCAGTTGGGACTGGCTTAACAAAAATAGACATGACTTACCGTTCATTTATCAAAAGTTATGTCTGTGATTACAAGATAATTCTACTGTAGTCAACTGCAGATGACACTTCAGTGATGGCATAGGAAAACCATTGTTTTTCCTTATGGTGAATTTCACTGAAGTTAACTTTGGCAGCTCCTCTGTTCATTAGCACTGTTTTCACTTGCAAGAATAGGCTGTCTGTCGGTGGACCCTGACCAAAACCAAATGACCTTGGCCATCTACAATAGCTTACAGACCATGATGCCAGCAACCGTAACTGTGAATAAAAACAGTCGTAGAACTTAACTGTACATCAGAGGTTTGTTGAGGTTTTTGCAACCGCATTATATCCCTTTTAAATGTTTACTATAGTTTACCACTCTATAGCACTGGCAAACAAGGCAAAATCACAGCAAAAGAGGGAAGGAGAGTTTCCAAGCCGCAGCAAAGCTTTGGTTATGCAAAGTACGTACAAGGGACAACTGTGAACAGTCGTGGGAAAACTGCCTGTACCATTGGGTTACAGTAAGATATCTGTGCCCATGTGGCTGAGGGCACGGTAGCTGCTACCTGTTAAACTAGTGATAGCATTTTTAGCCACGCTAGCAGTATAGTTCTAGTGTTGTGATGGTAATGTTGGTCTGTCAGCTTGTCTGCCTGGTGGTCGGACCACCACTTTGGTCCAGAAGGAAATATCTCAACACCTATTGAACAGATTGCCATGACAGTCATTGTATTCACAGGGTGAATCACGATGACTTGGAAGATTCCCTTTTCATCTAGCGCTACTAACATGTCAAAGTTTTCACTAAATTTAGTACAGATTCATGGTCACCAGGTGATGTATTCTATTTTGGGGATTACCTGACATTTCATAGTGCCATCATGAGGTTGAAATTTTTGATTTCCATCAAATTTGGTAGAGACATTCATGTTCCAATCAGGATGATTTATAAAAATTGTTCTCTAATGCTACCATCAGGTGAATTTATTGATTTATCCAGTCATTTATTTTATGACTAAATATTTTCTAATGACATTCTCATCATGCTTAACTGTATGTTCCTCAACTGTACTCAGTGCTAAGATGTGTTAACATTTAGCACAGCCTCTCTGAGACGCGAGCATGGCAGTAGACTCTTAGCCTTGATTGACAGCACACTCAAGCACTAAGACCAATTGTTCCACTTAAGTGGTTGTGATTTTTTTTCCCGGCAGATTAAGTCTGAACCTGTGCTGCAAACATTACTGGAATTTGTTATTGCTAATTAGCAATGTTAGCATGCTATCTTAACAATCACATTGTCATTAACATTGCCACATTGAGCATGTTAGAATGCTGATATTAGCATTTAACTGAAATCACAGTTGGGCAAGAGCTTAACCTCTCAGAGACATTAGCATAGCTGTAAACTCTTCATCTTGTGTCTTGTTCATTGATCCCAACTATCAGTTGTTGTAATAACTAAGTAAATGTGCAATGGTTAATTCATTTGATCTTTCCCAATCCTCTTCTCCACCCTTGAAAGGTTTCAGGAGCACAAAGCCTTGGAGACCCTGGTTGGTCTACTTACTGATCAGCCTGAAGAGGTGCTGGTAAATGTAGTGGGGGCCCTTGGAGAATTTGCCCAGATACCTGACAGCAAGGCCACCATCCGGAAGTGTGGAGGCATCAAGCCATTAGTCAACCTGCTCACTGGCACAAACCAGGCATGTTGAATCCTTTCTTGCATACAGGGTTTTCTCATGTTTAAAACAAGTTTCTATACTGATTAATGCATGTACTTTTTATTTGCGTTATTTACCCAGGCCCTGCTTGTGAATGTAACAAAGGCAGTGGGTGCCTGTGCCACAGACAAGGAGAACATGGCGTAAGTTTCTGTCTCTTCCAGTGCATCCAACCTGCTAACATGGTCTTTGGCATATGCAGAACAGTTTACACAAGGCAATCAGCCCCATGTGAGGTGTCTCTTAAAATGTGATTAGTGGCTTGCTCACTGTCATTACTGAATTAACTCCAAACACATATTCTTGGCCATCAATTGATGTCATATGTTTTTACAAGAGAATGACACCAACTCCTGTATCATTAACCTGTCATGGGCTGATGCTTAAAGAAATCTATCTTCTTTTAATTTGTAATTATGCAGGTAGGTTTCTCTTTCATCCATATCTTAATGACAGATTTTAAAAGCTTTGTTTATTGTACCTGCTGTGTTAAATATGGTTGTAGTTTAATTCCCAGTGTTTTACTATAGCTTTGCGGTCACTGTCAAGACTTGAGCTGGTCAGACGAACATACCTAGAGCCCTCCCTGTCCAAGACTACATGGCTGGGAAAATACAGTGAACCACAGTCCAGAGCAGTCTTTGTTCTGTGTTCATTTAACCTCACCCTCAATACTGCAAAACACTGTGCCTTCCATCTGTGCCTGTTGGTTTTACAAGGCTGTTTTGGAATACAAGACCCTTCTTAATTAGCACTGGACACAAATACAACTTAATGTCTGAATTCACATTGTTAGTTAGCTGTTAATGCTATCACATGAGCCTATTACATTTGTTTAGAGGCGAAAACCAAGGGGTTCAATAAAAAGTGAAGCATGTCAAAATACAGCCACTAACTGTGGTAAACTTCACACAAGAGGAGAAGTTTTTAAAATTTGGTTCATCATGTTCCCCATGTTTTCTCACGGTATATATATTTAGGCCAGACCTTGTAATCTTTCAGCCTTTACACTCAGCCGTAAACAGAAAGTTCTTATTTCAGTGACCGTTTTCTGTATGCTTTGTGGTGATGGCTCATTCTGGGGCATGTATGTGTACAGTAGTTTGCTAAGCAATTAACATAGTTCACATCTGATTATTATAAAAACAGCTCCAACCCAACACGGCTGGAGCTGTTTTTCAGATTCCTAGTGATTAGATGGTGTTTGGCTAGTTAACAAATACAATGACGTATGCATGATACCACACAGTCAGCTACAACTTTCCTGTCAGTTAACATTACTTCATTTTTGACGACAAAAACTTTTTCTCAAATACCATCTTCTGTTGATCAGCGCAATCATTCTCTCATCATCATTCCGATTCAGGTCATCCATAACTACTGAAAGCCCAAAACAAGCACTGATCACTTTCAAGTTTTCCATGAAATACTCATATGATTGTTTTCATTTTCAACCAGTAGGCAGTGTGTGGTTAATGACATAGCACTTCCTCCAATGAATCCTGTGTATCTACAAGAGTGAACACATGTTGTTTAATGCCTCCAGGGTTTGTGGTCTCCTCCTCTAATCCATCACTGTCAGCTGCAACTTCATTGCTAATCTGTTTCATACCTGCTTCATGCTAAGACAGAGCTGTTTTGGCGGATGATATGACGCTTCACTTTTGTTTTTAGTCCGGATTTAAGAGGCCCCGCAGACTGGAATCTGATGTTATGATCCCTCTAGACTGATTTATGTGCAAACGGAAGACAGATGGCGCAGGGGACGTCCCTGATGAGTGTTCGCTCGTTGCCAGTCACGGAGATACTGTGATTAGGGAGTGTTTAAGTAATTATGACAGCATTCAATGTCGGCCTTGTTGGTGGAAGCACACATGGGGAACACGTTACATGTTATTTATACCAGACAACGGGTGCACTGTAGCGTAATTCTTTGGGTTCCCAGACCCTGACTGCAGTTTTGACTACAGTCATGCATACGACATGAAATACAGCTCATGCTTAAGTAAACTTCACTCAGAACCTATGAAATACAGAGCGATCTGTCTGTGGCTCTGTTTGATTTGGAAAGGGGTCCTCTTTTTAGCTCTGGTTGAAAAACAAGCCACCAACATAAAGTGTAAGTTTGTCTCACTTTCTATTTATAGATCCATGTATGAACCAGTATACACAGATGTATGCAAGTTAACCTCTGGCCCTAGCATCACTGAGCTTTTCCGTGGAGAGTGATTTGAGTGAGCAGACAGTGGGTGGGTTTTAGGCCTGGAGAGGAAATGAGCAGGACTGAAGGCAAGTTGTGATGAAAAGCCAATGCTGAAATCGATCAATGCTTTGATCCTACTTGGCTGTAGTTGCGTTAAACATGCTGCTGGCCAGACTGAGACAAAAGAAAACAAAAGTTGCACTCTGAAATCTTTCAAGTATGAAATTATGCGTAAGGAAAGATCTAAATGAAATCACAATGCAACCTTTTTTTAGTTTTGCTTATTCTTTGTTTGTTCATTCCTGTCTCTCTTTCTCTCCCTTCTCACACTACTTCTCTGCCTCTCTCTCTCTTTATAGAATCATTGACCAGCTTGATGGAGTCCGCTTGGTGTGGTCCTTATTGAAAAACCCCAGTGCAGATGTTCAGTCCAGTTCTGCATGGGCCCTTTGTCCATGCATTGAGAATGCAAAGGTGCAGTACAGATCTTTTTCCTTCCTCCATGACATAACATTGATTTGACTTCTTCTGCCCTGTGCATGTGCACGTGAAGCACACCAAAGGCACACAGATAGCCTGTAAATCAAAGAGTTCTGCAGAGTTCGTGATGTTTTAGAATAAAGGGTTATCCCACTCACAAAACAGAAGCCTTCTTATATCACCATGCTTGTCTCTTAAGCTCTTCCTCCAACCTGCTGCTGGGAGGTTAGCAGGGGCAGAGCTGTGTCAGAGGAGGCTTACATGAACCTCGGGCTAATATGAAGCAGAGAAGCCTCCTTGGCACACTGGGATTGGTGAATTGGGAAGAAGGCAGGGAGAAAGACTGAGTAATATCCTGTGGCATGGCTTCTGATTTCCCAGCTGAAAATATTCCCCCAACATGCTACTAGTTACAGAGGCACACAATCCTTGCATAGAACACAGGGTAGCCAACAGTTTCTGTGAACCCACTTCTTTAATGAAAACACTGCACAAATGGCTTGCAAAAGAGCCCACAATGTGCCATTGAATAATATAATTTCAGATATAACTATGCATAGAATACAAGTTAGGTCCATAAACATGTTTTCTTTAAAGAAAACTGATTTTACACATTAACGTCTTTTGGTCTTGGGAAGTATGACTGAACACAGTTGTATAAAGCCTTCTGTGTCTCCAGAGGGAGCTGTGTGAAGTCTGATAAATGTCCTCAAGTGATGTCACTTGCAGTTGGGTCTGAAATCTACAAGTTTGAAAATAAAGAAAGGAAGAAAAAAAAAGCTTACCAAACCTCTGTAGCCTGCTCTTCATCTCTGCTTGAGGCTAGAGGCTTGTGGCTACATTAGCCACTACTAGCATAACACACCCAAATCTCCCACCAAACTGTTCGCCATCAAGTTGCATTATGAGTAATTTAGGCATCAGGCTTTGACAAGGAAGAAGAATGTGTGGAATAAAAAAGACAATATCTCAAGTTCTGCTGAGTTGATTTTGACACCATACTTTTAAACTGCCCATCATCAGTCTGACATTGTTATAGGTGCAATGCTAAATCCATGGAGTTCTTTTTGAAAACCGTATGAGCTTCTCAGTCGTCACAGGCCTTTAGCCTTCTATTACACAGCCATGTTGTCAACCAACTCTAATTTCAGTTACACATCAGGATGTCTTTGATCTCCTGTGTACTTGTATCATTTCCAGCTACAAACGTAATGTTGTTCTATTAGATTATCGCTGTGATTAAGGTAAACAGCTTGTCAGTGGGACAATCTGGTTAAGTTTAAACATACACTGGGCCCAGACAGGTGTCTTGGGGGTGAACCCCTTTTTTGCTGGCTGGAATTTCTCTGGCCCAGAAGTGTAGCAAAAATGATGCATGGCAACCATATGGAGGGAGAGGGGGGACTGCAGACCCACTATTGAGCGCTAACAAAGTTTGACAATGTTTGTCTGGACGTCAGTGTGCCAATTTTGTGGGAAATTCATGAACATGCTTTTTGGGTGATTTTTCTGAGACAGGGGCAACGACAAGAGCTAAATAGTGCTCTTTGCCCATCGAGTTGAGGAACCTGATACAGCTGCTTTGGTGCAGTCGTTATTTAGATAAAAACCCCATGTGGTTTGAGTTAGCAGTTCCATAGTGGATTTATGAAAGAGCTGTGGTATAAATGCATCTGGTGGATGCTCCATACAGTACTGCTGCCTCTCCACAGACAGACACTGCTCTATGGCCACCAGTCCACAACTTAAACTCACTTAGTACCATACAAGTAGACTTACTAGTGAATCATTTGGTCATCTTTGTTCTCCAATCAAGAAAGTAGAACTCTCCCAGTTGCATGTAATGGGGTGTATCATTAATTTGCCTGGATGCAGAGGCACATTGAGATGCTTGATTTATTTTTCCTTTACATAGTAGCCATGTATGTTATAGAAGCCTGATTGCTCCAGAGAAGGGGTCAGGGCATGCTTCTGCCATTCTCAGCTTGGCTTGCTCCCCTTAGCTTGAGATCACGCACAGCAGATAATGTGTTTTCTATTTCATTTCATCCTGAGTAAGAGGAGGGGAGAGAGAGGATAGTGAGAAAGACCTTTTCGTGTGCAGCCTCATAATGCTGCGGTTTTCAGATCTGGGGGCCCATCCAGGCCATGAAAGAGATTCTGGCTAGTCTATCGCAGCTGGTGGCTTGAGAGAGCTTCCTCTGTCGCAGGGACTCCCGGCCAGCCGTCATCAGTATTCCTGAGGAAGGGCTTCCTGTGTGTCGGGGGGTCAGCTCCTGGCCCCGGCACCCCCCTCCCTGCACTGCACTGCACACATGGCTCATCCTCTGGCACAGCATCACAGGGCCCATACACCGCAGCCTGACCTGATCTCAGCTGTGAGCTCTCTGTTAGAGAGGAGAATACAGCAGTGCATCACACTCACCCAAAGTAGCTGAACACTAAAACTGCAAATCGGCTCCTGCTTTTTGTCAGTCTTGAATTTGATGAAATCCCATAATTTGCAGAATGAACAACTATCCAGTGCACATAATAAATTCTGTGATTACTGTACTCCACAGCACAATACCATACATCAGCTCTGGACATGTAGATTGATGTTGAAATGGACTCAAATTAAGCGTGCTTTGTGATTTCCATCCAGTGATCTATAATTGTATGCTTTTGGGGAAATTTCTGTTCTATTTTCAAAGCACTGAACATTACAGACTCAGCCACCTTGATGTATTCTTCTGTGGCTGGCGATACGGTGAGTTGTCATTTTAAACAGCGGCCTGATGTTCCAAGCCATACTAAAGCCAGTGTCTCTGCCAGCTCTTCCGCTGTGGTTCCCTCAGCACTCCCTACCAGCCTTTTGGTTTGGTAAGCATTGCCCCATAAGTGGCTCGGAGTCCTGTGGTACCATCTGGTGCCATGAATTCAAACCATGAAGCGTTGAGTCTACACTGTGGGGCAAAAGGTTTAAATGTTGCTTCTAAGCTCTAAATTCTATGTTTCATCTTCATTATGACATGTTAGGGTGAGAGGAGAGGTTGACAAAGATTTCAGCATTATTGCTTACTCATGAAGAATCCAAAACAGTTGTACTGCAGAAGAGGATGTTTTTATTTTTTAAAGCATTTGTTTTACACAGATAAAGATAGTTCTACTGGTTGGTTTTCATTAAGGGGACAATGATTGCCTGGTTGCCTGAGCTCATGAAAATACTTTCTTTGTCTGTATTTAGTGTCATTTGTTTTTTCCGCTTTGCCTAAATGCTTCTGTCTGCCTCCTCTCTTTCCTGATCCATTACACTACCTCACTCTATCATCTTCCCTCCTCATTTTCACAGAGTACCAGCTAATAACAGACTCTTTGACTATAGGATGCAGGGGAAATGGTGCGCTCCCTTGTCGGTGGATTGGAACTGATTGTTAATTTGCTGAAGTCAACAAACAACGAGGTCCTGGCAAGCATTTGCGCCGCCATCGCCAAAATAGCCAAAGACAAGGAGAATCTGGCAGTCCTCACTGATCACGGAGTTGTCCCATTGCTGGCCAAGTTGACTAACACAGTAAGTACACCTCACCGCTGGAGACAAACAACAAGGTTTTACTATTCAAGAACACTGTAGTTATTGTCCATATACAAATAACTGTCTTTACAATGGATTTTACTTGGTGGTTTCCTACTCAATGGAGCATAAATCTAACTAATGAGAAGAACATTGCTACATATTGCCAAGAGTCTCTTGCAGAGCTTGTTGTACATTGTAAAGACAGGTTTCTAGGGACCAATAGCATCCTGGTTTCCTCTCCACAGACTGATGACAGACTCCGTCGCCACCTTGCTGAGGCTATTGGCCACTGCTGCATATGGGGCAGCAACAGGGCGTCCTTTGGTGAAGCTGGAGCCGTGGCTCCACTGGTGCGCTACCTCAAGTCAAAAGACAGCACAGTCCACCAGAGCACAGCCATGGCCCTGTATCAGCTGTCCAAGGACCCCCACAATTGTATCACCATGCATGAGAAAGGAGTGGTCAAGGTCAGTTGTTGACTCTTCACTACTTTTTCTTTGTAGATAATTACCAAAGTATTTATTCATCTAGTTTATTTGGTGCTTTGGAGACTAAATCTGGCATAATTACATTGAGGAAAATGTGTTTTGGCCTCCCACCGCCCTTGTTTTAGCGATGTGTGAAAAACACTGAGTAATAAACTTTGAAAAGCTGTGACTATTTTCAGAGCCTTTGACCGATGGAGCAGAAACAAAGTGGGTTTTATTCGGCGGCGGAAACATGACTCCACTTTCTAACCGTCATGGGAATTCAGAAAAGCAAACAGCTCAGTGTGTGCGAAGTGCCATTTCTCCGGTAGACCCTAGATGCCATTACAGCACAAGTCAAAGGGCTGTAGCTGGGGGTAACTGTTGCTAAGGGCTGTTCCTGGACATCAGGGTAGAATGCAGCAGCGATATGGCTCAGGCCAAGGAGTGGAGTCAGAGCTGTTCAACAATGTTTTTTTATGGTCAAGTTTTTTCTTCTCTGTAAGGCTACATCCGCCAGCTTTCTTCATCATGGCTCTTCCAAAAAGAAACAAGCATTGTTTTGCCTAACATTTTCGCCTGTCGGGCTGTTTCCATGCTCAGCTCCAGGGACTGTTTATGTTTGTCTCTGACAGTAATGCTGAGATTTTATGTTAAGATTATGCTGTAATTGATGTCTTGTCATAGATCGACATTTACCCATATTTCAGCATTTTGGGAAAACATTGCTATCTTTCTGTAATTCAATCATGTTTCACATAGAAAGACTTTCACATGAGAAATCTTTTTGTGGCCACAGTGACTTTAAATCCTTTTCCCCCCCTAAATAACAACTGCAATATAAATTATGAAGTGGTTATGCCATTGCAGCCAGATATTTTTTTCCCATGTTCATTAAATGGTATACTTTAGCTTGATCTGCTGTTACAGTGTATGTGGTTCAACACTAGCCATAATTGGTAGCTGGACTGAACATTGGGTGTTCCGAAAGAGTTATGTCCAATTTGCAAAAGTCGTTAAGCTGAATGCTTTTTGTAGTTTGAGCCACGACAAAAACTGGACAAGTCCTCTTTCTTGCTCAGCGCGTGTGTGTGCGTGTGTGAGCATGTATGTGTGTGTCTGTGCATGTTACTATATTTGAAATTGTAGTGTGAATATGGGTGGGTGTGTGTGTGTGTGTGTGCAAATGCAAGACATACCACCCTTTTTTAATCTGTCTCTGTGTTTGCCCTTATTAATGTACCAGTTAAGAGTTGCAACAGTACTCCATAATGTATTTTTGGACTTTTAAAGAGCTTAATTACCAAAGGCCACGTAACTGCACCAGCATTGCATTTGTTCCTAATCTCAGACATGGAAACACAACACAGGCAGCCTCATTGTTCAGTCTGGCCTCAGTCTCAGCCAGTCTGGATGGGGAGGCTGATACCTACCTGCCTGACCCCAGAGGAAACATTACAGTGTGTGAGCATGTCTATCACCACTGTTCAGTGTGAACTGTAATGCACTGCTTCATGATATACAGGCAGCTGGTGGGGAGAATGTGTTAAAACAATATCTCCAATAGTTCTGAATGGGTTGGAGAGGGTTTATCGCGTATTGATGCAGGGCCCTGTGTCTAATTTACAGCCCTATGTAAAGTTTTGGACTGCCTCTTGTGTTATTACAACCATATTTCAAAGAGTTTTCCTGTGCCGTTGAGAAGCTCTCAAAACATGTTCACCCACGTGTAGTATACAATTTCGAATGAGCGAAGGTCTCTCTGACTCTAAAGTTGGTTTAGAAAGTAACTTTCCTCTCTAGCACACATAACAGTGCATGGCCCAGTCCCTTAAGATTCACAAGGGAAATTAAGAATTGAAAAGAAAGTATTTCACACTGGAAAACGCATTAGTGACCTGTATTAATGTTTTTATTCTGCCTCAATCAAAACATTCAAATTTTGTCCATTCAGTTATTCAGTTTCAGTGCTGAGTATTAAACATCTAAAAAGTCTGTTTAAATTCATGTTTTGGATAAAACTGTCTGTGGAATGTATTGGATCATATCAGGCCTTGTTCAAGAAAAGGGACTCAGGTGCTCGCTTTCACAGGAAATACATACCAAGGGAAAGGAGTATTTTAGCCTTGCAGATGAATCGCCCCGACCATTTGATTTGACATCCACTCTTGGTATCTCACAGTTTTATACGGATGTGCTTCATTTTGTGTCGTACAAAATCAACATTCCTTCCCCCTGTGCTTTACATTTCTTCCAAAGGACTGGGGATTGTTTGCTGAAACCATAAATCCTTGTAGACAGCTTCAGCCAGCTATTTGTATTAAAGAGGCTCTTTCATAAGAAAAGCTTTGTGAAGTAAATTGATGAAAATTACAAAATGCGGATGGTAATTATTGGTAATTTTCAACCGAGGGTATTCCAGAGCGTGGCTTTTGCCAGGTCCTGCTATGTATTTTAGGCTTTAACTAATCTAAATGAGAAAAACGTTTGCACTTTTGTTGCCATGAGCACACCTCTGCCCCAGCACGGTTAGGGTTTGTTTTCATTTTTTTTCTCTGTTAGATGCTCAGACTGCAGGAGTGAAAGTGTGCAGTGAGGCTGTGGGGGGCAAAAATTACACAAATGTAAGGGAGGGAAGAAAAACGAAGCAGAGCATCATAGGTTTACTTCTTAAGTTTCCTCTTGGTTTGTGCGTAACATGACTTCAGGTTGTGGGTGTGGTGAGCAGATGATACAGGCGCTGTGTGTTGCCTGCTCTGTTATGACTACCATGTTGTTGAGATCCATGGAGTGTAATGTTTTAGAGCCTTTGACTTAAGCCTCTCTCCCTCACACCCAGACCAGAAATGCCAAGCCATATTCCTCAGGTTGAACAGGCTTAGGGTTCAGACTGAAACTTTCCCCTTAAAGTCAGTTTTGAAAGCTACCCTGCCTTCTTTTCCTCTTCCTCTTTAGAGACATAGAAAAAGCAGCTTAACAGTCTCTGGCTCACTGGAGGCTGCAGGGAATGTTGTTTACCTTGACTTCCCTCACCAACTTCCCCTCGGCTCAGCTAAACACTGCTGTCTGTTTGTGCTGTTTGCCTCCACAGTGGAGTCTAAAACATGGGAACGCTGGGATTGGGGGTGACGGGCTGATGGAGCCATAATGGCTGTCAGACCTGGCACAGGGGAATTTCAACTTGAACTCCTGCAAGCAGAAGCGGTCCAACAGAGCGCACTTAACACCATGACACCTTCATGTGCAATAGGATGTGTGTGTACACATGCAACAATATGTGCAGCCCTCCCAGACTGCATGCCTGCTCTTCTCCCTCTCCCCCCTTAGCTGGGGGGGGGGCTTGTTCCCCAGCTCCCTTGGAGGTCAGGACTCACTGGAGCTCTCTGAAGTGCAAAAACCTCAAAAACTCACGATTCAGTTTTCAAACGTGGAGCAAGTGTTCATGTTACCACAGTCAGGGAATATCTAACAAATGGCGTATTATATTCTTAGAGCTCCCAGCTGGGAGGGAAAGAGCAAGCTAGAAAAAAGGGCAGCAAAGAGAGACACGCTTATCTTAGCCTAGCTGTGCGCTTCGGGAGACCTTATTTGGCGACGTCTGAATAACATGCTATGAGGTTGGCAAAAATGCTGCCTCTGGCACTTCTCAGGCATCCTCTCTTTTCACAAAAGAGACTTGTCTAGTGAGCTGCATGTTTTCTGGAGCCTGTGGATGTGAGTTTGCTTTTGGAGGTGTTTTGGATGCTATTTAAAAATTATATAAAACCTGAGGGCAAATGTTTCACATATACTTCTTGACACTGGTGCATTGAGAGGGGTTGACATCTTGGATTGCTGGATGCCTTTTGCCACAAAATGATGTGATTATAATCAGGAGGAAGGATATTATTTTCTCAGTTTTTGACTGGACTTACACTGGAGGTTAACAGTGCTTTCGTGCTCATACACAAGCTGGCTCACCTCGTCATTCATCTGTTTTCCTTTCACTGTTTATCTTTGAGCTGAAAATCCTGGGAATGTCTTCTCCGTGGCTGTTTGCTCACCACACAAATGTGCAGAGCGACGTTTTGCAAGTTTGCATGTAACACAGGAAAGGGGTCAGGGTCAGCCTCAGCTCTGCTCCGACATGCATTATGAACACAGTGATAACCTGAGAGGAAAACAGACCCTAGTTTGCCTAGTTTTAGGAAATGTCTGTGCACAAAATATTATTTAAAGATTAGTATTCCAGTAGAAAGTGTAATTTCACTTGTGTGAAACAGACAAAGGAATCCCATCACTTCCTATGTTGATATGTGGAGTCAGGGCTGAACAGGATGAGAGAGTTTTGAATTAGGAGACAAGATGGGACAGATATTGAGAAAATGGAGATTAGTCAGGAGTTTTCAGAGTCATTCTGCTGCCTTTAACTAAATCTAAATTAGTGCATAGATGTAGATTGTTTTCATTTGACAGTGACACTCTAGATATTGTCATCTGCTTTGCTCACGAGGGTCAACGGAGATGTTACATTGCTGCACTGAAACCAGGGAAACTGTTCGGATTGTATTCAAACATCACTTGTAAGCCTTCTACAGCATGTTCTTTGTCAGAAAAATCTTTTTCAAAATCCCTGCTCATTCAGTTGAGAACAGAGCCTTGATATATGGGGCTTAAAAGTGCCTCAGATGTCTCAACAGTTACTGTATTTATCAAGGCTTCATTATGTGTAGAGGCAGGGAGTCCTTATGTGCTTAGTGGAGGGATGTAATGTTGCTGTTGGTTCATTATGGATGTAAACAAGACTTTCCAAAATAATTGAAAGTGTGGCTTAGGAAACCTCAGTGGCACACCATTGTGATTCTACCACACAGCACACACTGAACAAATTTAGATTCATCCATTGCACCAGAGTATTTATGCTTACATTTAATTTTATTTTGATTCAGCCCCACAACCGCCCACAAACATAACATAGTGATTTTGCTGCAGATAAAACAGGGGGGAAAAAAAAACACATGCCACTCAGTGGTATTCCATATATCCAGTGTGTTCCTTTTTGCTTAGTTTTACATAATACACAACTCTTTGAACATAAGAAAATCTTTTAAATGTCCAATTTTATGTAACCAAAAAATAAACTTCCAAAGCTACAGATTTTTGGAAAGCAAAAAACCTTGTTCTGCAATAAGTTCTAACGAGATCCATTACACAAGCCACTAATAGTCGGATATAATCTGACCTTTGGAGCGGCGGAAAGGCTGTCGAGTGGTGTGGTTCATGCTCAGGTTTTTAATGTCGAGCCTGCCCTGCATGACTTTCATCTGAACAAACTTACAGAGGCATGTGTGCTCGCAGCTGTAACCCCTTTGCTGAGGCATGGTTTGGAAGCAGGACACACACACAGTGAATACACACATGCACACACACAGAGGGACACGTGCCAGTGCAGCTTGAAACTGTCACCGCACAGCCACTGTGTATCTTTGCAGCCATCACCGGTGGTAGTGTTCAGTGACTGGTGCTGACATGGCAACGTGTACGGCAGTGTACCAATTCAGGCACTGGATGTTTTTCCAAAGGTGTATTAGTCCACCACTGGAAAATAATGATTTTCTAGGAATCTGTCACTGTGGCCGTCTGTGACCTCTGTCCTGTACTTCCACAGCCGCTCATCCACATCATGGGCTCTAATGACGAGATACTCCAGGAGGCTGCTGCTGGCTGTGTGCGCAACATCCGACTCCTGGCCCTGGCTAATCGGAAGGCCCGATTATTTTATTGACAATCGATGATCACTGCACCCCTTGAAATCCAACAGGTACTGTACAGAAATGAATTGGGTGGAAAGAGGGGCTGTGCTTCATATTTGACTTTTTAAAATAGCAAGACCCTCCCCAGGGTTATTAGTATTTGTGTTTGGAGCCTCCCCTTAACTTAAAAAAACAATGCAACACCCTTCCCCCTAAACTCAGCTCTGATTTCAAGTTGAGTGTGTGAACGGAACAAGCATTTTTACATAGCTCAGAGTGCACATTAGGAATAAAACTAGCATTTGCCCAAATAATGGGAAACGTTGCGTTCCAGCTGCTCTCTGTTTCTGAACCAAGCACTACTGAATGAACGAGATATTACCTCTGTTACTGAATAAGGGAGCAAGGCACAGGTAGGAGCTCTTTGGCTGATTTGGGGGTTCAACATTGTAATATGTTCACTTCACCCATTAGTAAAACAAATTGTATTATAGTGTTGAAGTGAAGGTGACTATTGGCTTGTGAAAAAAATTGTGTGCTCTTTAGAGAGATGCTGTTAAATCCCGTAAAACTGTAATGATCCATATTTACTGTTTCTCAAAACTTTATTAACAGTATTCAGTTTTCATCCATGACGGACTATTAAATATTGTTACAGAATATTTTGCAATAAAGGATGAAGTAATATGTGAAAGTAAGGCAAGAAATAAAATAAAAATAAAAGATACTCGCTAGTCTCAAATCAGTCTACCATCCTTTTAGTGAAAAGAGAAAATACACTGCCCTCCCCCTTTTCTGATTCCTCCTGACACCTGACACCTCCCCCTCAATCATTTTTGTACAGTCCCTTAGCAGTACAAATGGGCTGGCTGTGACAGCACAGGCAAATATTTATCTTAGCATCTGTCTTGCTCTACACTAACTTCAGAGTTTGTTTCAGATGTGTTTGAAAATAGTTTCAAATACAATGTATGAGAAAAGTGTTACAAAATAAGTACCACAAGTGTTTCAAATACATTGTATCAAATTATCTAGAAAGGTTTCAAATAAAATGTTTTGTCTTGATTGATGATTGTATATTTATTTGCCCTCTTGCTTCCGTTTCAGTAGGGAACTTTGATCCTGAGCTCCTCATTTACATCAATTACTTCATCCGAAGTTCATACAAACATTTTAGGAAGCCCTCTTTTTGCTCTCTGACCGTCTCAACTTGGAAATTGTGATCATAAAAATAAACGCGTCTTTCTCGTGTTTGTTCTTTTGCCAGATATCCCCTAAGTTGATCGCGGTAAAACACTCTGAAACCGCGTTCTCTGCAGTAACATTCCTAAAGTAATCCACACAAGACCACAATCTCTAAACAAGACCCACATCTGTTTGGGTTGCTCAACCTCTTCTTATACAGTTTGTATATTCCATACTTATATGAATATTTGTAACACATCCAAACTCAGAAAACACACAATCTGCAATATGACATCTACATAAACAGAATGACTTACTGCTGGTTATATAGCGTCAATGTGGAATACAGGGAGTCTGCGCAAATGTTCTGTATAAATGTCATAACATACTATAAACACACAAATTCAAGCACTGTTATCATAAGTGGATAAGAAATGTCTATAACAATTAGGAATACAACAGTGTGCCCTGTCTCCACCACAGATATTATGTACGAGAATGAATTTAAATCATGGTTTTCCACATTACTCACAATTTATTTACAGTAATTTCACATTTTGTAGGGGTATTTATTATAAATAATAAAAATATATTTTTATAAATAAGCTCATTATTTTTGTCAGTAAAAACAAAAATGTTGTAGATATTTGGCCAGTTGGGAATATCTTTGTACCAGAGCACTTGTATGGCATGAAGTCAACACCAACTATAAAACTATCTAATGAAGGATTTTTGGGAAAATGCAGCAAATTGCTGTGCTTTTTTTCCTAGAGTACTTATTATTTTTTGTTGCTGTATAGCTTTTTAAAATGATATTTCCCTAATTATTATCCTGTCTTTTTCTACACTGTATGTATTTAGACACAGCAGTAGTAATGGTGTGTGTGTGCAGCTCATTGCAGATGATTTTGGATCGTCTGATCCTTTTGTCTTCTGTTCTTGTTTATTATAAACAGGCCATGTCAGGCTCGACAGCCTTTTGAACAGCAGATTTCAGTGAAAAACTGTAAGCCTCCACCACCGCCCTTTTGCATGTCTGACAGGCTCTCTGTGTCTCTGATCCCACTGTCCTGGTCCCAGTTAGCTTAGATGCTCAGCACTAACCACAGACGATGCCACAAAATCCCATGGGACTTTCATCATTAATATCTGCCACGTGCTAAAATAGAAAATTAGCAAAACATTGAAAATATGTGGTTGAAAATCTTCATCACTCTTTGAAGTTTAAACACTACCAGCTGCATGTGAGGGTCACTGGAAGAGCACGGACGGAGAGAGAGTACATGAGTGAACTTATTACTCTGAAGAAGCAACTTCCTCCAAAAAAACAAAACTAGGAGCTGAAGGAAGCCACTGTCTCCAAAGCATTCAGAGCAAATAAATTCACAATGATTAATGGCTCTTTAATTCCAAGCAGCAAGCTTTATGGCCTCTGCAGCATGCCCAATGTCAGAACTGATTCTGAGGAAATGTTAAAAGGAAAAACATTTAGTCACTTAAACAAACAAAGAAGGAAACATATTGTTTTCTTTTTGTGTGGCTGCTTAGGCTTCTTTTTTCTTATGCTGAGGTTTTTTCATGCTTTTATATTTAGCTCTCTAATTTCTCTTAATTTTAGCTGCTTTCCCTTTTAGCTCTCCTTTTATAATTTAAAGGAATAGTTCAGCATCTTGGGGAATTGCTCATTTTCTTTGTTTCAAACACTGAGATAAGATTGATATCAATCTCATATCTGTGTGTTAAATACAGAGCTGGAGTCAGGATGTGGTTAGGTTAGCTTAGCATGAAGACTGAAAACAGGGGGAAACAGCTAGTGTGGCTCCCCTCCCTGGCTTCCTCATAAAGTATTTATAAAGCCAAGTTTAAATAATACCACATTGTTTACATCAATGTTTCCTTGCTAACAGTCCTTCCTCTTTGCCATTAGTGGTGCATCGCTATGTTCTGCCACCAACTGTCAGTCTGTGGAATGGCCAAAACCAGTGACTAGATATGAGTTTTGTCTCGTGTGCAGGCATTCAAGTGTCCATGTGCATGTGAACAACTTAAACAAAATGAAGACCCTCTCATAATAGCATTGCTACGTAGCTTTTCTTGTCGAAAGCCCACAGGCCACCTTTAATGAGCACCGACATCAGGTTGAGGTAAATCTTGATTTTGGGTTAGAGACAAGTCAACACAATGAGATTTATATGTATACATGGAGCCAGGTTTCTAATGGAGTTGACAGGACAGCTTAAGATGAACAGCAAAATGAGACACACATTCTAGCTCTGGCTTCTCACCATGTCCTCAGACCTTGATGAGCCTTGATTACCAGCCACGACAGCAGGGCTGGTTTTGTTCACACCTTCTGAGTCTATTTGTGTGTGTGTGTGTGTGTGTGTGTGTGTGTGTGTGTGTGTGTATGGGTGACATCATGGCAAAATGTGGTCCTGTGGAGCTACCACAGCGGCATTTTTTAGTAATTTGGCAGGTGTTTATATGTCTGTGGACACACTTTGTCACCATGTGCATCACAACTGTGGAAGACACGGTCACACAACTTGTAGAGTGTGGTTACGATCTAAATGTTTGAAGGTGGGTGTGGTTCAACCCATGTAAGTAGTAGTAGTAGTAGTAGTGACTACTTAG